>NW_017729025.1:59063021-59069578 GCF_001723915.1 Gavialis gangeticus
CGAAGTGGGCTCTATTCTATTTGGATGTGGATTTGGCCCAAATCGGGGACAGTGATCCGATTAGTTGATTCGGATCACTGTCCCCGATTCAATTAAGCCGAATCTGAATCTGAAGATTCAATGCTGATTCAAAGTATCAGCGATTTGGACAGAAACACAGCTTTAAATTTTTTTCTACATACCTTGAGGTACCAGTGCGGTTTGTGAACATTGCAATGCTGGGGCAGATGGAGCATCTCACAGGAGTGAGGGGGGCCCCCCTGCATGCTCGATGGCGAACCTGGAAGTGGACTGGAAGTACTTCTGATCCACTTTCAGGTCTGCTGCTGAGCACGCAAGGGAGCCCCCCGCACTTCTGTGGGACGTTCCATGCACCCCCGCATGGCAGCATTCATGAGCTGCCTGCTACCTATAGGTACGAAGGAAAAACATTTAAAGCTGTGTCTATGTCCAAATCTCCCCAAATTGATTTGAAGGGTTCCAGTTAGATTCAGAGAGATTAAAGGGTCCTCTGATTCGATTCAGATTTGGAGATTCGGCCACTGAATCAGGCCAAATCCCCACCAGATCAAATCAGGGACTGAAACTTCACACAGCCCTGTTAGTTACAGGAAACCAAATTAAAAACATAGTAAAAGCCTTTGTTTAGAATTTGCTTGCTCTTTGAAATCTGTCTCAATTACTAACTTAACTTTTGTCTCTATAGTCTACTGCCTCTGACAACAGTGCATATTAGATGCTTCAAAGCATGACATCTCAACTATATAATGACTTGCCAATACATGTTTCCCCCGACCCTCTCCTGTATTGGTTAGCTTATACTCTAATGCATTAACATTTATATCCATTCCCAACTTTTTCACATATTGCTAACAGAATTCTTTAACAAGAATCTAGTAGAGGGAACTTTTAATAATTTAGAAAAAAGTTTACAATGTGCACCATTTCTAATTCCAGAGAGGAACTTTGAGGAAATTATAAAGAGACTACAAGGTTTATCAGAAGCCTGTTGGTACTTAAGTCTCCATCCTCAAAAGCCTAATTCAGTAATTTATAACTTTAAGACTTTCATTTTTGGACTGGAATTTTCCAGGTCTGTAGTTTTTGGACATTTTAAACAGTTTCAATTTGAAAAATCCCATATGCTTCCCACTACTAAAAAAGATAGCAGTATGAGGGTACTTGTTTGGCATGGAGATAAGGAGTAAGTTAATATATGTCTTTCAGCAGTACAGTGAAAGTAAATTTTGATTTGATGTTGTTACAGGTTTAGAAACTGACTGTCCCATGAACAGACTTATTTTTTCTTTTTTTTAAAAAGTGCAGTATGGGCTACTTCTTCAACTCTCTCCCAGAATACCACTGGTAAGCACCAAGTTCCTTATGTCCATGAGTAAGCAATGAAGTTTTGATACTCTGAGTGTCTACATAGGATCAGCATTGTCTTGCTCCCTAAATTCTCCAGAGAGCATGAAAGGAATCTTATTCAGAAGGGGACAATATATTCATGTCAGTCTAATTACATGATCAAATGGTGCTCTTCCCTTCCCCATCCTCCAAATACAACGCCTTTGGTTCTATATACTCTATATATCATAGAAATCATAGAAAAAGTAGGATTAAAAAGGACCTCTAGAGATCATCTAGTCTAACCCCTTTGCCAAAGGCAAAATCACCCCATCCAAAATATCTTATATAAATCAATTGTCCAACCTATTAGTAAAACTGTGGTCAGCTCTGACACAACCATAAGACAAAGCAACCTATGCTGCAGCTAATGTCCTGCTGTTACAGGGGTTGTTAAAAATACATTTGAGAGATCCAAGGAAGAGGCCTGTGCCCCACACCACAGGGGAGGGCAAAAAGCCCCACAGTCTGCACCAATCTAATCATGAGGTAAAATTTTTTCTGTAGCCTAAATATGGCAATCAATCTGGCCCAAAGCAGCTTAACTCCTAGCAGAAGCACTGGCACAACCCAGTCAAAATCCCCAGCCTTGGATGCAGCCAACCCCCAGTGCTTCCGAGGAAAAGATGACAGTATGCTGCAAATGAGGCATGGATTTGTACTGAGCAAGGCACAGATAGGGTCCTGCTACTCTGTGCAGTATAACTTACCAAATCTAATAACAATTACCTCACTATAAATCTAGAGTAAATCCCAGTTTTACACCTAGGGAGGAATGCATCTGTATTTTCTGAGGACAGGATGGATCAAATGCAAGAAATGAGGCAGAGGTTCAGCAACAGTAAGTGTAAAATTACTTGAATAGGTGCTTCTTTCACAGTAGCATCCAGACTACACCATGATAATTTCATCCAAATCTAGTGCAATTTTAACTTTGGCATGTCTGGACATAAAACCACCCAAAACTAAGAGTCTCCCCTGCCCCCTTAGATGCATTTCCTCAAATCTGGATCTTTCAGAATTGATGGTGCAATACAACAGGGGTGTTCAACCTCAGGCCTAATGTGGCCTGTGGAGACTTAGAAACCAGCCTGCAGGGCTCCCCACACATCGGGAATTCTGGCAGCAGGGGAGCAGGGGCAATTAATACCACCATCCTCCCTGCTGCCAAAATCCTAAGCTCCACATAGTGGGTTGGAGCCAAGCCACAGCCCACCCCCCTTTTGGCCATACTGCAGCCAGGCCACACCCCTTTCCCTCCACGCAACCTGGCTGGGGCCAAATTGTGTCCTCATCTCCCCACAGGGCCAGGCCATGCCTCCTCGCTCTACAGGGCCGGGCCATGCTTCTGCACCCTGTGAAGCTGCTTCAGGGCTGGGCCTTAGCCCCCTATCCCCATACTGGGCTAGGCCATGCCTCCTCCTCCCTACACAGCTAAATTCTGAGCCAGGCCAAGCCCCCTTCCCCCAGCCCAGCCAGGTTGGGGCCTGGCCACACCCCCTTCCTCCCACTGGGCTGAACTGGGGCTGGGTCACACCCCTTCTCCCTGCCAGGTGGGTTTAGAGTTGGGCCAAGCCCCCTTTCCCCTCTTGGCTGGATTTGAACTGGGCTGGGCTTCCCTCCCCCTGCCCTCTCTGCTCAGCCAGATGGAGCCTCACTACATACATGCTCCAGGTGTCAGATTGGGACGATCAACTGGATCCAGCCCTGTGGCCAAAAAGGTTGAGCACCAGTGCTATACAGAATCACTGCAGGGACAAAGACAGCCAACTATGGAATGAAATATACCTCTATGCATGTGTAAATTCATTCTATTTCCTTTGCTCCAACCCATCTTGTCTATCTGTTTCTCTAAATCCAGGCCAACGCTAATTTTTCCGCCTGAATTTCTCTCTTGCCTTGCACTCCTGCTTGTGCGCACAGCACTTAACTAGCACCTGCAGAAATAGAATTCAATTTACTAACAAGAACGATCAAAACATTTTTGACCAGAAGATTTTGTTCAGAAAAAACAAACACAAACACAAATGCAATCGGTCTTTACAAAAAACAAACAACCCCCCCCAATAAAGATAAAAATTAAAGTCCACTCATCCGAAAACTGCCAACTTTATTGAATTTTTCCATTTTTTTTCCCATTAAGTTGTGGCCCTTTATAAAGTTGTTTTATATTTCTTTTTACTGTCTCATTAATAATTATTCATATACCACATTGAGGGCCTAATGATACAACATTAAAAAATAGGTACTTTTCCTACCCAGTAAGCCTACAGTGTAAGCTAGACATATGTGAACCTGTGACTATTAATTCATATGTATGAATGGCACAGATGGAATCATGCATATCAACTAATGAAGACTTCATCCCAGTAAGGTGTTAAGAAAAGATATGAAAAAGAAAAGTGAAGCAGTGTGGGGATTATTCCAAGATCCTGACCACATACACTGCCACTATCTTAAACATGAGCCAATAAGGTTCAAAACCTCCACCTGGCAGGATCAAGTCTTTAATATGCAAATTGTTAAGGGCCATTCCAGGCATAAGAGTTTTCATAAAAGAGAAGGCAAGACCTGGAACAGATGGAGAAGGGGAATAGTTAAGAAAAAGGCTTCAAAGACAGAATATAGGAAGGGTAGGCTGAAGCACAGTTGGGTAGAGCACTGATAGCAAAGCAAAAGTGAATGCAATTCAGGCACTACCTGTGTGTATAAAAGCATATAATACAACATTTAGCTCATTAAAAAGTTTCCTTCTCCACAAAACAAGAAATATTGATTAAACAAATATGAGGGACAGATCTGGCCTGTGGCTTTATCTAAATGCCGTGTGCCATGCTACCTGACAAGTAAAAAAACAATAAGCAATGAGGGAGGCTGGTTGTACAAGTGCCTTTTTTACACCAACAGTGGATTGATATTTTATTTACGCACACCTTTTACCACAAGTCAGCCCCCTTCCCCCAAACTGAGGTGTATGCCTTCATCAGGAAAGCTGATTTTCTGCCCAGTGTAGAAGCACACTGCTTTGATTCCTGCTCCATCATGCAGCAGCAGTGGTATTTCTATTCAGGTAGTTGAGTCAATTGATGTAATAGCTCACTGTTCTTCATTCCTAACAACCATCTCTACTTTTTAATGGTCTTGATATTCCACTAATAAAGCCAACTTTTCTTTTGCCACTTTTGCTGGCTACTAGCTACTTTTGATAGCTTTTATTCTTTATCACAATTCTATAGACTGTTTTAGCTCTTTGCAAATTCAAAGATCAACCTATGGAGACCAGTCTTGATCTATAGCTAGTATTACAGCACCAGGAAAGGTATGATGAGTGAATTGAAGATTAGGCTCTGTCCCTACTGTATGCAGCCATAACTAGAAAAATCTTTTTTTCTTCATTCTGCCTTCCCCTAAACAAGGTGCATGTCTTATTTGGGGGCATGTGTTATGCAAGAGAATATAGTAATTGCATTATTTTTAAAAGGAAGCTCTTTCCTTTATCTCCTTGACTGAAGGAGGAATGTTATAACCTTGGTGGTCTAGACTGTTAAGCACAAGAAAAAAAAATGCATTCCCAAGAATGAGCAGCCTTCGGTCTGGAGTGTCCTTGGGTCAGGGCTAGGCATGTTTAGGAAGTAGACCCTTAAATTCCTTGTGTTAAAGCCATGGGGAGAAAATGGTATGAAAGAACGCTGTAGTTAACTGAGGAAAAGGTTAAAGAAAATAAACAATATTTTTACAGCTTAGTATTTATTTGTGAACTGCTGGTGCAACTCTATGCCTGAAAGCAAAGCTATGAAGATCTTGGGTGCTTGACAAGACAAGCTACAAGCTTGAATGAAATGTTCAGCTTAAAGAATTAGAATAAATCTGATGATTGATGTTTTACTGAACGTGACAGGCTGTCATCTATTTTAAACAGGATCTTTGCTAGGATGTACTGAAAGCAATTTTCTATTACCTTGAACATATTAAAGCTTTTTCCCAATAAAATTCAACTAGACTATTAAGACAAAAGACCAACTCAAAATGCTGCCATTTAAAAGAAGTAATAAATCAGTCACTGAACGAATTTGGATAATTATTTCAAACTAGAAGTATATCTGTGTGATGAATTTACACTCAATCCATACAACACACACACATTGCTGAATTAACTCCAAAATCTTTAATCATTCATTTGATCACCCAATCTTTTTTTGTATATTTAATTCCATATTTTTTAATGTAAATTGTTTATCTGAGTATCATTGTAACACTGAAGTGGAATCTTTACTGATGAGGAATAACTCTGCTATAATACAGGTTTCCCTCACTTTATGTGGGATCTGTATGTGCGCATGATGCCCCCTTTTATACCAAAACTTAATTATATGCAAGGTAAATTCACTCTTATGCAATCGGTGTGGTGGAAGCCTGCAGTCAGCTGCTTTGTGCAGTGCATTGTGGGAATGACACACACCAAAATATAGTCTCCTGTGTGGATCTGTGCTTTTCACTTGTTGTCTGCAACACGTGTTTTTCTAGTTGCCATCCCCATTATGATAGTGCCCTGTGTGTACTGTCTGCTGTTGGTGAGTACCAAAATTGTCTTGTAAAAGTGATAGAAATGGGCCTGGGGGTCAGTACAATCGAGGACTTGGAACATATCCCTATTTGTTACATTGTAAAGTGGGTTCCCTTTATGCAAATTTGAATTATTTGCAGTTAGCGTGGGAAATATGCACCTGCGACTTCAAAAGCTGCGGCAAGCCCCAGTCTGAGCAGTCAGGACCAAGAGCAGGAACAGGAGTGGGCACACATGTGCCCTTGACACACTCACACTTACCCGGGACTGGCAACGGTGACAGCAGCTGAAAGGTAAGCAGGGTGGATAGGCGGGCACAGCTGCAGCGGATCCGAAGGGAAAGCCGCCAGATCCCATTTAGCTCGAACAGCAGGGAGCTGAGTTGCCAAGCCATACACAAACAGAGCGTGCCAGCATTTGTGCTAGGCAGGTAAGCGGAAGGAGCCAGGTCAGAGGCTTCTACGGGGAAGAGAGGAAGACACATTGCGCTACAATAATGGTGAGTACACAGCAGACTACCAGGGCCCCACCCCTGGTGGTACTGCCTGCCCAGGGCTCCTCTGAGGCTCTTGGGGGGGGGGGAGGG
>NW_017729025.1:59069588-59077027 GCF_001723915.1 Gavialis gangeticus
TTTGGGGGGGGGGGAGGGAGCGCTAGGGCCCAGATGGAGCCTGCAGGGGTGGCTTGGGCCACCCTCCCCCCCCGTCTGTGGGGGCTGCCTGGCAGGGCATCTGTGGCTTGTGGGAGAGTGGGAAGCAGGAGTTTCCTCACCTGTCCCACATGTGCCCACCTTCAGGCCTTCGAGGAAAAGGTGAGGGAGCTACAGGCCAAGATCAGCAGGTTGCAGGGGATCAGGGCTGCCAAGAACAAAACTGACAGGTACTTTCATTCTCTGCAGCGTCAGTAACCTAGTGGAGAAGCCTCCCCGGAGAGACTCACTGCAGCAGTATGGCAGATGGTCACCCCCAGAGCCAGGGCTACTCGTGCTACCAGTGTCACCACCCCAGGTAAAGCTGGGGAACAAGTATGAGGCCCTGGCAGCCATGGAGGAGGAGGTAGGAGAGAATGCCTCCAGAGGAGCTGATGCCACTCCATGCATAGTGCAGATTGAGTGATGCCGGAACACCAAGAGAAAGAGATGCTGGGTCCCTGTCATTGGTAATTCCATCCTGAGGGGAATGGAGGGGCCCATCTGTTGCCCTGACCCCATGTGAGGTTGGCTGCCTGCTTGGAGTTCGGATTCAGAACATCACGGAGATGATTCTGGACCTCATCCGACCCTCTGATCAATACCCCATGGTCCTCATCCACGTGGGAATGAATGACGTGGCCACGGGCAACCTGGACCATGTCATGAGAGACTACAAGGCTCTAGGGGCCAAGCTCAAGGAGACGGGGCACATGTGGTTTTCTATTAAACAGACATGGACAGTGCCACAAGGCATGCATTAGTGATGTCAACCAGTGGCTTCAGAGCTGGTGTTACCAGGTGGGCCTTGGATTCTTGGACCATGACCCACAGTTCTGCACAGAGGACATGCTCGGGCAGGATGGGATTCATCTCTCCCCAAAAGGTAAGTGTTTTTTCTTCCAGGCTGGCTGATCTCATACAGTGAGCTTTAAACTAGGTTTGCTGGGGGACGGGGATGCAGAGGAACATGAGGACACTACCATCAAGCCAGGGGGCATCCGCAGGTAGTACCCAGGTAAGTGACAGGGGCCAGGGCAGGCTTAGGAACAAGGGGGCAGCACGTGCACCTACAGGAGGCCCCAAATGCCTCTACACAAATGGCTCTACACAAATGCTTGAAGCATGGGGAATAAGCAGGAGGAACTCACCCTCTTGCTAGTTAGCAAAAACCCAGACCTAGTAGGACTCATGGTAACCTGGTGGGATTCTACCCATGACTGGGCAGAGGACATCAATGACTATAGGCTGTACAGGCAAGACGGAGCATGGAAAAAAGTGGGGGTGTAGCGTTTTATGTCAAAGAGCAATACACATCCTCGATAATCAGGATGGGGTCAGAGGAGGGGCAAACTGCGCTCTGGGTAAGAACGCAAGGGGGTCATGGGGAAAGGGGCATCTATTACAAAATGCCTCACCGGGGGGATAAGCTGGACCTGGAATTCTCAGGTCAGCTCATGGAGGCTGTAACGTCAAGGGATGTGGTTGTCATGGGTGACCTAAACTAGCCAGCCATCTGCTGGGAGGAGCAGTCAGCCAGGTCTGACCGCTTACGTAGGTTCCTAGCCGGGATCCAGGACCTCCACTTAACCCAGGAGGTACACAGTCCCACCAGGGAAACTGCCTTGCTGGACTGTCCCACCAGGGAAACTCCTTGCCACTGGCGATGACTTGGTGAGGGGTCTGTGGGTACTCGACTGCCTTGGTGACAATGATCATCACCTGCTGGAATTTACTATCCAGCACAGGGTGGAATTTACTATCCAGTGCAGGGTGGTGAAAGCAAGCAGTAAGGCAAAAGTCCTCAATTTCAGGAGGGCAAATTCAGTGAGCTAAGAAGATTAGTAGGAGAGGCACTGGGGTCTTGGAGCCCAAGACGGGTAGTTGTTCCTCAAGGAGACAATTCTCTAAGCTCAAAGGGAGTCAGTCCCAATGCGCACCAAAGGGGGCAGGAGTGCTAAAAAACCCCATGGCTCAAAGGCATCCAGGATTGCCTGAGGGCAAAAAAGGATAAGTATAAACAGTGGAAGCAAGGGGGATTACACCTCCATTGCTTGTGACTGCAGGGAGGCTGTTAGGAAGGCCAAGGCAGAGATGGAGATAGGGCTAGAGACCAGAATTAGGGATAACAAAAAGTCCTTTTTCAAATACATAGGGAGTAAGAAGGCACCGGGTAAAGTGGGGCCCCTACAGAGCAGGCTTGGCAATCTGGTGATTGCAGCAAATGAAAAAGTTGACCTCTTTAATGAATTCTTTGCCTCCATATTCCTGGACAGGGACTGAAACATTTCCCCCACTAGGATTACGGAAGGACCCAGGGGAGGTACCACCATGCCAAGGGTCAGGGATGACCTAGTTAGGGAACTTTTGGAGGGGCTGGATGTGTTTAAATCAGTAGGTCAAGATGCTCTTCACCCGAGGGTGCTGAGGGAATTGGCGGGGGTCATAGCGGGGCCTCTGGCACAGGTGTATGAGTGCTCATGGGGCCCTGGCCAGGTACCAGAGGATTGGAAAAGAGCCAATGTGATCCCCATTTACAAGAAGGGGAGAAAGGAGGACCCTGGCAACTATAGGCCAGTCAGCCTTACCTTGGCTCTTGGAAAGACTTTTGAGAAAATCATCAAGGAGCACATCTGCAAGGGCCCAGCAAGGGAGGTAACGCTCAGGGACAACCTACATGGGTTCACTGAGAGCAGATCCTGCCTGACTAATTTGGTTTTCTTTTATGATCAGGTCACAAAGTACCTGGACAAGGGCGTCGAGGTGGATGTCGTCTTTCTGGACTTTAAGAAGGCCTTTGACACTGTTTCCCACCACATTCTCTTAAAAAAACTAGGTGACTGCAGCATGGATGCCTACACAGTCAGATGGGTGGCAAATTGGCTAGATGGTCACACCCAGACTGTAGTGGTGGATGGGTCATTTTCGACTTGGAGGGATGTGGGCAGTGGAGCCCCCAGAGCTCAGTCCTGGGGCCTGTACCATTCAACATCTTTATCAGCTATCTGGATGTGGGTGTGGAAAGCACGCTGTCCAAATTCACTGACAATACCAAAATGTGGGGTGAGGTGGGCACGCTGGAGGGGAGGGACAGAATCCAGCTAGACCTAGACAGGTTACAGAGGTGGGCGGATGAGAATAGGATGGGATGGAATGCAATGCAGACAAGTGCAGGGGGCTGCATCTACGGAGAAGGAACCAGCAACAAATCTATAGGCTGGGAAACACCCTTCTTGTCAACACAGTGGCAGAAAGGGATCTTGGAGTCACTGCTGACTCCAGGATGAACATGAGCTGCCAATGCGAGGAAGTGGTCAGTAAGGCTAACTGCACCTTGTCATGCATCTACAGATGCATCACAAGCAGGTTCAGGGAGGTGATCCTTCCCCTCTATGTGACATTGGTCAGGCCACAGTTGGAGTACTATGAGAGGGATGTTGGAGTACTTTAAGAGGGATGTGGCTAGCATTGAGAGGGTCCAGAGAAGGGCCGCTTGCATGGTCAGGGGGCAGCAGGCCAGGCCCTATGAAGAGAGGTGAGGGGCCTGACTCTATTCAGCCTCCACAAGAGAAGGCTGAGAGGGGATCTAGTGGCCATTTACAAACTCACCAAGGGGTACTAGCAGGAATTGGGTGAGGCTCTGTTCCCCCAGGCACCATCAGGGGTTACTAGGAATAATAACCACAAATTGTTAGAGAGAAGGTTCACGCTGGACATCAGGAGATGTTACTTTACAGTTAAGGCTGCCAGGCTCTGGAATGGGCTCCTAAGGGAGGTGGTACTCTCTCCTACCTAGGGGGTCATCAAGAGGAGGCTGAACAGATATTTGGCTGGGGTGTTATGACCCCAGCACTTGTTCCTGCCCGGGGCAGAGGGTCGGACCTGATGTTCTGTTTAGGTCCCTTCCGACCCTAAGCACTATGAAACTATAATTACGCACCATTTTCCAGGAACACATGTACAGCATAAAGCAAGGGAAACCTGTACCTTCTTTGTGCTACTATCAGATTGCTCATGGAAGATAGTAATACAGAGGCTCTGCAATTGTCTTTTCAAATTCAGAAAGAGTCATTAGTGAAAATCCTGTAGCAAAACTATGTAACAGGAGACAAGAAATTAACATGCAGCTCACTAAGCTTATCACACTAAATTTGGCATTAAGTTTTACAAAGGAACCCTAAAATATTTGTCAGATACACACACACATTTTAGTACAAATATATAAATCCCAAATAAATAAGACCTGCCTCTAAAATGCACCAGTCACAAATTAATTTGGTCAAGAGAACTTGGCATATAAACACTTGCAGATCCTTTCTAAATAATAAGGCCCCCTCCCCCACTAGACGGTAGATATATACATAGCTGTAAGAATTAAATAGTGATGCATTATATCTTCAGTCCAGAGATCTTGACTCAAGTCTATGCTAAAAAAAAGTGAAAAAAATTAGTTTTGGCTTCATCTAGTCTTGGCATTATCTAAAGAAAGGTGGCAAAATTGATTATCCTTGCTCATGAATGGAACAGCAGGGATAAAGTCAGAGCTAAAGTGCATTAATACAATTAAGAGGGAAAGTCTGCATAGTACCTGTCCAGCTTGCTTACAGTAAATGTAGTGCAGCTAGTGAATAATATTTCAAGAACACCTAATTCACCCATCATGTTATTTTGGAAAACCAGCAGTATACACTTTGTGATATAAGCATAAAATCACCATTTTAAATCCTGTTTGCCACAAAAAAATTTAGAAGGAAAGCAAATTTAAGTGAAGGTTATGCTAGCCCACAAATAAAAATGTTTGATGACCCAGAAGACATTATGTATGGAGAATGGAGTTTTGAAAACCACTGGCCTGTACTGTTAGCATTTGCAAGTAGGAGGAACATCATCCTCAACATCACTGTTCATTTGAGCATTCCGTTTTTGTTCCCTTCGGCGAGCAATGAGTACAGTCTATTCTACTAACATGCACCTTGGACAAGAGCATAATTTGCTTACCTGCATAACACAATGTCAGCTCCAATCTGGTATCTTTAGCTTACCTCAAAACAAACATCAGTTAAGTACAGAAACCTTTGAAGTACAAAGCATCTTTTCAAAGCCTCCAGGAAGCAGCTATCTAACGAAGGTTTTTAAAAGTTCTGAAAATGAGGGGCGCTATTCAGTTTCAGCAATATCACACAACTGACAGTGCTATGTACTTAATGAACATGGTTTGTATTAAGTATAGGTAAGTACTGCATACTCTGGGTAAATGCATAGCCTTTTTCAGTACAATATACTTATACAGGACACATTGTATACCCAGTCTGTTATTTCTGCTACTCACACTGCCAAAGCACAGAGCTTATATGCAGATCTTTCTTTAGTCTTTGCCTTAAGGCAAGTTCCTTTGCCCTGGGGATATAATGGGACAGTTGTATTCTTTCAACTCTGTTCTGTAGTCTGTTGAGAGTTCCTGTATTCCCTGGAAGGCATCCTCAAACACTTCCTTGAGTGGAGAGGCAGGAGACTAAAAATAAGCCTATCTTCTTTACACATTTTTAACCAATAATGGGCACTTCCCTTCCACCTTAGTACTTCTGCAAAATCATGTCTTTTCCACTCTGTTATTTAATCATGTTGGATTCACATATGTTGTCTTAGGCTAGGAGTAGAAATTGCACATAAACTGGTATAAGTGCTTGGAAACTTAGTTCAAATCTGTAACAAGAGAAGTTCAATGCAAATAGACTGCTTTCAAAATGACTGAAACGGGCTTAAGATAAACCTGGATGTATGTAGGATCAAATTTAACTGATTTAGGTTACATAAGTTTACTAAACTTCTGTTCCTGATCCCCTCCAGATTCAAGTTAACTCATGGTCCCTCAGCTTCTGAGGATGCTTTGCACCTCCCTTGCAAACTCTCCCCTTACAGGGTGGGCAGGATAGGCTTGGCCCAAGCTGTCCTGTCCATCCCAGCAGGGAGGCATGCTCTAGCACCCCTGGCTTCTGGTCTAGGCCAGTGCAGGTATGTGACTACATTTCCGGAATCAAAAGTGAATGTCTGTTCATTTGCTTATTGGTTCAATCTATGCAGCTTAGACTAACCTGAAAAAAATGAATAGATTCAGCTTCAGGCTTCTTGACTGTTTGTACTTAGCCTTAATGGGAATCTTATCTTCCCTCTAAGCCTGAAATTAACCCTTTATCTTCTACTGCCTGTTTTTTTTCTTTCAGTCATAATTTTACTATTTCTAATGCCACATTGACTTGTATACCACTGTCCAACTTAAAATTAAATGTTCTAACAATTTCTAGGCTGACAATTTGTTGCTGTTATGAAGAATCTGTCTCTGCTAATGGTAATATCATCCTCTCTGCCCGTGAAGTGTACATTTTATTGGTATTTGCAGATTCTTGCTACATGACCTTTCAGTGCGTGTATCTTTTTCTCTAAATGGTGGGCATTACCTTGGCTTATGCTTGCCACTTCACATGCAGCTTTATGTGCTGCCTTTTGTTTTTGTTAAACCATGCCCATATTGTCAGAGTACTGACCAGTCCTCCACAAACTTTGGCCCAGACTGCCTTGCTTAAAAGATTCTAATTGCTTTGTCAAGGGTTATTTCTGGAACTTTTGGGAATCTCTCTCTCAGACTTTTTTGTCCATTGGTGGCTCTAGGATTTTGAAAAGGGGGATGCAGAAGGTGTGGCATATCATCACATGTAACACAACACATTTTTCTCCAGTTAAGGAGAAACTAGAAGGTTTACTAATATTCCAGGGGAGCTAGTGCTTTAGTTTAAGAAAACAGCAAAACAAATATAACAATTGGTATGAGCACCAATTTGCTAGATTAATATTTTTAACACCCCGCCACCAAACCTAAGCAAAAAGGAGTCTAAATAGTCAAGGAGATATTGCATCACCTGTACTGGATTATTATAGTTAATATTATCTCTCTTATTTAGATTCATAAAAGAAAATCTAGCCCATTTGAGTGTCTTGGCAGTGTCTCCAATACTTTACTGTCAGTCATTTCAGCACATTGAGTTAATATTACCACACTCCAGTTAAGGTGTTTAGCTAGAGCTAAAAACAGTCTGCAAGACTGTAAAATAGAAGAGAAGCTAAAAGACAACAAAATTAGCAGAAGACACGACAGATTGGAGAGCAAGCATCAAGACCATTAAAATAACAGAGGATTATTAACACATGTGGAGTAGAGCGGGATTAGCAGAAAGCAGACAAATGATAAAAAGCCATGAAATCAACTGATTCTTGAAGCCAGCTGACTCTTCAGCACTTCATAAACAGAAATACTGCTGCTCCTCCCAGGCAGTTGGTTTTCAAGTTCAGGTGGAAGAGGAGTCAACGGCGGGGGGGGGGGGGGGGGG
>NW_017729025.1:59077357-59078392 GCF_001723915.1 Gavialis gangeticus
ACTGTAGCCCCCCCCCCGCTCCATTTTGTCCCAGATCAGCAGGGATCCAAGTTTTCCATTTCCCATGGAACAACAGAGAAAACCACAGATTTCCCTATTTTATCAGAGAAAAAACAGATTTTACCTTTTAGCAGCGAAACCCACAGATTTCCCACTTTTGCAAAGAGCACTGCAGGCAGGAAAACTTCCAGCCTACAAGAGCTTATTGCAAAAAGGGCACAAAACCCCCAAGGGAGAGTGGGAAAGGGCAGGGCCTGAGGCTTTTAGTTACCCAAGGTTGGCTCAGGCTCACTTTCCATCCTGGAGCCTGTGAGGTAAGTGGGGCAGTGCTGCAGGGTTGTGGGTCAAGGCTGCAAAAGGCGGGCGAAGCTGGCTGGGGGCTGAAGGAATGGGGAGGTGTCAGGGAAAGAAATGAAGCGTCTGCCCGGCCAGCCACACATGAACCGTGATCGATGCGGTATCAGCCAAAGCAGGCTCTGTGCCTCCATGTGTGGCTTCCCTGATGGGCCAATACCACGCTGCTCATGGTCCATGTGCTGCTTTCCCCAATGCCTCCCCACTCCCTCAGCCCCCAGCCAGCTTCCCCCAGGGGTGCTCACCTGGCCAGCAGTGCGTGGACCCAGAGCAGCATGCTATCGGCCTGTCAGGGGAGACACACACAGCGCGCACCCACTTTGCCCCTGCCCCCACCCCCCCAGAACTGGGGGGCACGGGTCCCCGTCCCCCGGGAGTGTGCACTGCAGCTGGGAGCCAGCCCTGCCCCTGCTCGAGCCCGCAGCAGGCAGGCAGCAGTGGGGGAGCTGGCTTCACTGCCTTCTGTTGCAGGCAGGAAGCTGTGGACATGGGTCCCTGGCCCCATAGCCCTGGCAGCTCCATCTGGCAGGGCTGGGGGGGCAGGGGGCAAGAGGCACAAGCAGGGGTGGGAGGGCTGTTGGGGGGCCTTTAATTTTAATATGGGAGATTTTGATTTTTTTTATTAATCACAGGAGCCTCCAGCCTGAGTCTGGAAGCTCTCTGTATAGATGGGCAAGCAAA
>NW_017729025.1:59083392-59084698 GCF_001723915.1 Gavialis gangeticus
ATCAGAGAATTTGTGATTTTTCATCAGAGAAAACCAGGATCCCACTTCATGGGACTCCCTAAACTGCAGGACTAGCTCTTCTACATTATATCAGTCACAGACTCTTCTAAAGTTTAATCTTTTTTGCACTCTGTTAAACAATATATTTGTCATGTAGTTCACTTTTTATATGGAGTGCACTACTCCTCAAACTTTTGCACTAGAGCATCAAAGCTGTGCTTCAAAACCAGTCTCTGTCAAAAATGACTCAGTCGTGTAATGCTGTATCCCAAGAAAATGAGTGCCAGCAAAAAGGCAGACAAAAGCATTGTTTAAGTCCCCTCCAGCTGTGCCCCACATATGCAGTTATTTTTAAATGCTTCAGGCATTTGAACAGCTAGTTTTCAACTCCAGGTATTTTCTTAATGTCTTTTGCTCCTGGTACCAGGTGGTTTTCAAAGACCTCTCAGGTCCCAGGCAGTCATTACATTTAAGATTCAATTAACCAATTAATAGCATCTTAGGGTATTTTTGCACATGCAAATGCCGCAGCGTCAGGAGCTTTGAAAAGTGCGTGGTCTGTGATGTTTTCAGTTGTATAAGCAGAATAATATGTCAGCACTGAGAAAATGGCGGTGGCACACTTTTGAACTAAAACACATCGGAGGTGGTTTAGTTCAAAAGTACACGGCCACCATTTTGTGTGATGAAGTACATTTTGTCGCTTATACAACTGCACATGGCGCAGTGCACTTTGCCTCAGCTCGTGTGCAGAACAGACTCAACTAATTGAGTCTGCTCCAAAGCAGTGGATCTCTGGTGCATCATGAAACAAAAAAGTATGTATATAAATGCCCTTAAAGTGTAAGCTGGCTACACATTCAAGGGATTCATGGTGCAATGAAACAGAAAGCCAACAAATTTGTGGCTTGTTTCCATCACACCTTAAACGGAATGTATGGAAGGATGAACAGCACCTGGGGCTAGTTTTTTCATATCCTCCATGCACGTGGATGCTAGTAATATAACAATGTAGTTTCCCCAAGGTATAACTTTGAAGGTGAGGGGAGCTATCCAAAGTGTCCCCCTCAGAAAAAGGAAATACTTCCTAGATTTGAAGAAATAATCCAACTTCGCAACTACTGTATACAAAAAATCTCTGTGTCAGTCCCTGCAAAATCAGAACAACTAAATAGAAGCAGTGTTTTTCACCCAAACAACAGAGAGTAATAAAATACAGTTTTAGAAGAATTTTAACATATTCTCTTTTTTCTTTTTGATGAATGCCAAACATTTCATAGTTTCATAGTTTCATAGATTTAGGGTC
>NW_017729025.1:59084709-59092801 GCF_001723915.1 Gavialis gangeticus
AAATCAGTGCCTCATGTTTAATTTCATACCTTGATGTTTGCAATAATTTTACTGGTGTAATTAACAATGTGGAGAGGCTCATTTTTTGAGAATACTTCAGACTGCAATTCAGTATTGATATGTTAAATCATTCACAAAGGTGAACAATTTGGATGAATGGCTACACTGTTACTTTTGGGATACCAGATATTGCAAAGAAGGTACTGCACACTAGCATTAGTTAAACCTAAGACACTTTTAACTCAATTAATCCCTCTCTGAATTTTTTTGCTATAAATTTCACCAACTTGAAGCTTCAAATAAGAGAAGTAGCGTACTTGATATCCATTCAGACTATACCAAAACCATCAAAATGTAATAAGTTCTTAAATTTTATGATAGTTTTGAGTTAATGCTATGTCTGCAGTACTTCAGACAAATCATTTCAGTCGAACCTAGAGATTTTTCCCCATAGTACAGAAATAAATACAACTCTATGACAATGCCCTTGTCTCTCTAATTAAATTACATTAAAAATCAGTTGCAATTTCTGTGTGTAGATTAGTCTTTAGAAATCCATCATTAAATTACTGCACTTCACATTGTGTGAACATCTTTAATTTAAGAATTACCACAATGGATTTGGCATAATTTGCCAAAAAAAACCCAAACAAACAAACAAACAAACAAAAAAAAATCAAACCCACTGACAGTACCAACTTGACAAGCACATACTATAGCTTTTAAAAGAGGGTAGGAATTAGTGGTGTGCAAAAGAGGTCATATTCAATTCGGATTTGGGCTGAATTGGGGACAATGTTTCGATTAATTGATTTTGATCACTGTCCTGATTCAATTCCGCTGAATCTGAAGATTCGATGCTGATTCAGAGAATCAGCAATTTGGCCATAGATGCAGCTTTAAATGTTTTTTCTATGTACCACGAGGTACCAGGTGTGGCTTGTGAACACTGCAATGGTGGGGCAGATGGAGCATCCCACAGGAGCATGCGGGGGTCCTCCTACGTGCTCAGCGGTGAACCCATAAATGGACTGGAAGTACTTCCTCGGGTCCACTGCCGAGCGTGCAGGGGGGCCCCCCACACTCCCATGGCTCGGCAATCAGCTGCAGGGGAACACCAAGTGCCCCCCGACCCAGAAGGCACTAATCACCAAGCTGCCTCCTCCCCCCCGTGCACTCCCCAACGGACCTGGAAGTGGACCGGAAGTGCTTCTGCTCCACTTCCGGGTCTGCTGCTGAGCATGCTGGGGATCCCCTCTCCCCCCCATACTCCTGTGGCACACTCCATCCACCCCACCATCTCAGCACTCATGAGCCACCTGCTACCTTGAGGCATGTAGAAAAAACATTTAAAGCTGTGTCTATGTCCAAATCATCAAATCTTTCTGAATCTGTCCAAATCAAGGGGACTTGATAGCGGCTTACGGCTATATCAGAGGAGTGCATCAGGAGCTCAGTGAACAACTGTTCACTAGGGCACCCCCAGGGAAGACCAGGATCAACGGATACAAACTCCTGGAAGGACACTTCAGGCTTAATACTAGGAAAAACTCCTTCACAGCCAGGGTGTCCAGACTGTGGAATAAACTCCCTCCAGAGTTGGTGCAGTCACCTACCGTGGAGGTTTCAAGAGGAGGCTAGACAGTCACATCATTGTGGTCACCTAACCCCAGTTGTCTTCCTGTCTAGAGTGGAGGGGGTGGACCAGATGATCTCTAAGTTTTCCTTCCAGCCCTTAAATCTATGAATCAATTTGAAGGGTTCCAATTTGATTCAGAGAGATTAAAGGTCTCCTTATTTGATTCGGATTTGAAGATTCACCTACTGAATCGGGCTGAATCTCTGCCAAATTGAATCAGCAACTGAAGCTTCATACAGCCCCAGTAAGAACACATACCAGGCACAACTTAAAATTTGGAAAGAAATCTTTTGCTGAGCTAGTTTCTGTTTTAATTTAGCATTTTTAGTAACATACTCCTGAGTAAATGTAGTTTACAAAATAATTAGTATTCCTAATTATTAAGGGGGGAAAATGGATTTGTAAAAGTTAATTCTTGTACAGTATTCTGAAAGTTCCATTACAGCTTCCTATCAGGTTCTGATTTTCACTGCTCCAACCAAATAAACTTTCCTGAAAGCTGTGCTTTCTCATAGTTCACAGCTAGCCAAAAGCACTTGCACTCAAGCACGTCCATCCAAACAGCAGTCAAACCAAACTATTTAACAAACTTATAATAGATGAGCTTTCTTATCAGCTGTATTCTACAAGATCAAAGAACTTCATTCAGATTATCCATGCTGAATGCTGCAATGAGTGTTTGGCAGCTGAGTATAGGAGCAGTACCTTAGTTTGCACATTTGATTCAAAATTAAAATTTTCATATTACAGGCAGCTGTTGCACCTGGAATATGAGGCTAATTATAAATATGAAAGAATTCTTTTAACAACTGACTTTTGGTGGAGCAGAATGGCAAGTACTCTTGTTTTCGTTATTTTAGAGCTCCACTGTTGGCACATAGCTCCATCTAGCGGTTAAAAATACTAGAGATCAGAAAGACTAAAGGTTGTATTTGCTGAAAGATGTTTTAATGTTACATTTCCATTTAGTACTGGAAGATGCTGCCCGTAAAGAAAAATGTAAATACTACCTAAAAATAAGTATATTCGTTTCATTGATTGTTTTCATCAATATTCTCAAAGTGTATTTCAAGAAATTCCTAAACAACTACCATTTATCTATAGGGTTCCCCACCCATGACACAATAAGAAATACCTAATGCCTAATTTAGTTATTTTTCCTTAAATAGTAGTATAAAGTTTGTTAATATTTCCTCTTGATAATCTGCACTCAACATACTAATAGCCTATCATCTGAGTAAGGTCCTTAGTACTAGCAATGTTTACCCTACAGTGACAGCAGCTCCCATAGACATACCTGAGCCAGCTTTAAAATAGCTTGGATATCGCTAGCAGCAGAGGTGAGGTGGCATGGAGCTTGAAATGGGCTGCAAAACCTTCCTAGACACAGGGTAAATCTCAGGCAGTTAACCTGTATTGTGCTCTATGTCAGTACAGCTACACAGCCAGCAGTAGCTGAGCTAGAAAGCATACAGGTAACTCTAGTTACTTGCATGAATTGCATCTACTAAAATGTAGACATGCCCTTTCACTGGAAAGGGTAGGAGAAACAATATTGAATCCTTTTGGCATTTAAGTTAATAAAATGAAAGCCCTAAACATTAAAAGCTGTCATTTTAATATTACTAGTTTATTCTAAAAAAGTATTTAAAAATGTGACCAGCAAGAATTGTAGGGCTATTAAGTTTATGTTCTGTTCCTTTATGGAACAATGAAAGCAGGACAGACTGTTCAACAAGGGTACAGGTTTGGAAATATATCCTCCTTCATCACAGTAGTCAGGTGTGAAGATAAAAGCCTGACTTTAAGGTTCCTGTGGTCTAATAAAAATAAGCAGTGCTAGAGACAAAGCCAAAAATGCAAATTATAATATACTGCTTGCATTTCTTTAGATACCTATAGTCTAGTTCACATGATTTAATCATATGTTGCATTTTTACATGGTCTTAAACTATTTAAAGTCAACAAAATCATGGTATCTTGACCTAAACAAACAGCAAAATCCCTCAAAATTATGCATTAGCTTGCTTGAAAAGAGATTAAAGAGATTATATTAATCAAGTATTTAGCTTTTTAATAGTATTTTTCTGCCCAAGTAAAATATACAATACAGAGATTGGATATTAATGCTAAGTTTCCACAAATATTATTTTTGCATGAGTAAAAGTTAACCAAAGAAAATAATTTTATAACTGTACCTGAACAGCTTGTTTTAACGGCATTTAAACTGCAGTTCAGAGCTTATTTTATTTTAGTCGCTGCCCAATTAAAACTCAATAATTTTATTAGTGCTATTGGTGATAAGGGTATTTCAAAGTTGCCTTCAGTAGCCACTTCTAAGCATGCTGAAGTCAGAGGTCTCAACACCAACTATTAAGAAAGCCCCTGGAAGGAGCATCATCACCATGTTTTCAGGTCTGGTACATGTAATCAGGGCATGCTCAAAAGCATCCTCCACAGAGAACGCTGCCAACTTTCATCTCCAAAGACCAGTGGCTCTCATGATTTTTGGACTCCAGGCACCCATCAGTGGATCTAAGGCACCTCTCCATAACTCTTGTGAAGTGAGTAGCATCCAATTTCAAAAACTAATTTATAGATTACAGTGCTGAGGATCGGACAAGCAGGGACAAAACTTGCGCTTGCATTTATCTGTTTATCTCCTCATACTTTATGGCACCCTTCCAAGGAACTGGTGGCACTCTGGTTGATAATCACTTCCATAAATCAAGCCATTTGTGTAATAGATGTATCAGGGATTGTACTCACAAAGGAAAAATAACCTAATATTTTCTTGTGGAATGTAAAAACAGGAAAATTTAGTTTACAAGTGTACAAAATGTACACTGTACACAGAGAAAATAGACACAAAACCAATGAGATTATTAAAAATCACTACTCACTTACTGGAATTGCATCTGTAAGTTTATTTTTAGGTCCATCACTGCTAAGTACTTGATATTGTAAGAGACTAAGCACCCTCAACACTTCTACTAGAAAGAATTATGTAGTCTGAAAAGAAGAGAAGACTGAGAGGGGCTTTAATAGCAGTCTTCAAATGCAAAGAGAGTTGTTATAAAGATCTACTATTCTCCATGTCTGCAGAGGATAAGGCAAGTAATAACAGTGTTAAATCACAACAAAGGAGTCACAGGTAAGGCATTTTGAACTACTTTGACTATAAATGTAGTTACCTGGCAAGCACTGGGCCACAGGTTACTTAGGGAAGTTGTAGAATCTCCAACACTGGAAGTTTTTTATCTTCTTGTTAGAAAAATTATGTCTAGAATGGCTTAGATCAGTGGGGGTCAAGCTTTTTGGCAGATGGGGCTAGTCTGGGGCACACTTCCTTCCTGAGTGCCACTCTGATCCCTTTTTCCTGCCCAATCTGTTGCTCAGCTTTCTGCCCCCTGCCCTATCTACCACTGTGGTACCTATTCCACCCCTTATCTGCTGTGTGCCATACACAGAGGCTACCCATGGAACTTGTGGCACCTGCTCCACAAGTTGCCCACCCCTGGGGTTTAAATAGAGAATCTCTTCGGGTCGCTTTCAGCCCTTTCTCTATGACTAACCTGAATACACAGGGCAGGAATGCAGTATCTTGATAACCAAATTGCACATTATACAACCATAAATAGGGACCCATTTAATTTGTGAATTCATGGATTTTGTGGAAATTTCAAAATTGGGCATTGTCTGCGAAATCCATGAAAAAAATCCCTAAAAATAAAATGCTGGCTCCCCAGTGAGACACACAGGTCCTTGTGGCTGCTGCACCCAGATGCATAGCCTGGGGAGGGGGGAGAGGGGAGGCACCCACCAGTGCAAAATGAAGCAGCCAAGATGGTGCCCCCACCCTTTGCTTCTGATTGGCTGAGAGCCAGTCAGTGGCAAGGGATGGGGCTACATGACAGACAGCTCTCAGCCAATCAGTGGTGAGGGGGAGAGCCGCTGGGGCCCCTCAGCCAGAGGCGTAGAGGTAGCCGGCTGTGATAAGCCCATGAAAATGGTGGCTGGCTCCGCAATCTGTCCACGAAATCAGCCGCCTCCCTCCTCGATTAGAGTAGGTCCTTAATCATAAATCAAAGACCTTGGAAAGGAAAAATTATATTTATAAGCATCACCTTCTTCAATGTGCAGTTTACACCAGCCCAGATATTTTTTCTGCTTACAATATGGGAACGCATCAAATATTTTTTATGTACTCAGTGATGTCCAGACAACACACAGCTATCTCAGTCTGGACTTCTTTTCACAAAAGAGTTGAACACATCAAATAAACCATTCTATATCACATACATTTCTGAACAGCTTTCAGGTAATACCAGTTTTCTTTCTGATATTACCATAACCATACCTGCAATAGGCACAGCAGAGTTGCACCTTATAGGCCCCTGGCAGATGTTATACTTAAAATGCAATTAACCTGTTAATTGCATTGTAATAACCCAGCCACACATTAAGGCAATTAACCTAATGACAAAACAAGAAACTAAATGTGTGCAATATTTTTGTGGCTGGTTTCCATCGCACCTTAAACTGAATGGGCAGCTGGGTAGCCCCGCTATGCAGTCCGATGCCAGCTGCATGATGGAGGTTGGCTGACAGATCCCCACCTTGTCAACAGGCTTACCACTGTGTGGTATAACCCTGCATGGACTGAACTCGGCTGTTTTCAGGGTGCCACATTAAGGGGATCTCATCAGTTAGGGCTCCCAATAACCTGATATGGTGCTTGCTTCACTTGGCAGGAGCTGAGGAGCAAGGCAAGCTCTAGTGGTGGGTTTCAGAGAGCTGCAGGGTTCCCTGTGACCTGGCAGGCAGACTCCCCGCAACCCCCAGGGAGTTGTGGTGCAAAGCACTTGACATCTTGGACATGGGGATCGTTGGATTCCAATCCCTCCTCCCACCCCCATTCACTGGGACCTTCAAAAACCATGGGTGTAGCTGGGCTGCTCACCTGGTATTCTGACATCCAGGTGCACAGGGCTGTAGGACTGGCTCCAATATAGTCCAAGGCAGGGACCCACAATCCATTGACTGTCAGTCACAGCCCTGGAACTGTACCCAAGTCTCAAACTGGGCCAAGTGAGGTCCTGGGACTGGGACCCAAAATAAGCTGATTGTTGGTCTCAGCCCAGGGTCCGCACTAGATCCCATTCAAGGCTCTGATGTAATCCCTAGGCTGGGACCCACAATCAGCTAATTGTAAGTCAGCCCTGGGACATCACTGGAGCCAATTCAAGACTCTAATGAAGCTCCAGGCCTGGGACTGACTATGAGCTAACAAATAGTAACGGTGCATGGTGCAAGAGGCACCACTGTTGGGATCAGGGATCATACCCCATTACACCAGTAAATGAACACATGCTAGGAGCCAAAGACTAATTCAGAGAGGCCTAAGATTTCATAAGCAACAGTGTACTTTGTCAGATGCTATCTTGTAATAGCTAGCCTAGGACAAGGAAAAGATGTAACATTCAGTACCTTTAAGCAACCCCTGCTAGGAGTAACTGTTTGCTACAATGTATAACACACTAGTTCAGTATACCATGTCTCTCTATAATAGGCAAAGATGATTATTTTGAGAGCTGGGGCATGTATTTATTTATTAAAGGTAAAGTAGCTAAAAAATGCAGTTCTGTAAATAGTTTTCAGTCCCTCCAAACTGAATACAAATTTGGTAAATAGTTATGCATAAAAATGGGGGCGGGGGTGGAAAACACCGTGGGTAGATTTTCTATTGCAATGGAAAATGATGTTTTCATTTAGAAATATATCGTGTTAATTTTTGTTTTGGGGAAGTGTTTAAAATACCACCCCCCAAAAAACACCCAAAATACATCTTTTTAGTTGTTTTTCCCCCTACCATTTCATTGGAAATGAAATAAAAAACAAAGCAAAACAAAAAAACCTGGTTTTAATTTTTTATTTCAGTCACCAAACACAATTATGCATTCTTTGCACAACTCAGTTTAGCACTATCTTGATCCAAGACAAAGGCCTATGTCATAAGTAAACATGGCTAGGGACAGTCCAGGCTAGGGACAGACATTCAAAAAGCCTGAGCCTGAATTGATTTAATCTTTGCAAGTTAATCTAACCTGCGTACACCGACTGATGCAAGTAAATAAGCATTCATTTTGACTCCAGAAATGTAGGCACATGTCTGCAGTGCCTCAAGCTAGAAGCCAAGGGTACTAAAGGAAGCTCTCCTGCAGGCTGGAGGTAAGCTGAACCCGGGGCGGGGGAGAAGTGGCCAGGCCCCAGCAGGCTAAGTATGACAGGGGAAGGGCCAGGTTTTTGCTTGGGGCAGTCTGAGACCAAAGGCCACAGGATGGGGGGGAAGGGAGGGTGGGAGTGAAATGGCCCCAAGCCCAGGTGGGGACACACACGGAGGGATCATGGCAGTGGTGCGGCTCCATTCTGGACATAAGCCCCACTGAGCAG
>NW_017729025.1:59093500-59095513 GCF_001723915.1 Gavialis gangeticus
GCGTGTCGGCACTAGCCTGGGGCAGAGCCAAGCCAAGCGGAGCATGCAGCTGGGGAAGCAGCTCCTGCCCAGCAGCACCTTCTACACACTGGAGAGTGGTGGCCAGAATGGCCCCGGCCCCTGCAGTAGCATGCATGGCGTGGGCTCGCCCCCTCAGCCCCAGCATTATTATCCGTGTCCCCCAGGTGCTGAGCTGACCACACCCTACTCACTGTTACCCTAGCCAGCAGTGGCAATGGTGCAGCATGGGCCCATGTAGCAGGTGCCAGGCACAGGGTTCTACCCCTATGGCTTTCCCACTTCTACCATCGGGGGGGCCGCCCTGGCTGTATTCGTAGGCACCGCCTGCACCACTAAACTGTGGTCATCCACCATGCGGGCAGATGGTGGTGGCGAGGAAGCAGCAGAGGTAATGCCCCATGCCTAGCACCTGGTACACTGGGCCATGCTGCACCAACAGCTTCCCCACCACCACTGTCTGGCACATGGCCAGATGCCAGCCTGACATGGCCCCCCGAGGAGGAGAGGGTTTATTCTTCTCTCCGTCCCCTCTCCCACTAGGGGGACTGCAGCCAGGGTCTCCCAGCCCCGGTTGTCCCCTCCACTGGTTGTACCTGACCAGGCAGACCCTGGCTCCGGTTCCCTGGGAGAATAGGGGACAGAGGGGGGAATAAACCCCCTCCCTGCCCCCTTTGCCTCAGGGGCCATGCTAAGCCAGTGCCTGGACACACCCCAGATGGCTGCAGCAGCAGGGAAGCAACAGGCATAGCATGGCCCCATGTACCAGACATGGGGCACTACCCCTACTGATTCTCTGCAAATGCTGACATCATCGGGGGGCCCATCCTGGCCATACTGGTAGGTGCCACCCAGGACACTGAACTGCAGTTAGTCGCTGGGTGGCGGACGGTGGCAGCAGGGAAGTGGTAGAAGTAGCACCCTATGCCTGGTACACAGGGCCATGCCGCACCAATGGCTTCCCTGCCACTGCTGCCACCACTGTCTGCCTGCCCAGCAGCCAACCACAGTTTGGCAGCATGGGCGGCACCTACCAGTATAGCCAGGGTGGGCCCCCCTGATGGTAGTGGAGGAGAAGCCACAGGGGTAAAAACCCACTCCTGGTGCCTCGTACATGGGCCATGCTGCACCATCACCACCACTAGGTAGGGGAAAAGCCAGCAGCGCATGCCCAGCCTGGCAGCCACAAGTAATAGGGCTCAGGGCTGAGGGGACAAGCCTGAGCTGTCCACATGACTGCAGAACAGAAGCTGCTCCACTGGGTACAAGGGGTCACTGGGCAAGAGCTGCTCCCCCAGCTGCATGCTTAGCTCAGCCAGCTGGCACACTCAAGCTACTTCCCCGCCTCCCTGCCACCTGGGTCCCTCTGCCTGGTGAGGCTCACATCCAGGATGGAGCCGCCACTGCCATGATCCCTCTGTGCAAGTCCCCACCGGGGCTTGGGGCTGTTTTGCTCCCCTCCCTCCCTCTGATCTGGCCTTAGCTTCTGGGCTGCCCTAAGTGAAACTCCAGCCCCAGCAGCTGGGAAAGCGCAATGTGATAGCCCCCTGGCTGGGAGGGGGGCTCTGGGACTCCTGGGCTATGCTGAGCCAGGAGCAGGAGGGAAAAGCCAGGCAGATCTTGGCTAGGGTCCCTGCTGCTGGGACAGGGGAGGGAGGTGGAAATTCAACCTACCTCCATCCTCCTTTCGCTCAAGGCTGCTTCTAAGCTTGACCATACCACCTGCCATTCCAGCGGTGAGGGCAGGGGGAGTGCCCTGGCAGGGGCTGCTGTGCCCTGGTCAGGCAGCCCCTGGCTGGGATCCTGGGGGGAGAGGGGAGGGAGAAGGGAATGCCTGACAGCATCTGCTCTGCCCCAGCCAGGCAGACCCTTGCCGGGGTCCCAGACCTTCACCTCAGGGGGTCATGCCAGGACAGCATCTGGCCACACCCCTGCTCCTGCTCCAGCAGACAGTACAGCCCAGCCCAGGGCTGAAAAGCATGCTGGGATGCTGGA
>NW_017729025.1:59100513-59100869 GCF_001723915.1 Gavialis gangeticus
TTAATCTAACCTGCGTACACCGACTGATGCAAGTAAATAAGCATTCATTTTGACTCCAGAAATGTAGGCACATGTCTGCAGTGCCTCAAGCTAGAAGCCAAGGGTACTAAAGGAAGCTCTCCTGCAGGCTGGAGGTAAGCTGAACCCGGGGCGGGGGAGAAGTGGCCAGGCCCCAGCAGGCTAAGTATGACAGGGGAAGGGCCAGGTTTTTGCTTGGGGCAGTCTGAGACCAAAGGCCACAGGATGGGGGGGAAGGGAGGGTGGGAGTGAAATGGCCCCAAGCCCAGGTGGGGACACACACGGAGGGATCATGGCAGTGGTGCGGCTCCATTCTGGACATAAGCCCCACTGAGCAG
>NW_017729025.1:59101732-59109001 GCF_001723915.1 Gavialis gangeticus
ATGCTGCACCAACAGCTTCCCCACCACCACTGTCTGGCACATGGCCAGATGCCAGCCTGACATGGCCCCCCGAGGAGGAGAGGGTTTATTCTTCTCTCCGTCCCCTCTCCCACTAGGGGGACTGCAGCCAGGGTCTCCCAGCCCCGGTTGTCCCCTCCACTGGTTGTACCTGACCAGGCAGACCCTGGCTCCGGTTCCCTGGGAGAATAGGGGACAGAGGGGGGAATAAACCCCCTCCCTGCCCCCTTTGCCTCAGGGGCCATGCTAAGCCAGTGCCTGGACACACCCCAGATGGCTGCAGCAGCAGGGAAGCAACAGGCATAGCATGGCCCCATGTACCAGACATGGGGCACTACCCCTACTGATTCTCTGCAAATGCTGACATCATCGGGGGGCCCATCCTGGCCATACTGGTAGGTGCCACCCAGGACACTGAACTGCAGTTAGTCGCTGGGTGGCGGACGGTGGCAGCAGGGAAGTGGTAGAAGTAGCACCCTATGCCTGGTACACAGGGCCATGCCGCACCAATGGCTTCCCTGCCACTGCTGCCACCACTGTCTGCCTGCCCAGCAGCCAACCACAGTTTGGCAGCATGGGCGGCACCTACCAGTATAGCCAGGGTGGGCCCCCCTGATGGTAGTGGAGGAGAAGCCACAGGGGTAAAAACCCACTCCTGGTGCCTCGTACATGGGCCATGCTGCACCATCACCACCACTAGGTAGGGGAAAAGCCAGCAGCGCATGCCCAGCCTGGCAGCCACAAGTAATAGGGCTCAGGGCTGAGGGGACAAGCCTGAGCTGTCCACATGACTGCAGAACAGAAGCTGCTCCACTGGGTACAAGGGGTCACTGGGCAAGAGCTGCTCCCCCAGCTGCATGCTTAGCTCAGCCAGCTGGCACACTCAAGCTACTTCCCCGCCTCCCTGCCACCTGGGTCCCTCTGCCTGGTGAGGCTCACATCCAGGATGGAGCCGCCACTGCCATGATCCCTCTGTGCAAGTCCCCACCGGGGCTTGGGGCTGTTTTGCTCCCCTCCCTCCCTCTGATCTGGCCTTAGCTTCTGGGCTGCCCTAAGTGAAACTCCAGCCCCAGCAGCTGGGAAAGCGCAATGTGATAGCCCCCTGGCTGGGAGGGGGGCTCTGGGACTCCTGGGCTATGCTGAGCCAGGAGCAGGAGGGAAAAGCCAGGCAGATCTTGGCTAGGGTCCCTGCTGCTGGGACAGGGGAGGGAGGTGGAAATTCAACCTACCTCCATCCTCCTTTCGCTCAAGGCTGCTTCTAAGCTTGACCATACCACCTGCCATTCCAGCGGTGAGGGCAGGGGGAGTGCCCTGGCAGGGGCTGCTGTGCCCTGGTCAGGCAGCCCCTGGCTGGGATCCTGGGGGGAGAGGGGAGGGAGAAGGGAATGCCTGACAGCATCTGCTCTGCCCCAGCCAGGCAGACCCTTGCCGGGGTCCCAGACCTTCACCTCAGGGGGTCATGCCAGGACAGCATCTGGCCACACCCCTGCTCCTGCTCCAGCAGACAGTACAGCCCAGCCCAGGGCTGAAAAGCATGCTGGGATGCTGGAGGACTCTGATTTAACTTAAACCAGGAAGGGGTCTGGGACAGAAGTTCCATAAACCAGTTTGAACTTAATCAGTTAAGACTGATACTAAATTCAACCAGGTTTATCTTAAACCAGTTTCAGCCACTTTGGAATGGATTTACATGCACTAAACTTCTGTTCTTTTACAGTTTTAAACCAGTTTCTGATCATTTAAACCAGTTTATGTGCAACTTTTGTCCCTATCCCCAATGCATATCTTCTGTCCACCAGATGTTTTCTCTGGAGCCTCTAACTAAACTATTATGCTGCAAGCTAGGTCCCTCCCACAATCAGAACACTTAATTCAAATAACATTTATTTGTTAACCAAGTAAATTCACCTCACCAAGTGATAGTTTCTGTACTTGGTATATAGTGGATGTCTGGCAAGCATTTCCTCCCTTTGAAATGTTTAGGCACCCATCCTGTTGTAGTGAACTAGAAGAGGACAAATGGTGTACTTACATCAGAGAAATAACAAATGAATGCTAGCCAGCCTCATACAAAGTTGTTTTAAGCCATTCCAACTCTGTTGAAAACAAAGACTTCTCTGCAAATGAACTTGTCTTTATGCCAAATAAGAAAATCTATAACTGACAGAAAAAAAAACAAACCATGTTCCAAGACTTTTTTTTATTTTATGATAGAAGTGTGCAAAGCATTTTTGATGCATACAAAATGATTTAGTTTCCTTAACAGGTGATAGAGCGGGATTTAAAATAAAAACAAAGCAAAGGCTGCAATCTGAATGAAGTATTTTGTATAGAGTAGTGCAAACAAATTAACACCAAATCTCATTTTTGGCCAGCTAGTGGATGGGGAAAAGTAACTAAGAAAATGCAAATTAGGGACTTAATCCTAAAAAGGTTTAGGCATATGTTCAAGTGTAGAAATACAGTATAGTAATTTTAAAATAATGAAACAAATAAATTTTAAAATAATGACACATTTTACAAAATATTTCATTTTTGTACATATCACCAAACAAGCTTTGAAGAGTCTTACTCAGTTACTCCCACGGCAATACAAGCACTGTGCCACTTGTTATATTAGTGTACATAAAATTTAATTCTAAACAAAAAAGCTGATAATTTAATTTTCAGCTCCACATGCTGGTAAGGGTTGTTGGTTGTAGCTGTGTTGGTCTAAGGACATAGGCAGACAGGGTTCTGTGGGTAAATGTGGTACATTTTATTAGACCAACTAAATAGTTGGAAAAATTGTTCTTTGCAAGCTTTCAGGTACAAACCCTTCTTCAAACATCAGAAGAATCTGCTGGTGTTTTGCGTGCTCTGCCTATGTCCTTAGACCAACACGGCTAAAACCAACAACACTAAAACATGAGAGATATTGGATTTTGCCATTTGAAATGGAAAGAAAGAAGCCAAACTCATTTTGGCTTCTATTCCACCCAGGGGAGAACACAAAACACCAGCAGACTCTCCCTATGCCTGATGAAGAGTGTTTGTGCCTGAAAGCTTGCAAAGAACAATTTTTTTACAGCTATTTAGTTAGTCTAATAAAAGATATCACATTTACCAGAATAATCCTGTCCTAGCATTTCCTTCATATGAACAAATACTAAGACGACTATATTTTCAAATTTCTACTAAAAACTCTGCCTGTTTGTTTCAAGCTCACAATTCCCTGACCTTAAAAAGATTTGTGTTAATCTATTTTACATCCCTGAAGGCATGTTCCTCTCAATCTGAGGTACAATTTAGACACATGAGCTAAGTAGAGGCAGTCAAAAGGCCCAAGGCTGAATCAATTCAGTCTTTGCAGGTTAGTCTAAACTGCACAGATTAAATTGAGATGCAAGCAACCAAACATTTGCTTTTTATTCAGAAAATGCAGCCACATGCCTGCAGTGGCTGAGGCCAGAAGCCAGGGGACACTAAAGCACACCTCCAAGCCTACCAGCCACCGCCACAAGGAAGGGAGGCAGTACCAGGCCCCACCCCTGGGCTAGCACCTGAAGCCTGGGTGTTTAAATCCCCACCCTGGCTGGGTCTGCCTGGGGGGGGGGGCAGCCCCTGCCAGGCTGAGAAGGGAGTGGGAGGGGAAAAAGTGCCACTAAATTCATAAAAGCTTGAACAAGGTCAGTCTTCTCTCTGAAGCAAGCACATAATGAACACAGCAATTTGCAACCTCAAGTACACAACAAAAAACAACCCAAAATCTTTGCTTATGCTAAGATACAGCCCAGTAAAACACAGTGAGAGTGCATACAAATTAGTCTACCTTAAAATGTAAACTAAAAAGACAAGAGAAAGCCTTGCTTAACTCTTATGCAATCCTGGGGGCAGTGTCTCCTTACCGCCAGGTATTCAGAAAGTTCTTTTCTGGGGAATCAGCAGGTCACCTTAGGTGTTGGAGTGGAGATCCCACAGGCCTTATGTCTACTTGGGTTTTTACAGGCACGTTTGGCCCCCCCGCCCCTTGGGTGCCTTTACATTAGTGTGCTCATCACCTTTGGCAGGACTCTCATGCATTCAGTGTCTTTGTATCTTGTTAGGTATTCCAGTCTCCTGCCTTTTACAGGTTCTGCCTTGTAATGTAAATGTAGTTCTCTGCTTTCTTTGGTCACACCAGCCCAAGCAGTCTGGGACCCTCTCCTTTTCCCTTAGCTCCATCTCCAGCACATACATGTGATGACTGTGCCAGGCCTTTGCCTACACCTCTCAGTCTGATCCTGCAGGGCCTGTGCTCACCTGGTGGCAGGGAACCAGTCCCTCCAGCCCCTGTTCCCCAGCCTCCTCCCCCTCCCCCATGACCTGGGAGAGCTGAGGGGAATTACATCCCCTCCTCCACCCCTTATCAACTGCTTGCCTGCTTCAGTCTGTGCCAGAAGTGGGAAGGCGTGGAGTTTACTAGTCTTCTGCTGGTCCCGTCCGCTGGCAGTCCCTCTCAGGCTGTCCTCCCCCCCGTGCACCACCACCCAAGCCCTGCCCCTTCCCCCCACCCCAGAGTTGAGGGAGGAATAGCCTTGCCGCCCCTCCCTGCACAGACCCGGCTGTGGTCCAGTCGGGTTTCCCACCCCCACCCCTTGTCAGCCACTCCTCACCACTCCAGTTAAAGAGAGGGGCAGGGCCAACCCTGGTCTCTGGAGCACACAGCATAGCCCAGTGCAGGGCTGCAAAGCATCCTGGGACGCTGGGAGACTGTGATTTAATTTGAACCAGGGAGGGGTCTGGAACACAAGTTCCAGAAAACAGTTTGACCTTAATCAGTTAAGTCTGATAGTCCATTCAGCCAGGTTTATCTTAAAACAGTTTCAGCCATTTTGAAACTGGTTTATGTTCATTGAGCTTCTGGTCTGTTATGGATTTAAATCAGTTTCTGATCACTTAAACTGGTTTGTGTGTACCATCTGTCCCTAGCCATGCTTTGGCAGGATCGACCACCGCAACTGTGATGTTACTAAGTTAACTTACTTTGTTATTGGCATCCACATACAAAGAATTAGATTTTTTTTTCTTTTCATGATTTTTTAAAAATTAAATTATCTTTACATTCCAGAAGAAGCACACTTCATACTACCAGGAGAGAATCTAGAACAAATGTAGCTTCTTTCTAATTTCTTTCACACTTGTTTCTTCTTCACAGGACTATAATTTAATTTAGTACATAACTGGCTTGCAATTCAAACGAACATATAACGGAAACAAAATTCTGTCTTCAAGGGAGTTACAGATAATGACAGTAAAGGTAGTATTTGGCCATTAGTATATAGAACCCCTGAGCTCTTTTTATTGAATTTTGCATCCATAGTGACCTAAAAGAGATGAAGGTTTAATCCTACACTATTGAAATTGATGGGAGTTCTGACACTGACTGCAAAATGAGCCGGCCCTGAATTTGCTAGTTCTTTTACTATACATTGATGTATGCATTTCAGTTTTCCTCATTAGGAAGAATTCCTCAAACTGAGATCTATAATATCAGTCTACTAGTTTTTAACCCTTGCTAAAATCTGACAACTTTCTAACAATGCTTGTGTCTATACTTGTCTATAAAAGCCATCATCAAAATTCTATGACCATTTTCATTATTCATTTTTTTAATGAAATCCAGGAAAAAGGCAGGCATTTATTGAACCTGATGTTTTAATATGTCTTTGGTTCTTCTACATTTAAATAGAAATTTGAAAATGGAATGATTAACTATATTTTTAAAACAGTTTTGCCTTTTGAATAAATCACACATACCACAAAGTTCATACTTAGTTGCAGGCTTAGAAACAGTTCATAAACTACTGCCCTTCCATCACCTTTCTGAAACGAAAACTAAATGATAAAGAGAAAGGATAAGAAAGAGCTAAGATCCTAAATAATCATTATTTCTACTTCTTTTTAAAAAGTATTCCAAGCAAGTATAGGCAACATTTGCATTAAAACTAACTTGCTTCAGGTTGATAATAGCAAATCGATTTGTTACAACCAGGTTAGTATGTCAGACAAAAAACCAAGGTGGTACCTATGTAATATTGGGTATCATCTGGAAAGTAAGAATTGTGACAACGAGCTTTGGTAAGATTCAGCCAACTTTACTGATACACAGTAAAACACTGTTAAAATTCTTTTTTATGCAGTTGGCCTATACTTACATGGCTTATTACTACACTAATGCTTTAAAAACCTTGTGAAGTGACTAAAATCACTCCTACCCTTGCCAGGGTAGCAAAACTACAGAGAAAATTTTCAACACAAGTACCGGTTTACAGGAGCTAATAAAGCTTCTCAAAAAGTTCTAATGGACTATAAAGTTACATTAGCTCTAAAATGTGTATTTTTCTCATATGAATAAAATATCTTAGGTAATTGTATCAACTGTATGCAGAATAATAATTTAACAGGTAGTGCCCGTTATGAAATTATTTCAATGCCTACACAGAAAGCAACAAACAATATATACTGTACTGGGTTATATATCTATTGCTATTCAGTGCATATTTCCATGTTTCAGTTATTCATCATCCAATGTTTTCCTAAGTGTTTGCAGAATGCCTTTTTCAAAGGAAAGGGAAAATGGAAAAGGCAAAACCAGAAATCATACTTTCAGGATTATTTGGCTGCTGAAATACTGCTATATAATGAAATTTGCTAAACTACCCATAGTCCAGGAATGAACCTTTCATTAATCCATTCAAAAGAAAGGGAGCTTTAATACAGATTTGTGAGGTTTGAGCTGAAAAAGAGCCTTAAGGGTTACACTCTTGCCTTCCTGGATGGACCTGCAAAAATATTTTCTAACTACTGGTCCCCTCCACAAACATAACCATCTCCTAACTATTCTATTATACTAAAAGGTGGCCTATGAATTTTGGAATTACTTATTGAGAATACACCCCAAATAAACTAATGAATTCTACATAGAATTGTTATAGATTTGCAATTAGATGATGATAGATGGGAAGAATGTTTACGCCCCTAAACTCCTGAGCTAGGGACAGATATTACACATAAACCAGTTTAAGTGACCAGAAACTGGTTTAAACCTGTAACAGAACGGATGTTCAGTACACATAAACCAGTTTGAAAATGGCTGAAACCAGTTTGAGATAAACCTGGCTGAATGTAGTATCAGACTTGACTGATTTGGCTCAAACTGGTTTATTCATAGATTGTAAGGCCAGAAAGGACCTCAGAAGATCATCAGGTCCAGGCCCCTGCACCAAGCAG
>NW_017729025.1:59114001-59126827 GCF_001723915.1 Gavialis gangeticus
GCCCTTCCCCTCTGCTGCTTAGCTGCAGCTCCAGCAGAGACTGCTCCCTGCTCCCCACTCTCTACTAAGCAGGCATTCCCATGCCCCTCAGAGGCATCTCTCAGCATTAGCTAGCAGACAACAAGCTGGCCACCTCCAAGCTGTGGCCCACAGGACAAAGGCAGAATCAGCAGGTAGCCAGTAATGTCCCGCTGTTGTTTTCTTAATGGGCTGATAAACACCGAGTTAGGGGTGATAAACATTCCCTGCTGGGCTACTCAGGATGGAAGGGAAATCCCTACCTAATCATAGCATCTTGTCAGGTCCTGGCCACACCCTGCCTCAGCTCAGCACTATGAAAGGAAAGGGAGGGCTGCTCTAACGCACCTCCAGCTTCTAGCCTGAGCCACTGCAGGCATATGCCTGCATTTTTTCAGTCCAGAGGGGATGTCTGTATGGTTACAAACCAGTTCAGCCTAGCCAGGTTAAACTAAACTGCAAAGATTGAATCAATTCAGGCTTAGGCTTTTTGAATATCTGTCCCCTAGCCCTGCTGGTGACAGCTTTGTCCTTTTAATGCTAATGGCCAGTTTATATGTTCAAACATACTATTTTAAAGTGTTTTCTGAGATTCTCTTTTAAATTTCAACCAATTAGAGGGAGCAACATGCTGAGGGCCGTACAGGGCCCAAAAGCCAGATATGCAAGTACCCCATGCCGTATTAAGCCAACAAGAATGAAACACTGAATACAATCCCTATGCACTATGAAGTATCAGGCTGGTATACCAGAGGCCAATGATAAATTGAACCTGATTTAAATATCCTCATTAATGGTTGCAGAAAGGAAGAATTCCACAAAGCAGTAAATACAGAGAAATAGCACAAGGATCAATACATGGACACAACCTGTAAACTAGTAACTCAGGTAGAAAATAATCTGAAACAGTACAGAAAAAGAGAAGTCTGATTTGAACTAATGAGGAGGAGGGGAAGAGCTTTGGCTACACAAAATCATCACTCAGTTCCTACCCCCATAATGCATTATAGCAGAAAATGTCAATAGATTTTGTGCAGCATGTCTTTTCTGGTGAAATACTGAATGCTCTTTTTCACGTGTAATGCCATTCTGAGCACCAAGTTCTAGAAAGGTATTTTAAAAACCCCACACACATCTGCACACCTGGAGATAATTCAAGCAAAAATAACAAAAAAAATAAGAAACTGGAGTAACAGGTTTATGAAATCTCAGAATGTTACAAGATCACATCCTATGTAGTTTCATGAAAACTTTTAGCAAATACATCAAGGATGTAAACAACAAGAATGGAAAGGAATAATTTAGAGATATACTATTATAACTTGAAGTAACAGGAGTTTAAATTTAGAAGATGAATATTTCTGATTTTGAGATCTACTAGCTTGATTGTACTTAGAACTAGACTAGACAAGCAACTAGAAAAAAAAATAAAAGTGATCAGTCCTGTGTTAAGCAAGGGATGGGCTGGCTATCTTGCTACTGCAAGCCTTTCCCTCCCTTAAACTCTATGGGCTCCTATACACATGCAGGGAGCCTGCTCCAACATGCTGTAATTCCAGTGCATTGGTGCAGACTGGATTAATTGAGTCTGCTGGAGCAGGTACATTAATGCACTCTAGCAGCCTCCAGCGTCACGTGTATCAGTGTCCCCATGCTGAAACATGGCAGCTGGGTGCTTTGAACTAAAGCTTATTCAACAAACTTTAGTTCAAAGAACATCACTGCCATTTTTCAGCATGGGGAAATTGATACACATGATGCTCTGGGTGCTTTTTAAAGCACCCCCATGCCTCCTGGAGCACATGTATCAATGCCCTATGTATCTCATTATGTTTGAATCCCGCCCCCTTGGCTTTCTATTTAACAACTGTCATTGCAACAGCTTCTCTTCAGCCACAGGGGAGGATGCAAATCTTCCACTGTAATACGAGATTGGGATCAATGCTGGTCCCTGTACCAGCTAGTAACAGGCATCAGAGATGATAATTATCTTCCCTGAGCCTGAAATCATGCCACCTTTGCTATACAGCAAGACCTCGATAATTTGCATTTACAACCAGGAGACAATTGTAAATAAATTAAATATTGTAAATTAATATGTAAAAGCAAGACTACTACATTACTCAACAAATACCTTTCATTTGACAGTTTTGGTTTAGTTTTAATTACCTTAAAATTTATGAAATAGTTACAAGTAACTACTCTGATAGAGTTTATCAGTAACAGATGTTGTAACCTAGAGCCATTCTATAGTCCTCTGCTATTAATTCTGTACTGGAAAGTGTGGAGAGATAGTGGTTGCAACAATTTTTCACAATAAGGATCAGCAGGCTTCTGCTGCACCTTATCTCCACTAATTCCCATGTCCCCAGGCCCAGATCCCAAAGTCAATACAGATCTGGATGACTAAGGTGGAAACACTTTAATAGTCTTCTGGAATTGCAATGGTCCTAAAAGAAACCCTCAGCATATGTGCCCCTTTTACTTTCCCCTCTCCCCCACGTTGATAAGACATTGCCCCAAAACCTCAGCCCATAACAGATTAACTTAAAATTGGTTGAATTTCAATTTGTTTTAGGAACATTAACTAATGAATTCACATGGGTGTGAGAAAGTAGATAAGAAAGCATTACCCCTCTTACACAGGTTGGGAAACTCAAATAATAATATTAGCTGCTTGAATCAATACACCATTTTAAAATCTGAACTTTTTATAAGAATGAAGAATACTGTTTTTACGTGGTTAACTGTTCTCTGCGTCATGGAGTACCACCAATATACTACTCCAAATAATTTATTACTGACCTTCCCAGCTCATGAGTTTATATGGTAAAGGCCTTCTTTCACTGTCCACAGTAATTCAACAAATCCAGTTCCTACCCTCTGAAACAGCTCACCAATCTTTTCCACATCACTGCTATTACCATCCTTACACAAAATATTTTTTTCTTGTACCATTACTTCTTAATGTCTTTCTTGATTTTTATAGCAAGTGTGGTGACTTGAGCACTGTATAAAGGCCCCTGTGAAAGAAGCCTTCTGTTCCCAGGGCAACTAATGACAGTGCAAGAGTCCTTATGCTCCCCTACCATTGTGCTTCACATTTGGCCAGGACTGAGCATCTTCAGAGCAGTCAGTAGTTTGGTTGCTACAAGCCAAAGCCTCTAGCTCAGCGGTTCCCAAACTGTGGGCTGCAGAGTTTGACTTATGGGAGAGCCCAGGAGAAGGGCTGAGCCCTCCACCCCCATAAGAGACATGAGCCCCCTTGTAAGATTTGAAAATCCTGAGGGGTCTCCGATTTTATTAAGGCATTGTGATGGGCAGCCCAATTTTTTTTGCCGATTCAAAGTGCATTTTGAATCCTGGTGGCCTGTGGCCCCAAATGGGGTCACATCAGCGATGGGGCAGCAGGACTGGGGGGCCACGGGTTGGGAGTGAGGGGCCATGCTGAGGAAGTGGGATCATGCTGAGGAAAAGTTTGGGAAGCACTGCTCTAGCTGCTGTGCTGGCACTTCACGGCTGCAGCCTTTCTTTCTGATATGTGTATTAAGAAACCGAGTGAGACCATCAGTACTTACAGGCCTGCATTCTCTTAACCGGGGAGGAAGGGGAAGGAATAGCTTGTAGGTAAGGCACCGCAAGCTGCAAAGTGGTCTTGTATAACAGGTGCCTTTCCTGAGCGCAGGGCACAAGAAGAAGTTCCCTGTTGCCCGGAGCCCACACCCGTCCCATGGGCACAGCGGGTGAGCGAGCCCTTCCTGCAGCTCCTGAGAGCAAGTGCGACGAGAGCGCGACCCCCTCCCCCCCGCCAGCTGCCGGGCGAGCCCATTACCTGCCTCCTCCTCCCGCGGCTTGTGCCAGGCGCCCCGAGGGAGACGCTGCTCCGCGTGTGCACGCAGGCTTGGGCAGTGGCAGGCCGGGGAGGGCGGGACGCAGCCCGCCAGGGCACGCAACAACGAGTACGAGCAGGAAAGGAGGGCCCAGGCCGAGGGAGGAGGCGGAGCTGGAGCGGCCGGCCAGGAATCCGGTCAGCTGGTCGCCTGCTGGGAAGCAGCGGGGTCCGGCTGTCGCTTGCCCGGGTGGCGGGAGGCAGAGCCCTGGTATTCCTTGGAGACGGATCCGGGGAAGGAGCTGGAGATCGCGGGCTTCGCATCTCCCTGGGAGCGGGAGGGCCAAGCGCCTGGGAGGCGTTGTGAGGCACTTGGTGAGAGGGTTCCGGGCGCGGAGACCGCAGCGGGTCTGCGGCTTCGCGCTTTGAAGACGCGGTCTCTGCCGCGCGCGGGGCGAGAGTCAAGGGGGCGGGGATGAGGGGGAATATTCACTGGTCGTTTATTGAACGGTTGCGGGGGGTCAGCAAGTAAAACCATTTGCGGATCCTGCCCGCTGTTGGAGAGGCAGGTTTTGTGGCCCAGAGGTGTAGGCGATGCGGTGTTGCGGGAGGAGAGGGGTCGGGGAAATGCCTGCGCGCTTCCGTGCGTTGGGGACAGTGGCCGGTGGGAGCAGAGCGCTGTTTGGCGGGGGGGCACGGGCGGACTCGCGGGCTATGTAGCCAGTGGGAAAAGGTTTGTAAACTGACTCACATCAGGGCTATGTAATCAATCGTCTTCCAGGCCTGTGACACTTGCTGGGAACAATTTGGATGTCTGTTTCACTGCTGAAGTTTTGTCTTTAATGGTGCTGTGTTGTGTTTCTAAGAACAGACGTCTCTCCATATAAGTCCCTGCACTTTGCCTGCTGTTTTATTTTACATGTTTTAATGATTCTGTCCACGTGGCACAGCCTCACTGAGCAAAAAGGGCATTTGTGGTTGTGGCACCCACTGAGGAATGCAAGATCTGATCCACGACGGGGCCTTCATCTGATGAAGTGCTACGGTGAGGCCATCCTGATCCCATGTCCGTTATTCGTATCCAAGTGAATAGTGCAGGACATATTCTCTATTCCTAGAACAAAATAAAGAGATGCTCTGGTAGCTTCTTTTTTCAAACAGCCCCTGGGGTATTTATTGCACAGTGTTCTCACTGAGCAAAAACCAGGGAATAAATGCAAATATTAACAAAACATGAATGCTGAGATGTTAATTATGTGAAGGTCAGCATGTTCAAATTTTATTATTTTAGAGGAGCTATTCTATATTCCTGTCACAGCTATTACTTCACTTTTATAACATGAATAAATTCAAGTAACTATTTGTTTTTTGATAAGTACAAGGGAATCAAGTTATATTTGCAGCAGGAACAAGTCTGAATGTCCTTATTTTTGTACAATTTAAATCTAAATCTTTACCACTGTGTTGGCATCTTTTGCATGATTCTCTCCATGTTTGCATATTGTCTCATTACAATTAAAGGTCTGACACAGGTTTATTCTAAGCAGTTAAAAGCTACATTTTCCTTTGTCCATAAAATATCTCTTCAGTCAACATAACTTGTTGATGAAATAGTATAATATGGAAGGCTTAGCAAAAGAATTTATTGGAACTAAACCATAGCTCAATGAATTATCCCTTAAACAACAAAATGTTATTGGGTTTTGGCTTCTGATATACCAAATTCTCATTTTTGTAACAGCAAAATACATCTGGAGAGGTCTGACAAATCATTCTCAGAAAGGCCAAAGTGTGCTTTGGCACAACTTCATCCACTTCAAAATGCCTCTTATCTTCAAATATTCTGTTTGTAAAGGATAAAGACCCTCTGGCACAGAAACAGGCTGGGAGAGTAAGATTAGACAAATTGTGTTTCTGATGTCCTTTCTGTTGTGGCTTGCTTCCCCTTCTTGGGCCCCCTGGAAGTCTAACACTCACCTCTTAATTCCTTTCATACCTTCACCAGTGATACAAAATCTTTCTCCTTTGGAACTTTTTTTTGCTACCTCAAACAGCTTTCCTTTATGTGTGTTGTATTTCACCATTACTGTGGCATTTTAATCTTACCTGAAACTATATTTTACCTTGTCCTTACATTTATTTTTCCACAGTTATTGATTAAACTTTGTGATTAAACATTAATTCTGTGAAACATTTCTGGAGTATACAAAATTAAGCTGTACTGTGATCTCAGTTACTTCCATAGCGTCCATTACCATAGTTTCTGACCACCTCACAATCTTCAGTCCATTTATCCTAACAGTTCCCCTATGCCACAGAAAGTATAATAATTAGAAGAGTGAAATTTCACTTTATATAGATTCTATCCCTGAAGAGATTATTCCAAAAAATAAGAAAATTTTTGTTAATTCTCTTCCCTCCCCTCACCCCCCATTTACTAGTTTATTTACCTCCTAATTTGCATCATTACTGTTAACAGGGAACCCTGTCAACAGTGAACAGCAAACAGTAGTTTGCCTGCAGTTGCTGTGTCTAACTTGTAGTTACTGTGTTTGACTAGTGCCTCTTTTGTAGTGACTGTCTGACTGGGTATGTATTTGCAACTTTGCATGGTCTGCTTTGTTTCAGATAGGCCTTGTCTAATTAATTGAGGTATGAACCAGGCAGGCTCAGGCCTGGCAGTCTTATAAAAGACAGCTTTTCCAGCAGACTGAGCAGTGAACTGAGGGAGCTTGCTTGAGGGAGAAGGGCTGAGCCCAGGAGAAATGAAAAGTTCTAGGCATGGTCTAGGCATTTTCCACAGCAGTTGTTACCTATACAGCAGGGGTTTTCAACCTCTTTTAATAAGTGTACCCCTGACAGCTGGACGCAGAGCGGGGAGGGGGTGTGATACATGGCCAAACACAGAGTGGCAGCAGCGCAGGGTGGTGGCGGCAGCAGCTGCTGCCACCATGTCCAAGCTTCCCCCTCCACCCACTCTGTGTCTGGCCAGCTGGGTGGCGCCTATGCAGCTCACAGAGGGGCACTGTTGCCCTTGCCTTGCCCTTGCCCTGCTCCTGGGAGGCAGCGGCATTGGGTGGCGGCACTCCGTCCCCACCTGCTCGCCCATACCCCCCTAGGGGCTTCCCAAGTACTCCCAGGGGTATGCCTACCCCCGGTTGACAGCCCATGCTATATGGGATGTGCTATGTTTGTGTTCCTCCTAGAGGGTCAAAGTGACTTCCTGTGCACCAGATGCCAGCTGATGTCCACCATGGAGGAAAAGGTGTAAGGGTGGGAAGTACAAGTATCAATCCTATGCAGTTTTGGAGAGAAAAACTTCCTCTAAGTCATGAGGAAACTTGAGAGACAATGACCATCACATGACAGAATTTATGACTCTAAGGCAGGGGTGGGCTGCTTAATGAGTTTTGGCAAGCTGTTAAGGGCTGCACCCTTGGCAAGTGCCCTGCCCCCTGGTCACCATGTTGGGACTGGAAGTCCTACCCCTGACCTTTGCCACCGGAAGTTGCTCCCCTTATTCCTGAAAGTGCTCCTTTTGGGGGTGGGGAGCAGTGCCATCCTGGAACCAGAAAAAAAATGAATTGTATACTAAAAGTAGGGTGACCACCTTTTTAAAATGTAAAGGTGGGAAACATGCCTGCCTCCCACCCCCCACTGGTAGTGCTGCTGGAGCCAAGCCATAAGGGGCAGAGGTGGATGTGGGCTGCCAGCTCAGGACTCCCCACCCTGCTGCCTTTCTCCTGGGAGTCCCTTGCTGGGTGTGTCCCCCCTGTGCCTCCCTGCCTCCCCTGAAGCAGTGGGCACCAAAACTCCAATGTGCTGCAATTTCAATCAAGTCTGCTGGACTGTGGGATACTATTAAAGTAGTATTAATAGTATTAAGTGGATACTATTAAACGGTGCTCCAGCAGACTCCAGCATCATGTGTATCAGTGTCCCCAGATTGAAAAATGGTGGCAGAGCCACTCTAATTAAAGACACCCCCACCTCCTGAAATATGTATAAATGCCCTAAGGAAGCATACCAAGAAATAGTAAGACCTTGCAGGAACAAAATCAAAGAAGCAAAAGCAAAATATAAGTTATAGCTAAGGCTATGTGTAGACAAAACAAGAGGCATGTGTGCACAACACTTTAAAGTGGGCTAAATGCTTTTGCACCACTTTAAGGATATTGGTGTTTGCATGCCTCGGCAGCATATTGTGCATTAATTCCAGCTGCTATAGGAAATTCAGCGGCGTAATGCGCCTTAAATGACTTCGGGCACAGAAAACATACAGCCGCAGAGCAAAGCACTGGGCTCTGTGCAGCTCCGCGGTTGTGCAGGAAGCCCATGCAGGCAGCCTAGCAGCAGCCTGGGAAAGTGGGCTCTGCCCCAGAAAAGTGGCGAGCCTGATCTGTTCCCTGCCCCCCCGCCCCAAAGCCTGCCTGCCTGAGCTACACAGGGGCCTGGTGCTTCCCTCTGTGGCTGCGGTACCCCCTGGGACTGCCTGAGCCAGGTGCCTGCAGGCAGGTGCTGTCGGGGGCAGGGGGTATTGCTGCTGCTGCCGAAGGAAACACCAGCGCCACCCCGCAGCCCAGGGACTGCTCTGCCCGCCAGCAGCTTGTCCTCCCTTCCCTGACAGAGAGGCAGGTAAGTCAGCAGGGTGTGTGCACAACACAGGGGTTTAATCAGCTCTAAATTGAAGTGGTGTTTTTTAAAACCCACCACTTCAATTTTGGGCTCCCATTTCATCTACATATGGCCTAAATGACTAATCATAGATTTGATCTAAGCTATGCAATTTTGTTGAAAAATTGCCTTTTGTCAATACAGGTTTGCATTAATCTACACACAAATTTAATATAAAATGGCAAAATCTGGCCTGTCACCCAAATAAAACCATCTCCCTGGATTACACTAGCCCCCAACCATGTTGTAGCTGGCAAAATGCCAGCATAGAAACATTCCAGGAAATCAGCCATGTGAACAGTTGTACATTTTAGTCTCCTAGTAAACTCTGGTGACCTTTGACTTCTGCAAGTACAACCTCTGACAGTGAAGATATCAGCACCAGCAAAGGAAGTCAAATATGTGTCATGTACTTATGATGACAGCTGTAAACCAATAAAAGTTCTACTATTAGACTAGGCTTGGCCCCAGCTCACTGTTGTAAACGGTTTATTTGTGACAAACTTAATTTTTCTTAAGCCTATATATCTTCTTTAGCCCTATGCTCTTTCTTGACAGCAAACATCCTAGTGCAGGGGGCAGCAAAATTTTGCCCCCTCCCATCCTGTGTCACAGCTTGCCATCCCACTCCCTGCCACAGGATGCAAATCTCCATCTCCCCAACTCCAGCTGCTTGTGCTTCCTTCACTGCAGAGAGGGCTGTGAGAACAAGAGAAGGCTGCTAAGGAGGGTGCTGTGGAAGAAATGGGCAGCTCAGCACATCTGTGTGCTGCTCAGTTCCTTGTGCCTTAGTCTGTGTTGGACCTTCCAGAACCAGAATCCAGCCTTTGTGAGCTGAAGCCAGATCCAGCCCAGGGGCCATAGGATGCCAACCCTTGTCCTAGTGGAATGGCTTCAAAAACTATTCCAAATAAAAGAGCCAATGCAGAGAAACAGGACTGGTGCCTGGTGAATTTTGGGACTGGTTGTTCAGTGTTCCACACCTATATGTATACTAGATAAGTGCTTAAATCACACTACTGTATAATACTATACCCGTCCAAACTTGTTGCCTATTTGTACATTGTAATAAACAGTAGTTAGCTGAGTATCAGTTAAATGCATAAATCCTTCAAATATGTACTATCTTTCAGTACCAGTCTACTTTTGAAAAGTAATTATTTATATTATTACATAATAACTGTATTTGTCTACTGTGTAACTATTATCCTCCATTTAACTGCACTGGAGATGGTAAAGTGTATGCAGCTTGCAAGGGCTGTTATTAAGAAATTTTAAAACATGAAAGGAAACATAGCTGCTCTCCTCATTTTCAAGGCTTCTAATAATTAGTTTGGGGATAGGTCCTTGGAGCTTTGAAAACAAAGGGACTTAGTCTGAGATTGCCAACTGCTGATATAAACAGTTTTTTCAGTATTGTGTATTAGCAATGTTTTGCAATGTAATCCAGTTTGGGTCCAAAACTGCCACTGCTAGGACTTGGCTGCTGCTACCATTAGCACTGTCACTGCCACTTCTCTCTTCTACCCAGCTGCAGCATGGCACAAATAAAGCTTTCCACTGTTAAAGCCCCAGCTCCGTGGGCCAGATTCAGTAACTCTGTGGTTACTGTTCTCTGGTGTATATAATGATTAAGGCTGGATTAAGTTTGGATTAAGGCTCTTAATAAGACTTTTTCTGTCCTGAGGTTAAACAGAGTACACTGCATATAATGTGAGGCAGCACTGGCTGGACCTAAATGCTTGGGCTGAAATCCTGACCTTACTGAAGTTAATGACAAACTCCCATTGACAGCACTGGGACCAGGACTTACTCTAAATGTCACTGTGGCTTGGCATATCTTTGGACAATACCTGGATAATACCCTGCTTTCTCTCAAGGCATGATATAATTATCAGAAAGTTACTTTGTAAGGCCTTAGGGCCAGAAGCGTTCAACCGACCAGACAGACATCTCAAAAGGTAAATGAAATTCTTTGCTAATGCATCCCTTAGCATGAAGCTGGTGAGTAATATGTAGGTAAATAGCTCACATATTCACTGATCATCTGCTCTTAAAATGAAAGATGCATAATATGAAAAAGATTATCTGTAAGGGCATGGGACCTACCTTGACACTAAGGTTCATATTGTCTTTAGTAACTTCATGAGATCATGCAACACATGTGGTTACAAGTATCTACTGGTTTCAAGAATTCAGCCGAAACTTGAGTTGATGTTTTATGGTGATGGAAGTTTCACAGGGAAAAAAATGCTTCAAAGTGAGAGAGACAAAAGCAGCTCTTCCTTAAGGCCTAGTTTTTTCCACAGAAACTTACCAGCCAACCTAAACCATTTGTTTTGGATTCTAGATACCTAGGATTAGGGACCTACTTAATTTGCAGTTTTGCAGATTGTCTGCAAAATCAACCCAAAAAAAGAGTGCTGGCTCCCCAGTGGAAGCCAGCAGTCCTTGCTGCTGGTAGAGGAAGGTGCTGGCTGGCAGGGTGGCACAAAGGGCAGCCAGCAATCAAGATGACGGCTGTCCCCTCATTCCTTCTTCCGCTTGGGCCTCTCTGCCAGTCAGTACTGGGGGGCAGGGCCTCTCCATCAATCAGCGCCTAGGGGTGGGGCAAAAATACTGTGAAATCGGCTTTGTGCATCATGAAAAACCCTGTCTCTCTGTGATTTAGGTACGTTCCTACCTGCGATCAGCATGCCTTTGAGGAAAATACAAACCGTTGCTGCCAGGGTTCAGAGTGAACATCCCATCATCATCCACTTTAATAGTATGCCACAGAAGGAAAGTAAAGACCCATTTATCCCAGGTTGTTCCTAGACAGGTATAGGCTACTGAATTCAGTTAAGAGAAATTTACTACATGTGTAGTCCCACCTCTATCAGAGAAATGTCCTTGAGATAAAGAGGGTTGACTAAGACATGGTCTGTTATCCAACTCCCCCTGGAAAGCAAGGACACGATGTGCATAGATGCCTGATTAGAAAAGATTAGAGGGCTGAGGCCTATCATGGTAGTCAGGCAGTTCCACTTTCATGTGGGAAAAGAGAACTCAAAATAGAGTAGGAAGGGAAGCTTGGGGGCGTGCCTAAGAGCAGGGGCAATGGAGGAGGCTAGATGAACAATGGTGTGCTGCAGGGGGAGAAGATAAAGAGGAAGAAAGGAAGTTGCTAGGTGGATGGGACAGGCAGAGCAGAAGTTGTGCTAATAGATCTGAGGCAGTTCTGTACTGGCACTTGACTAAAGTAGCAAGGGATCTCGACAGCCTGCTTCAACCAAGTCATCTGCTTCAGGAATGCCCTGTGGAAGACAGGGAACCAACACATAAACATACAAACCTCCCAGTCAAGGGCAGCATTAAAATGGAACTGAGTGTGATGTACTGGTACAGCAGGAAGACAGTAAAAGATGATGGGAGGGAGCTAGCAGACATCCTATGGAAGAGAAGGGACTGGCATACACTGTTTGGAAACAAGCGCTGCAAAGAAAGCAACGATGAACATGATGATGAATGAAAGGATGGGCAAACAGGCAGAGGAGCTGGGAAGGGAGGGGAGAGGATGCTTTGCATAATTGAGACAGTTAAAGGTGACAGTGACAGGTGCACGGGCACACAGAACACAGGTGCGCAGTGCCGTTTTTGTAACTGGAATAAGAATGGTGTAACTGGAACGTGTTTTGGACTGTCAAGTGAACCACAGCAGTCAGGGGAGGTTGGCAGGGTGGTGTGTGCAAAAAACCACAAACCAAACCAAAACAACCCAGGCCAGCCAGAGACAAGCTGGGACTAGGTAGTGAAGGAGGGAATGGGTGCAAGAGGTTGGGGGACAAAGCAGATGGGGGTCCGGACTCACAGAGAGGAGTTTCAGAGGGGAAGGGCAAGAGGGGGCCCCTTCCAGTCCCTCTGGGAGGAGGCTCCAAACATCTGCTGCCACCCTGGCGCTGGGGATTTCTACCCCTTCCCCTCCCTACAGCGGCTCCGTACGGCGAGTGAGGCGCTGCAAAGCCAGCAGGGCGGCGGCTGCCCGCTGAGCCCGGGGGATAAAGGTTGCGCCGCGCGCTCTCGGGGCCCAGCCAGTCGCGGGCTCTTCGCCGGGCCGGGCCAGAGCGTGGGGCTCCGGCAGCAGCTCCGCTTCCCTCCCTCCCTCCTCGTGCGTTGGCATCCGCGGGCCTTCCGCAGCGGCGCCGCCATGGCCGGGCGGCGCGGGGGGTTTCTGCAGGAGGCGTCTCACCAGATCGCAGCGGGCGGCTCGGCCGGTAAGTGGGAGCCGCGGGCGCCGCGCGGGGGGGCTCGTTCCCGGGGCGGGGC
>NW_017729025.1:59127024-59127242 GCF_001723915.1 Gavialis gangeticus
GGGGCTCGTTCCCGGGGCGGGGCGGGGCTGAGCTCGGCGGGTAGCTCCCCCTCCTTCCACCCGCCCCGCTGTCTGTTTCGGGCACTGAACAGGAAAGGCCGAAGCGCAGCGTCGGGGCTCGTCCCGCCTCCCCTCCCGCGGGCTGTGCGCCGCCGGAAAGGAGACGTGGGAGGCCGTGGGCTCCCGGCTTCATAGGTTCCCGGCGCGGCGCGGGCAGG
>NW_017729025.1:59132242-59141455 GCF_001723915.1 Gavialis gangeticus
CCGTGGCGGGCAGCGCAGGATCGCGGCGCTTGCGGGGAGCACGCGTGAAACTTCTCGAGTGGAGAGTCCTGCGCGGCGCGGCGCGGCGCGGGGAGGGGGGCCTGCACACGAGGAGCTGGCTGCTCAGGTTGAGACAAGCTGACGGCTTGACTGGGAAGGGGCTCCTGCCCCACTGCAGGCTCGCCTGGAAGGACAGGCGGCCTCTGCTTGACAGAAGGGCTGGGAACCGCACTGTGCCCTGCTGTAACGCGCCTTCCGGCTTCGGCCGTCCTCGTCCTGGGGGATCCTCTAGTCGGGTGTTCCTAACGCTCAGAAAAGAGAGTTCAGCTTCAGAAATGCGTTTCGGTTTTTTATGATAATCATCACTTTGGGCAACCTCTGGATCAGGGTGTAGTCCTAAGAGGTCTAATCGAGTACCCTATGAATCCACTTGTGACTGACACGCCCCATTTATGATAATTTATTATTATGCAGTAGCATTTGTTATTGTGTGTCACTTATTAATACTCATTTATTACTATGGTTGTTTTATTGACCATGAATATTGCATAGTTAATAATGGCCTATTGCAGCATGATGTAGAAATATCATGCACATTACAAACTGTACTTGAAGTTACATAGTTCTGGGTTTTAAAATCTACAGCTTTAATAGTAAACTTTGCACAACACTGAAACTTACAGCCATGTTTGAAAGGGAAGCATGCAGCCTTGTTCTTCCTTTTTCTATCTTGATAGCAGAGTTCAAGATCAGCTGTACTGTTGCATCTCCAAGAAGTTAACTAGAGTAATATTCTGTGCTTTAAGTGGTTCTGATCTGCGGGGTTAAAGTGGCAAGATCCGTTTATAATCATGCATAACATTAAAGCATTTGTTATGCATTCAATGATTAAAACTGCATATATCCCATTTATTTATGTTTCCTTTTTTGCATTGAATTGATCATATATAATGCAATTTCTGGGCATTTTCACTTTTTTTGCTTTTAGTTTGGCTTTCTGATTGCCAGGTAGTAGATGACTACAATGTTGGGTTGTAGATAATATACAGTGTATTTATAGCTATAGAGTATATTGTTTTTCTTTCTGTTTAAATGAAGCCCTATAAGCATTGTTATTGGGTTTCCTATTGTTGATTGTTTCTGAACTCATTGACAGACATTCTTCAGGCTTACAACATCTAAAGCATGTCTGCCATTAGTATTATGGACTATCAGACCCTGATACAGCAGAGGATGTAAACGTATGCTTAACTGTAAGTGCCTGAATAATACCAATCCAAAAACATGGAATATAAATAAGAAAAAAGACAAGTAAAACAGATATAGAAGTAAAGCATACCTATACAATTCACCATATGTCAGTCAGGAAGGGGAAACTCTCACAGGTCATAATTCAGGTCTAACTATTTTTTCTTGTTTATCACGCATTTGTTTCTTCTTTTGGTGGACGCAGATGTGACAACTTCCCACTAGGAAAATAAAATACAGTTGGTGATCAATGTAGAGGTGCACCAATACATCGGTCCCATATTAGATCGGCACCAATATGAGGAAAATTGAGAGTATTAGCAATTGGTGTTTTTTGTCTGATGTAGCTGATTTAAATGCTGTGTGCAGCTGCAGCCCGGCAGCCCGGCAGTGTGTTGAGTAGCCTAGTCTAGCTGGTAAGTCTGTTGTGGGGAAAAATGGTAGGGGGCGGATCAAGGCCCTGGCAACGAGGGAGGGAGTGGGGCTGGAGCAGGAGCCCAGCTGGGGTGGGACAGGGCACAGAAAGGAGCTGCGGCTCATCCAGGGTGCTCTTGCTACTGCACACACCCTTGGAGGGCATGCGGGAGCTGCACCTGGATCTGTTCATGGGGCTAGTGGGCTGCTGTTGTGGTCTGGGGCCTGGGCTGTGCCGGGCTCTTCCCAGCAGGAGTCTGGGCCGGGCTTCACTTGGGGCGGGCAGCGGTGGTGCTGGAAGTGGGAGTTGGGGGGGGGGTTGCAGTCACCCCAGAATTCACTGTAGCCCCCCTTCCCTGCACCACCACTGCCTACCCTGAGTGCAGCCCGGCCCAGCCCCCTGCTGGGAAGAGCCTAGCAGCCCGCCCCACCCCGCACACTGGTCTGAGGGCATACACCCCCCCCCCATGCTCTCTCAGGGGGCATGCAGCAGTGGGGGCTGCCCCCCTTCCCTCCCTGTGACCCCCCCCGGATGAGCCACGACTCCATCCTGCACCCCACCCTGTCCCAGCTGGGCAGCTCCAGTGCCAGACCCAATCCCTCTCCCCCACCGATCCCCGATAACAGACTTACCAGCCAGACACCGCTCTCCACACTGGGACTGCATATCGGAATCAAATTGGTAGTGGCCAATAGGGCTCATTAAAAATCGGCCATCAATATCAGCCCAGAAGTTCTCTGTCAGTGCACCCCTGTGATCAATAGCTAGCATTAATAGTTACAGCCGTCTCATACCTAAAGCTGTGGATATGTACTCTAAAGGTATAAACATTCTTTAAACCTACATATTTATCAACATAAAACAAATCTGCTTACTGCTTTTTAGAGCTAAGTACTGCACAGTAAGTATCCATGTCTACATATGCAGATGCTTACTGTTCAGTAATTGGGTCTAATCATGTGTAAATTTGCTACCTGCAAATGCAAATAGCAAACTTACAGTTACTTACTGGGCAGTAGTGTACATCTAGACTCCTGACTAGGAGGAAATGTACTTCTGGTTAGCCAGGCAGCAGAAGGCTCTGCCATCAGAGCCCAGGTGGGGACAATGTCCCCCTGCCCCATTAGCAGGGAGCTCCCAGCCCCCACTCCATGAGTGGCCCTACAACCGCAGGATTCGGGCTGGAAAATAAGCATCTCCCAGTGTGGCCTGTGACCATGGGGCTAGGAGATGAGGATCTCCCAGCCCAGGTCCTGCAACCACAGAGCTCAGGCTGCAAGGTAAGAATCTTCTAGCCCCAGCCCTGTGACCACAGAGTTGGTGCTGGTGCTGGGAGAGAAAGATCTTCCAGCTTGGATCCTGCAACCACAGAGCAGGAGCTGGGAGCTCCCTTGGAAGGGGGACATTTTCCCTGCCAGGACTCTGATGGCAGAGCCTGCCTAGCAGCAGGCAGCTCCTGGGGGCAGGGAGCAATGTCCCTGCCAAGAGATGGCTGTCTTCTGGCCCCTGTGCTACCACCCATGGGAGCCTAGATCTCCCCCTGGCTACTGCAGGGTCACAGGGAGTGGGAGTAGTCCGCTGCTAGGAACAGCAAATTTTGCTCCTGTGTCATGTCTAGACATGTGCCCAGAAAAGTTTACTCTCAAGTAATTTACTTGAGAGTAAACTGCTCCCAGATTATTTGAACATGTAGCTGCACCCAGTGAGTAACAGATTGAAAGCATCTTTGACTTCAATCAAACTATTCAAAAGCTTAAAACTTGGCAGTTGAAACAAGCTAGATTTAGACCAAACAAGTCCTGCATTGGCCAAATGCTAAACATCAGCCAGCATATAGAAAACAGATTAGAGAAAGGGTTGATGATAGGTGCTGTTTCTAGACCTATCAGTGGCATATGAAACAGTCAACCACTAAAATCTGCTTGCCAAATGTATAATATGACACACAATTAACATGTAATACAGATCATCTGATCTCCTTTGGAGAATAGATGTTTTTACATAGAACTGCAAGAAACAGAGCCATTGGCGATGACAATGAAATGGCCTTTCACAGGATAGCATGTTACCACCAATCCTTTTAAACATGTATGTTTAAATGACCAATCCATACAGAGTAGTACAAGGAGCTTCTTATAAGCTGAAGATCTATGCATCGCATTGTAAGGCAACTTTGCTATGGTTGAGAACACTAACGTGCACTGAACAACTAGATTACAGATTCCAACAATAAGAACAAGGTTTGCACCACCCAAGATGTGGGTCACAACTTTTCACTTACACCAGGGTCAGGAATGTTTTTGGGTGGAGTTCCAAAATCACCCCATCCCTCACCCATGCCTTGACTTGGAGTGCCGGGGGCAGGCTGCACGGTTGTCGCAAAAGGCCCAATCCTTGTTGCCAGTGATGGCTGCATGCATGCACTCTGATGGGTGGTGTGGGAGGTACTGGGGTTGCACTGCCTTACCTTGGCCCCTTCCCTGCCCTTTGCCCCAAGGTGCATGTGGAGTCACCTCCTGGACAGAGCTGGTGCTGGGGTTCCAGAGCCTGGTGCAGATGTTTGCAGCCTGCCCATCACCTGCTGCAGTTGCCCAGAGCCCAGGCTGGCTGTGGCAGGCAGCCCAGAGGCTGCACACAACTGCAGTGGACTCTGGAGTCCCAGCAAGTCTCCATAGCAGCAGCAGATGCTTGCACACCTCCGGGTGGATGGCAATGGAGGATATGGGGTTGCACTGCCCCAGGGCCTACGCCCCCATCCACCCAAAGGCGTGCACGTAGCCACCACCTTCATGGTGCCCGGCTGGGCTGGTGCCCCTCTTTTCAGCCTCCTGGCTTCAGCCAGCCTGGGCTCTGGGCAGCTGCTGCCAGCCACAGAGCCCAGGCATCTTACAGAAGGGTTTGCAGCCTGTGACATGCCAAACAAAACAACCCCATGTGCTATATTCTGGCATGCATGCTGTGGGTTGCTGACCCCTGACCTACACCATAGGGAGGCCAAGTGGAAATTAAACATCACTTGGGTTGAATCCCACTGACTAACCACCTGAACCCTGTGTACTTGGGAGTTGCTCTGGACCAAACATTTACCTTGGAATCATAGAGACAACAAAAGGGAAAGCCAGTATCTCCAGCATACTTCAAAAGTTGGTCACCTCAAAGTGGAGAGCAACTCCAGCTACATCTTGAACCACTGCTATTGCCTTGTGTTACTCCAGAAGAGTATGTCCAGTATGGGAATGATCAGTTCATGCCAAGAAACTGGACCCAGTTCTAAACAACAGCTGTCGTCATTGGCAGCATACCAGGTATTACACTTCTAGATGGAAGTGTAACATCACAGACTGTGGCAGAGGGGTTTATAATCTAGTCCTCCCTGTGTACTGTAGGGAGCAGCAGCTGCATTAGCAGAGTCTGCTGAGGAATTTGGAGGGATAGAGAGACATGAAAAACAGTAAACTGGTGTTATGATCAAAATGGTTCCCCTGTCATCTACTGCTCTTTTTGCTTACATGTATTGGTCTAAGGGGCCAGTCCTTAGATGGTTTTCCTGATTGTTCTCTCTTTGGCTTTACACCCTGTGAAGACAACCCCAACTCTTTTAGGGGTGCCTTTATGACAGAAAACTCTAGTTTATAAACTGCATGGCTCTATTGGAAGAATCCAAGCCTAAAATAAAATTTAGAACTGCAGTTCAAGAGCCAGGGTTCAGACTTCTACAGAAACTTGACTTTTGTGGGAAATTTTGCTCCTAAATGAACCATAATGGGGGGGGGGTTGTTTTGTTTTGGGGCTGTCTGCATGTCTCCCTCCCCCACACCTGTTGTCTCCCATGGTCTCTGATCCTCGCTGCCATGCATTTGCATTTTCACACACCTGCATTTTTACATATTGGATTCTGTGCCATGCAGGAGAACACAAAACAACAGATGACTCTCCCTATGTCTGATGAAGGATGGTTGTGCCCAAAAGCTTGCAGAGAACAATTTTTCCATCTACTTAGTTGGTCTAATAAAAGATATCACATTTAGCCAAAGAACCTTGTCTTGACTTTAGCAAGCCTTTTAATATTGTCTTCCACAATATTTTTGCAAGCAAGCTAAGGAAGTACAGGTTAGATGAATGGATTGTAAGGTGGATAGATGATCCAGCCAGTTTTGACTCAAAGGGTAGTTATTAATGGCTCAATGTCTAATTGGCAGCCAGTATCAAGTGGAATGCCCCAGAGTTGGTGTTGGGACTGGTTTTGTTCAATATCTTTATCAATGATCTGGAAGATGGGGTGGAGTGCCCCCTCAGCAAGTTTTGTGAATGGCACCATGCTGGGGGGAGTAATAGATGCACTGGAGGGTAGGACTAGGATTCAGCATGACCTCAACAAATTTGTTTTTGGTCCAATCCTCTATCTCCTGAAGTTCAATAAGAACAAGTGCAAAGTCCTGCACTTAGGACAGAACAATCCCATGTACTGGTACAGATTGGGGACTGACCAACTAAGCAGCAGCACTGCAGAAAAGTACCTGGGGGTTACAGTGGACAAGAAGCTGAAGATGAGCCAACAGTGTACCCTTGTTGCACAAAAGACTTAACAGCATACTGGGCTGTATTGGTAGGAACGCTGCCAGCAGATTGGGGAAAGTGATTTTTTCCCCTCTGTTTGGCACTGGTGAGGCCACATCTGGAGTACTGTGTCCAGTTTGGGGCCCCCTACTACAGAAAGGATGTGTCCAGCGGAGGGCAACGAAAATGGTTAGGGGACTGGGGCATGTGACTTAGGAGGAGAGGCTGAGGGAACTGGGTTTATTTAGTCTGGAGAAGATAAGATTATGGTGGGGGTAATTCAATAGCAGCTTTCAACTATCTGAAGAGTTGTTAGAGAAGATAGAGCTAGACTGTTCTCATTGGTGGCAGGTGACAGAATAAGAAGCAATGGTCTCAAGTTGCAGCAAGGGAAGTCTAGGTTAGATATTAGGAAAAACTTTCTCCCTAAGAGGATTGTAAACATTGGAACAGGCTACCTAGAGGGGCTGTAGAATCTCCATCCTTAGAGGTTTCTAAGACCCAGGTAGACAAAGCCTTGGCTAGGATGATATAATTGGTGATGGTCCTGATTTGAGCAGGGGGTGGAATTAGATGACTTCCTGAGATCCCTTCCAACCCTAATTTCTATGAAAGGCAATTCTGAGTGTTACTGAATGTCTGAAAAGTCAGTGTGTTTTTTAGGGATCGTGTTACAAGGAGGGAGGGATCGTATTGCAAGGAAGGGCAGCCATGCAGTTCTCTATGTGAAGGAGCAGTGTACTTCTCTAGAAGCAGAGATTGTCATCCAAGGAGGGTGACTTGAGACCCTCTGGGTTAAAATATGGGGAGAATGTGGTGAAGGGGATATAACTGTAGGAGTCTATTACAGACCTCCTAACCAGGAGGAAGAGCTTGATTGTGAATTCTCTAGGGAACTGGCTGAGGCTTCATGCTCTCAGTGTGTGGTCATCATTGGTGACTTCAACCACCCTGACATTTTATGGGAAGAGCATTCGGCCAAATCTGATCAGTTGCGAAGCTTCCTCACTTGCATCGATGAGCTCCATCTGACTCAAGAAGTCTATGGGCCAACAAGAGGTAAGATGCTGCCGATCCGGTCCTGGCCAAAAGGGATGATCTAGTGAGTGACCTGAGGAGTGAAGGGAAGCTAAGTGACAGTGATCACAAATTGATCACTTTATCCATTTAAAAAGCTGGCAAATCAGTGATGATCAATGCAGAAATCCTTGACTTAAGGAAAGCTGACTTTCACAAGTTCAGGAAATGGGTTGTCAAGGCCCTGAGAGATCACAGCCTGATGAGGAGGGGAGTTCATGATAAGTGGTCACTCTTTAAAGGCACAATCCTAAAAGCACAAGGGGAGCCTATTCTGACCCATAGGAAAGGTAGCAAAAGGGCTGGGAGATTCCCCTCACCCCACCCCCACTTGGCTCAGTAGGGAACTCATGGACCTCCTGAATCTGAAAAGAGAAGCCCATAAAGGATGGAAGTCAGGAAATACCACTCAGGATGATTATGCAGCACTGGCCCGCACCTGTAGGGAGTGGACCAGAAAAGTCAAGGCTGAAACCGAACTTAAACTGGCTACAGGAATCAAGGATAATAAAAAGGTCGTCTTCAGATATGTGGGAAGTCAGAAAAAAAACAAGAGCAACATTGGACCCCTGCTGAACCACATGGGGCAGCTGACAACTGACAGCAAGGAAAAAGCTAATCTCCTCAACAATTACTTTGCAGTGTTTTGCTACCAGCCCAGTGGGATCACATTGCCTGACAGGATGCAGGATTACCAGGGTAAGGGAGATCATATACCTATAATTAACGAAGATCTTGTGAGGGAACACCTTAAGAATCTGGACATCCACAAGTCAGCTGGTCCGGGCGAAATGCACCCAAGAGTGCTAAAAGAGTTGGCTGACATCATTCCATAACCAATGGAAAGGATACTTGAGAACTCGTGGCAATCGAGAGAGGTTCCAGAAGATTGAGAGAGGGCCAATGTGGTGCCTATCTTCCAGAAAGCAAGGAAGGAAGATCCAGGGAGCTACAGGACAATCAGTTTGACCTCAGTCCCTCAAAAGAGCTTGGAAAAAAATTATCAAAGAAACCATCAACAACAGGCTAACAGAAGGCAAAATTCAGAGAGAGAGCCAACATAGCTTTGTTGTGGATAGGCCTGACCAGCCTCATTTCCTTCTATGACCAGGTGATATATAACCTGGACAAGGAAGGAAGAGGTTGATGTCATATACCTGAATTTCAAAAAAGCCTTTGACTTGGTCTCCCATGATATCCTCTTGGTAAAAATGGGGAACTGTGTCCTCACCAACCTCATGATCTGATGGCTGGGGACCTGGCCCTGTGGTCATACCCAGAGAGTGATAGTCCATGGAACCAAGTCAGCATGGTACATGGTGGCCAGTGGCATCCCCCAGGGTTCAGTACTCAAACATATTCATAAATTATCTGGATTCAGGTGTCAGAAGTGAACTGGCTAAGTTTACACAAATATCAGATTACAGGGAAATGCAGTCATGCTAGAGGATAGGCTGGGGATTCAGGCCGGCCCGGACAGGTTTGCAAGGTGGGTGGATCAAACCCTGATGACATTCAACACAGAGAAATGAAAAGTGTTCCACCTTGGGAGAAAGGCCTGTCAGTGCTACACTCACTAGTGCCACAACTGAAAGAGACTTGGGGGTCGTGATTAATCACAGGATGAACATGAGCCACCAATGTGATGCCACAGCTGGCAGAGCAAATAAAACTCTGGCTTGCATCTACCAATGCATCTCAAGCAAGACCCAAGAAGTCATCCTCCTGCTTTTCTTGACCTTGGTGAGGCTGCAGCTGGAGTACTGCATCCCATTCTATGTGCCACACTTTAGAAAAGACATGGAGAAGCTTGAGAGAATCCAGAGGAAAGCCATATGCATGATTAGAGATCATGAGAGCAGGCCTTATGAGTGGAGGCTGAGAGGCATGGGACTCTTATCCCCCCCCCCCCCCCC
>NW_017729025.1:59141528-59149862 GCF_001723915.1 Gavialis gangeticus
CCCCCCCCCCCCCCCCCGAGCCTTGTCTTCTCCAGGCTCTTGGTGGCAGCCTTTAAGTATATAAAGGGTATGCATCAGGAACTGGAAAAACATCTGTTCATCAGGGCACCCCAGGGAAAGACCAGACCTAACAGTCACAAACTGCTGGAAGTCCATTTTAAGACTGGAAATAAGGAAAAACTTACTTATCGTCCAAGTCTCCAGAGTCTGGAATAGACTTCTCCCAGAAATGGTGCAAGCACCTACTCTGGATACATTCAAGAAATGCCTGGATGCTCACCTTGCTGGGATCATCTGACCCCAGCTGACTTTCTGCCCTTTGGGCAGGGGGATGGACTGATGATCTCACAAGGTCCCTTTCAGCCATAAAGTCTATGAAACTGTATACTGGAAACATATAAAAGAAAGGTCCCCTGTCTGAGGAATTTAGTCCAAGGCTGCTTCACTTGCTTGACATCCACGGACTTCACTTTGTTCATTCCAAAATTACTCATCTAACTCAGATGAGTGATCCTATTCTACCCAGAAAGGCATGTAGCTCTCATTCTTTCAGTAGGTAATCCAGTGACCTTCCAGAGGAGGATCCTGTTTTGCCTATTGTTTTGCTTTCTTTCATTGTGTACCCTTAGTTGACTTGATGTCAGGATCTGGCTAAAAGAGGAGACATTCTACTGGGATCTGGCTCCTCAGAGGGGCAATGTCTCTCTGAACCAGTGCATCTAACTGATTGACAGAAAGGAGTAGTGACATAGATATAAAATAGGAGTGCTCAACCCTTGGCCTGCAAGCCAACTCAGCCTGTGGAACCATGCCATCCATTCTGCAGCGGTCCCTATGGGTCTAAAAATTTGGTAGCAAGGGAGCAATGCCAGCAATTGTTGCTCCTCTGCTACCAAATTTCTGGACTCATAGGGAGTCCCATGGGCTGGATAACTCACTAGATTGGTCAGAGAGGCAGCCCAGGGCCTGATCCAGGCCTGCAGGGGTGGGCCAGAAGCAGCTCAGGTCCCTGATCTATCACAGGATGCAGCATGGAGCCCTGATCCAGAGGTGTGAGCCCCAGTCTGGCAGCACAGAGCATGGGTGTGAGATGAATCAGTGCCCTGCACTGCCTAGCAGTGTGGGGCCAATCCTGGTGTACAGGATCTGATACAGTCTGCCAACCAACCCTCTGCCACTCAGCCGCACAATTGCACCACAAGGTTGAGCACCACTCGTATAAAATAAAGGTGGAGGGGCTGACTCTTTGTCTAGTAGTACCCAGCTGTTTTCCAGTACCATTATGGTTAAGACATTTGCCCAAGAAAAGATAGACCTGGATTTTATACCCCTCTCAGCCCTGGGAAGTGTCAGCCCACATCTCCCACTTCACATACCCTAACTACCAGGTCCTGCGTGAGGCAGGGCAGGGAACGTCCTCTACCTCTCCTGTTTAGCCTGGGCCACTGGACATCTAAGAATGAAACAACGTGCACAAAAGAAGAGCAAGAAGAAAAAGAGCCTGTTTCTGTGACCTAGTGAGATAGGCAGTGCTCTCGGAGGGGGAAGAGCCCTAGCCCCTACATCTCAATGCTGCATATGTAGTTTGTATTAAATGATCACAGAATAAACAGCATTGGGAGCAGGCAGAAGGCTATTTAGCATGGTGATTCACCTGCTTAAATCACCTTTGCAGTATGGCTGTAATATATCCATACTGTGGCATTTCAAAAGCCTTATGATGGTATTTATAATTATATTACTTCTCCATATAGAAAATGCCTAGAGGTGCACTGATACATCAGTACAATATCAGATTGGCACCGATTTAAAGAAAATTGAGTGTATCAGAAGTCGGCCTGATGGGGCTGATAATTTGGCCCTTATAAATGCCCGTGCATGTGTGTAGCCACAGCACAGCATATAGGCAGCAAGGAGCACAGCCCAGCAGCATGGAGAGCTGTGTGCAGCTGGTAAGCCTATTGTGATGGAAGGGGAGGGGGGAAGAAAGAGGCATGGGAGGGGCAGATCCTCCCTCCCTAGTTTTGTAGTTGGTAGGGTCCCCTGCAGGAGGTGTGAAGTGGGGCTGGGGTAAACAGACTTTGCAAGGGTGTTCCCATTATAATGTAGAGCATAGAAGAAGGCATGGATCCTTAGGCATGGAGAAATAGGACACAAAGGGTGCATCTACACATGCAATTAATATGACTGAATAAATTTTGGTGCAATTTGAGCTGGAGTAAACTAATCCCAACATCATCATCTACACGTGCATTTAAGCATAGTTAATTACTCCACTGTTGGATAGTACCAGTGCCTGATAGGACTCTCCAACAGCACTGTAAATTAATCTACACTCACCATATGTCATGCATGTGTAGACTATGAAGAATCGGAGGATACTTACCCGGGGTGGGCGAGCATGGGTGCAGCGGGGCCAATATCCAGGACTGAGCAGTGAGCGAGAGTGGGGAGGCAAGTGAACTGGGAAGGTGACGGACAGGTAGGGCAGTTGCCATACCCGACCCAGAGACTGAAGTCCCTGGGAACAGGGCAAGAGACTGATCTGGTCTTGTGGGCTCAGAGGAGTCCTCATAAAAAGGGAAAAAGAGAGAGAGAGGAAAGGGATGCACTATCTCTCTCTCTCTCCCCTTGATTTTTTTTTTTTTTTTTGTGCTGATTAGTTGCCATGTGCTGCCAATCAAGCCAGTGCGGTGGCAAGGAGGAGCGGAAGCGGGAGACCCGGCATTTTTGCTCCCATCCCCGGGCAGCCTGGTTCCGAGGGGGGCTGAGTCTGGGAGAAGAACTTCCACGAACCTCTGTTTTGAAAGGGGAGCTTAATGTGGAGAAGGGAAGACAGGAATGTCTCTCCTGCCTAATTTGCGATCCCGACTGATTGCCAAGGATGGTAAATTGAGCCAGCGCGGCGTCAGTTAGGAAACTCCCCCCCCCAAAAAACCTCATTTGCCTGTGGGACCAACAGTCAAGTGCCCAGGAGAAGGCGGGCAGGGCAGAAGGGGGTTGCCTCAAGCCCCAACAACCAGGAAGGGAACTTGGCCTGGCCAACAAATTTTCTTTTTCTTTCTTTCTTTTTTTGTTTGTTTTTGTCTTTCACCGGCACGGAACCTGATGGTGCGAACCAGCTGTTAGTCGTCATTGGGGTGGGGAAGTCATCACCTCTCCCTTTTTGTTTATACCCTTAAACATCAAAGTTGTGGTAGGAAAGAGTAGAAAAAGAGAGAGCCACCCCAACTACACTGACGAAGGGTCCCTATGTGAAGAAAAGAGCCGGTGAATGCCAACTGGGCACCAAGGGATGCACCTGTATTTGGTGACCACCCAATAAGACACACCCAGAAATGTATATCCTTAGCAGAGCAGACAGAAGAAGGCTGTAATTTGGGCAAGGGAAATGTTAGTTCTAACTGTGCAGTACAATGGAGAGACAGCAAAGTAACTGAGAAGGACATTGTTAACAGTGGTAATTTTGATGTGCCAGAAGGAGGGAATTTAGTAAAAAAAGGTGCATCAAGAACTGACTCCCATAGGTGAGGTAGGAAATGATGTAGACCATATGCCCATTTAAAATTGGGCCAAAATGGGATAGCCTTTTGCAAAAATTTTGACTAGTGTTTCAACTTATGCCTCTAGAGCAGTGGGAAGATACCATAATCATACGTCCACTATGGGAACAAGAAATGAACACATTTTTAAGATTGTAGAAGATCTGCTCATGGCCTGGATAAGCAGGGAAGAAGATTAGAGAAACATTAGGTAACTCTTATTACAGGTTAGAATACAAGGGAAGATCTGATATTATTCTCTGTAAGGGAAAAACAATGTAATCAAAAGAGCATGGTAGAAAAAGATTAGATGCCTACTGTCGCAGAGCACTCAGGTGCCCTGCACCTAAAAGCAGAAATGGCTCAGGAGAGACCCCTAGTGGTGAGAAGGGGGAGGCTCAACTGCCAGTCACCAGGGCAGCACAGGTGCTGGTTGTTAGAGGAACCAAGGGAATCAGCTGACAGGAAGGGGCAGGGCTTGGCCCCTTCTTAAGTCCAAGCATGAGGCCAGGAGAGCAGTTCCCCTCCGGCGGCCAAGGAGGGGGGAGCTCGGCTAGGGCAGAGAGAAAGGAAAAGATAGACTGCAGGAGCATCCCCTGGTTGCGGCTATGAAGAGTATTTTCCCAGTAGGGCTAGAACGTGGTTTTGACCGGACAGTTTAGTTTACGTTATAGCCCAGGGGCTTTGTGTTTTGTGTTTACTGTTTTACCGGAGGATCAGGTGAGGCTATTAGGGGTAGTGAAGAGCCTCAGAATGAGAGGGGGTAGTGAGGAGCCCTGGAGCGAGAGGGGGCAGTGAGGAGCCCCAGAAGTAAAGAAGAGGGCCAAGGCATAGGGCAAACCATGTCAAGTACCATCTGCGAGGCTTGGGCTGCGGTGTAGGGGAGAAAAAGGAGCAGCAGATAGCGCCCCCTGACACAGGGCATATAAAGTGGGCAGCCTCCCGCTAATTACATCACTCAATCAATTAGGATCAAGGCATGGTAGATGAGTAAGCAGGCGGTTAGCCCAAGACAGGAAGGCAGAGCCACCAACAGAAAGGCTTCAGCGAGATACTCCTGTCACACCTACCATTAGCCATGTTCATTTTCACGTGACAGCAAGAAATGCAAGATAAATCCAGAGCTCAGAATTACATCTGAGAGTCATCAGTGTGTTTCAACTGTGTAAAGTTCTCTGACCTTTTCTGTGTCTGAAGTAATAACTGCTGCTTAACTAGTTTTGCTTAGCTAGTTCTGAGTAAACTCACCATCATGGGTTATAACCACTTCTTCCCCAGGGCTGACTCCAGGGGTGTGCAGGGCCCAGGGCCTATCAACCTGTGCCTGTGGGGGAGAGGGAGGGAGTGGCATGTGGAGTGGTGGTGCCATCATGTGTGCACGGGACCACACCATGTTGAGCCAGGTCAGTACAGCCCCAGCTGGCAGGGGACCGTAATGGTCAGCCTGCCAGCTCGGGGCTGCTCCAGCTGGGCTCAACATGCTGCAGAGGGGCTGGCTGAGGCGTGTGGGCACTCCAATGTGGGTCTAGCCAGGAGCATTTACACATGCATTGCTGCACACTAAAAAATGCCACCACAGGATAGTACTTGTATTTACAAGTACTAACCTGTGGCAGAGTTCATTAGTTTCCTGTGGTCTAATAAAGCTGCATACGTAAATGTTGAGACTTTACTGCAGCTCCCCAGTAAATGTCTCATGTAGATGTGTCCACTATGTGCAGAATTATCAGGAAACCTGATCAAACTAGAACTGTCCCATTGGGGAGAGGGAAAAAATCTTGGTGCAACTTTAACTAGTGATCCACTATCAGCACCTCCATAATACATCTTAGGAAGTCTGAGAACCATTACTAGAGCAGTCTAACAGGCACATGTCCAGCTGTAGCTCTCTTAGAACTGCCTCTGCAACACAAGGATTATAAAATCCCTGTGCTTTTCTGGCACTGCAGAAAAGGGAGACTCCAAACTAAGAAGTAGCAGTTTCCCACAGATCTGATACAAGGGAAGGAAGAAATAGAATAATTCTGCTGATCACAATCCAGATAGATTAATTATTGTATTTTGATGATTGACAGGCTTCCAAACCAATGCCTGAGCAATTAAGGGCAAACATGGTTTCAAACAATCCTGAGCTGAGTGAATTTAAATATATTGAACTTCTGGCCCAAGGTTTCTAAGACACTATAATTGGATATCTTTCCACCTGCAAAGCAATAATGCAAAAGCTGACTATAAATCACAAGTGATTTTTATATATATCTTTATATTATATTTCTTTTGAGTTTTACATATCCACCTCCCTAGGAAATGTAGATGTACAGCTAAATAGAACTATAACCATGTTATTTTGAAATTGAAATTTTGAAGTATTGATTTACTATTTATAGTGCTGATGACAAATTCAAAGGAAGATTGCTCTACAAATCCAGTGCACTGAACTTTTCTTGTGGCATTACCTTTCTGATATGACTCAGTGTTTTTATTTTTTTTCTTCTATGTATAAAAGGTAAGAATTACTACTCATGACATCTATTAGAAAAGAATGCTGGAAAACTGGACTTTCATATATAACAAAACATCCTCATTTTACAAAGTTTAAATTTTTATATAGACATAGACCAGGTACAGACATTATACTTTTACTGGTATAAGTGATTTGGAAACCAGTCTATACCCATAACAGAAGTTCAGCACGCACATACTGGTTTAAAAATGGAGTCTAAGATTTGCACTCCCTTTCCCTACCCCCAAAAGGTGAATTTGTGTTGTGTTCACTACTGATCTAAACTATGCCACTTAGAGAAAACTGTAACTTAGATCGGTTCCATTGGAGCTTTTTGGATGTCTGTACCCACCCATAGCTAGATCTGATCTTTTTGTCTTAGACAGACAGAGATTTTTCACAGAGCAGAATGAATGAGTAGGTGAGCTTTTTGACTCAGAATTAGGTGCCCAATGTGATTAATGTTTGATGAGATTTGGGCACCTAACTCATGAGGATGGGTAGAGGGAGGAGGCTTAGTAATTCCAGTGTTTGTCTACTGCAATATATTGTATTTGAGGAGCAAAGCTGATGTATGTTGCAAATATTGGATGCCTGTCTATACTTCAAAAAGCAAGACAAATTGCTGGTATGTTGGAAGGAATAGCATTCTCCTCCCATTGCTTTGCTTCTCTGATCATGTTTTCCAATATGCATCTATTTGTACTCTGTTCAGATACAACCACTTTCTATTGTTTTATTTGTATTGTATCTAAAGTTGTATTGGAGGGTTCACTGACCAGGTACTCAGATGAGCTTAATGTCCAAGAAACTTAAAATCTAGAATTTACAGGATGCAAATCTGGAGGAGGAAAAGAGTCCTGGGGTAAGAATGCAGAGAAACATAGTAGAGAAATAAGTGTCTCTGGACTGCATTTTATAAAATAAGTAAGTTTGTGTGCACTACTTGTTGAACCATGGGATTCTAGGGAGTGAGACAGACTTCTTGCTTCTAGCAGAAAGGCCAATACTAGAAAGCAGTCAAGTGTCATTAAGTTGATGATCTTCCACTCATAGCTTCTAGGGAACTGGGGAACAGGCACCAGATCGAGGGTCTAGAGTCTAGACAGTTTGACAAGTGTTCCATCTCAGAACCTGTTCCCACTATAGATATCTAAAATTGTGTTTGGCTCACTAGTGGTGTCTTCTTCTTCCAACAAAATTAATCCTGGGATCTGCAAAACAAGTTGAATTCTTTTTTTCATTGTAGTATCACTCATAGTTGTGTATTCCATTGCCATTGAAATGTACCTAGTCAATTCCACTCGTTGTTAATTCCACTCAGTGCCAATAAGGTTCATCTCATCTTGCAGATGCCATGAGAATGTTGGTGTTTGACAAAACCATCTCTTTCTTTTTTATAAAATGAATGCATTTTTGTTTGGAATCCACTGAGGAACAATAAATAAAAAGATATAATTTAAAACTCTATCCTTAGTACTTTAAACAAAAGAGAATAAAACTTTTAGATTCAATAAACAAGTAATCCATATATATCGATAAGGTCCTGATCATCAAAGCACACAACCAGCTACTTAACTTTAATAAGAAGGATGCTTCTTTGAACTGGATGCATTGGAGATATGGGAATGAAAGACATTCTATCATTATAATTATACTATATTATATTAATAATTTAAGCTAGTGTCTGAATTCCCAGCACAGTGAGATTTTGATTCTTTGATTCTGATATAGCAAAGTACTTAAATAACATGCTTAACTTTAAGTCTATGAACATCCCATTGGTTTTGGAATTTGACTCTATTATGCTTAGTACCTGTATGTCAAATAGCTCTAGAGGAAAATGTCCTCTCAATCTTCTTTCTTGTCATGCTCATTTTAAAATGTTGTATTTTTCCATTGGTATTTGTCACAGGGTCACGCAGGTGCCCTGTGCCTAGGAAGGGTTAAGGGCAGCTGCCAATCACCCAGGGAGCCCAGGTGGTGGTTGCTGGAGCAACCGGGCTGGTCACATGACCAGGAGGGGGCAGGGCCGGGCCTTTATAAGCAGCCCCGGCCGGAGCCTAGTTAGCAGTTCCCTTCTGGTAGCCTGATGTGCAGGAGCTCTGCAGTAGAGCTGAGCAGGGCCGATGGTTGCAGTTTGACCACCCAAGCAGCTACAACATGGTAAGGGTGGAAAGAACCCTGACGGGGAGGCTATTGATAGAGAGGCAAGTACGTTTAACCCTCTGTTTGAGCAAGGAAGCTTGTTACTGAGTTACAGCCGGTGTGCTTATGGTTCTGTTTAGT
>NW_017729025.1:59154862-59173022 GCF_001723915.1 Gavialis gangeticus
TACAGCTGGTGTGCTTATGGTTCTGTTTAGTTCATTGTATAAATACCGGAGGACCGGGTGAGGCTGTAGGGGTGCGAGGAGGCCTCACGGGAACTCCCCAGGAGATTGGGGGTTCCTAGTGCCCCTGTGTGGGCGCGGCAGTTGTGCCAGGCACGGCACGGTTGTACGGCGCCGAGGCAGCGCAGCAGATGGGGGAATTGACCCCATCCCTGGATGGGTGAGAGTTGTGAGACTTGAGCAGGGGAGAAGACCCCAGCAAAGGGGCAGGGGGCCAGGCATGGCTTAGGCCATCTGAGCCCCACTGACGGCGCACCAGTGGAAAGCCTGTGGGTGGCTCGTATCAGTCCCTAAGGGGAGGGCCCACACAAGTGGAAGCCTCAGGTGGGTGCTAATCGGGTGCCAGGGAAGGCACAGTTGTTTTGGGGCCAGGCACGTCTTAGGCCACCTGAGTCCCACTGAAGGAGCACCAGTGAGAAGCCTGAGGGAGGCTCGCGTCTGGCCATGAGAGAGAGAGAGAGAGAGGGAGCCACACGAGCGGAAGCCCCGGGTGGGTGTTGCTAGGGAGACAAGCCCAGAGAGGGCGAGTCCGTGGTTATAGAGAGCCCGGCAAAGGCAAGGGGAAGCCGCAGGAGCAGGTGTGTATATGAAGGAAGCCCCAGAAGGGCACGGATAGAAAGAAGCCCCAGGAGGGGGCACCTATAGTGTAATAGACGCCCCGAGAGGGGTGCGGACGGGGAAGAGTCCGAGAGGGGCTCCACGGTGGGGTGGACGCCGAAGAATCCAGATGGGCCAGGTAAGGCTTAGGCTGCCTGAGCCTAATCAGACCCCGGCCCCAGGAGGGGGCACTCATATCCTTGACAGACACCCTGAGAGGGGTGCAGACCGGACAGAGTCCCAGAGGGGCTCCTCTGTGCTGAGAACCCCGAGGGGCCAGGTAAGGCTCCGGCTGCCTAAGCCTAACTAGACACCGATAGTTGACAGGAACCCAGAGGAGCCAGGTAAGGCTTTGGCCGCCTGAGCCTAATTGGACATAAATTGAAGACAGAACCCAGAAGGGCCAGGCAAGGCTTAGGCAGCCTAGCCCAGTGGGGAAGAACATCGTTGGTAAGCCTGATAGGACTAATAAATAGAGAAGCGCCGGTTGCGTGACAAGCCCAGGGGCGCCAGACCGGGGCACCAGTTGCGTGACAAGCCCGGGGCGCCAGACCAGGGCAAGATTCAGAAAGGAACAGGACCTGACAACGTCTGGAAGAGCTGCGAGGCTTGGGGTGTGCTAAAGGAGAGGTTGGAGGCATGCATAGCCCATAAGGCTGGGGGTGCACCGGGTCACTCCAATAGAACGGGGAACAGTATTAGCATACACCGTGTACAAGGGAATCGAAGGCAGCCTCCAATATACAAAAGTACATTTCAAAGATGTGGCGGGTGAGAATAGAGGGTGCGGGATCACTTACTTGACACGGTAGGGGGCGCTAGTGGGATCATGGCCACTCCTAGGCCCCACTCGGTGACAGTATTCTTCCAGTTTCTAGAACTATTTCTGAATATGATCCTCTGTAATGACAAAGTAACTATGAATTTTCCACACACCAGAACTTCTATTATCTATAGGCAAAGTACAAAAAGATTTGTCCTGAACAATTTCTAGATCCCTTCTGTTGATTATAATAGTCACTACCAATCTTTAAGTCAGAAATAACTTGCTCTCATTCTTCTAATGGATTTAAGAGCATGAATACAGAAAATTGCAACCAGAGCTCACCAGTCCTACCTCATCCTTACCATAGGGATAGCTAGCAAGGGCAAAAAAAGCAGCAGAGTCGGTCAGTAATGCCAGCACTCCTGAGCAATCTTTTATGTAGAAAGTGCAAGTTTCAGCTTCTATTCCTCATGGAAATAGAAAGGAGCATTTGTCCTTAAGATACTATATTTCTTCTCTGACCTATTTGTTAAAGAATCAGGAAGGTAACAGAGCCCTCAAGTCTGCTGAGGTTTTTCTCATAAATAAAATTTTTAATCCAATTTAAGGTAATTATAGTAAAAAAAAAAAAAATACAAGAGACAGCATGCATTAGTGAATAGTAAAAAGAATTTAAAATTAAAGGGTTAAGGTGTATATTAAAGTACATATATCTTACTTTTGCTAGTTGTTTGTCATATTACCCACAAGATGGCAGTGTGATATTGCATGATGATGTTAAATGTAGTATTTGGTAGAAGAACCAAAACCAAATGTTTGGACTAAGACTTCGCAGGTGAGAGAAGATTTCAGTATTTTAACACTTGATAAGAAAATGTGTGAAAACTTAATGTAAAAACATATGAAGAAAATGTCAAGACCAATAGGTACCAATTGTACACATTCATATGCGTAGACATACACATGTAAATTACACATGATTTAATAAGCTAAAACACCACTTCTTTGGGGATTCAATAGTTTAATAGGAAAATAGAAACATCTTTTTCTTCTAAAGTGTAGAAGAAAAATGGATGACACTGAACTTTTGTTATACGTGAATCTGCAGTAAACATATAACATAGTGATAATCAGTTGTTTAGACTAAGGAAGGATGGCCTTGTGGTTAACACAGTAGATATGAATCGGAACACCTAGAATAAAATCCTAGTCCCACTCATATCAGTGGACTTTTCCTATGTAAGTAGAATTGTTCCTCCTGTTCCCCCTGATTCTATTCCTAAATCTGCTGTGGCCTTCAGGTGACCTTACATAAATTGCATAATTTCTTCATGTTGAGCCTAATTTGATTTAACTTTTTAATGTGCTAAGGTACTGGCAGTGATTAAAGCCAGAAAATATTCAACTCTGATTAAAAATAGATAACTCTTCAACACATTTCTAAATATGTACTAACAAATGATGTGTTGGAAGGTTGTGATGATGCCTTTTTAATCCTTGAATGTTCATTTTAATGAATAGCAAGACAAACGTGTTTGCTATTGCCGTTATTCTACTATTAAATTAATAGATAAAATGTTCTGTTTGTAGAGGTAATATGACAAGAAACTATCAGAACTTGTGTGAATTGAAACTATGCTGTAGTGTAGAATACTTTTAATTACTTCATGTTAGTTTCTTCTTAAAATTCTCAGTTTAATGACCAGTATTCAGGATAGCATTCATAAAAAGTTCTCACATACCTGTTTAATAAAAACCTCGAAGATATTATATAGTCCAGTGATGCTCAATTTATGGCCTGCTCTGCCATCTGGTCTGTGAGGCTTCACACAGGTCCAGACCTTTGGCCACGGGAGAGAGGTAGTGGCATTAATTGCCGTGGCAGAGCCTAGAGCTGCTGCAATAAATGCTACCACTGCTCCCTACCACCTAATATCTGGTCGATGGGAAATTGCATGGGCTGAATGACGTGGACCCATGCACCAGATTATGCCTGTGCACAGGGTTGCTTTGTGGCTGGATCTGGTGTGTGAAGCCAAGCTGGTACATGGGGTCACTCTGCAGCTGGATGCAGCATACAGTACTCTACACACAGATTGACCCTGTGGACTGACCTCGCACAGGATCCAACCCAGAGACTGGCCATATGCCACTCATCTGGTCTACAGGCCCAGATAGCCTGAGTACTGTTGATTTAGTCCATCCCACTGCTCTGAGGATTAAGTATGCCTTAACTATTCCCCAACAGATAATTTCTAATATTTTCAAAATCATGAGACTGGGTATAAAATAGAAAGACCTTTTTAATAAAGACTGTAAAGGGTTAACAGCTTTTCTAATGACTCCAGGAGTTATGATTTTAAGGAACCTGCCAATATTGGAATATAATTATGAGAGTTGGCTGCATTGGCTACATATAGGCATTCCATTTCTCCTGGGAGAGTCATTGCTTTGAGAAACTGTGAGTATACAGATATTCAGGATTTTTCTCCCAGGGCAAAAATGGCTGTTCCAGGAGAAAAATAACTGAGAAAAAACCAAGTTTAAATCACTCCCAGGAGAGTTTTTCTCTTGGGAAAGATAATGTTTGTATATGTTCTCGTCTGAGAAGATTATATTACAGTCCTTCAGCATCCAAGGTTGCTTTGCTTTCCACCTCCCCCCAGGAGACAGTGTTGCTCACTGAACTCTGCTGCTCCAGCCAAACAGAGAGCAGAACATGCCCTCTTCACAATCCCACATTGTGATGCAGAGAGACGCAGGCAGTCTGGGTCAGCCAATCAGGGCTGCCATGTGCACTGTTGGCATCAGTCTCTCTGTAGACTGAGGGAGTCTGCAGAGCATACTGAGATATGTGCACAGGGGCTCCTTATTGCTCAGCATCTGCACTGCAAGCTCTCTCCTCTTCAAGGACTCAGTATTCAGATGCCTCTTCAGCGGCTTCTGGGTAAGTTTTTTGTACCAGGAATTTTCCCAGATCATTTGAATGTGTGTACACAGCCCCTGTCATTGCTGCTGTCATTCAGGTGATGGAACAGTGCTAAATAATAATGATAAGTAGCACTTGCCACTGTGGTATAGAATATCTTGAACATGTAATTCAATTAAAATTATTCATTGGGACTAAGAGTTTGTAATAACTACTTTTCCAAAAAGATAAATATTCATGCAGATTTTCCTTTCATCTCGAATTGGCCTCCCTTACTTGTGAAACGGAATCATTAGCTCTTTGATTTCTGGCAGTGCAGGGAAGGAAGATATAGCCAGATTGTAAGCAGTAGTGCCAGTTAATCTGCTTTAGATCATGGTAGAGTATAACAAACTCCCTTCCAACTTGCTGCCTGTTGCTGATTCGTTTCCTTTAACGAGCAGCTAGCACAGTCTTTACAAGTTACTTGACTAATAATTATAAAATTATATTAAGTGATTAAAATTCACAAGTGAGGATCTAATGGCCTATATTCCTCATTTTACTTTACAAATCATGTCTTGAATGATCTTAGGGCATTTTTACATATGCTCAGGGGGGCGAGGAGGTGCTTTAATTAGACCTGCTCTAAGAGCCACTCTAATTAAAGCACCTGCAGTGTCTCATGTATTCATTGTCCCCATGCTTCAAAATGGTCATGGGGCTGCTTTTACCTAAAGCAACAAGCTTTAGTTAAAATGTCCCTGCCACCATTTTGAAGCATGGGACACTAAATGCATGAGACGCTGAGGCTGCTGGAGCATGCTAATTAGCATGCTTCAGCAGACTCAATTAAATGAGTCTGCTCCCATGCGCTGTTATTACAGCACATAGGAGCAGTGGGCCTGCACATTTACAGGTACCCTTAACGTTGGTAGCTTTGCACTGAATACAATGCAGGCACCTGTGCTTCATTTATCTTACATCAGGAGACAGTTAATTATTGTGATACCCTAGAACATCATTTCACTGACATACTACAGCTAAAAGGCTGACCTCTGTACTATAGTATCATCCTGGCACTTAAAGCCTTGTTACATTTTGAGTGTCTGGATCTGGTTTTGTAGGCCCACCCAGCTGTGCACAGAGCTGGGAATAGACTACAGGAGTTCTTGGTATGTAGGCTAATATTCAGTCCACTAGACTACACTGTTGCTTACTGTTAGTTTTGTTTTTGTTCTCTCTGCCCTCTCCAGTTTTTCTAATTTTTGGCAGGAAACTTGGTTTACAGGTCATTTTTCAGCCTTCAGTCAATAGATCATTTCCCAGTTTGGGATGTTAGCTTCATGGTTTCCTGAGCATTATATTGTTTGTACTTTACTGAAATGTGCTAATGCACGACTTTTGTCCCCCTAGGATTTACCCTGTCAAAAACAAAATGGGAACTTTTCCCAGTGCTTGAGAGAGAAATCTTCACAATTTACTTAACTTCCTCTCAAAGTTAATACTTTAAGTATTTTTACCACAGAAATGGGATTTTTTTCCCTCCTACTTTTATGTTCTCAACTATTTGTTAAAATGTATTTAAAGCTGCTTATGTTTTTAAAATTTACACTTCATTTTAAGGGTGCTCACAAAATTATAAAGAACCTGAACTTTGCTTTTTTCAACTGATGCCAGACACCATCATTTAATACATCATCAGATAATCTTACATGAGAGAAATAATTCCATGTGTGCTAATACCATTGCAACAGTATTTGGCAGTGACAGTATTGCTAGCTCTAATAATATTTATCATGAATTTTGTGATGGGGTTTTTTCTTTTTAGCTGTGGGAGTTCTGTGATTTATGTGCATGCGCGCGCACACACAATTTTTAAATCCTGTCTGACTGTGTCATCATGATTTTTGAGCATCTGAGGTTTGCAATTCCTTAGTAGGGTCTCTTAGCAAGGGCTATGAGTGTTGTCTGCAGGCAAGCTTGGAATTCTGTCTTACAACTAAAGGAAATACATGCTCATACTAAAATAATTAATTGTGCCTTATGACAACCAGTAGAGGTTTCATGAAACTGAAGCATTATTTTTGTTTGTTGAAACTCCTCCCAAGAGTCTTGGCACAAAATGACACTTCAGTATGAAAGCTGACAGATATCAATACAAAAAAAAAGATGCATCATCCTTTAAATAGCACCCATTTTAGTGCTATTGAGAATACTTGGAATACACAATACTTAAATGGGGCAGAATTACCAGTTAGTGTTGGAGTACAATAGTCTTTTTTTTATGTCTGGTAGCATATTCTGTTTGCATTTGTCCTTTGAAAGAGTTTTCTATCAGAATGAGTGCCTAGAGAGGGAAAAGAGATGGTACAAATTAATTTAATTTTCAGTATAAGAAAATACATGCCGTTTTTTGAAAAAAATACTTTTATTACCTATTTCCACCTTATCTTGTTCTACTCTGTGGAGCCTAAATCACACAAGGGTATTGTGGGATTCGGAGAGAATACTGCATAGGTAATCACTTCCTTTCCCTTATAGAGTCCCTATTTTCTAATCTGACCCCTACTCTCTGTCTCTTTCCATTGAAGGAAGAAAATAGGGTTTAAGTCTTAAGTATTTACCATAATAGACAACAATGTTGTTGTGTTTTTTTTCAAAAAATCATTTCTTTTTTGGATTTTTGATTATATCTAATAAAAGTGAAAATAATCCTCAATTTTCTGGATAATAACAACTCTTTTAAATTAGACCCATTGTGGATTATTGTGATAATTCTTGTCTTCAGAATGAGTTTGCTACTTTTTGAAGGAAAATTAAGCTTGTTTTAGATCATTCTAGTATCAACAAAAGAGATGCATTGCCTCCCTTTTATTTTCTATTCTTGTAGAAGTTTTCCAGGAAAAGAATATTCAGAAGGGTCTTATGAGCAAGTACTTTTGCCGTCATGCAGTTCTCATGATAAACTACAGAAATAAGTTTATAGATGGAGGAGGAAAAAGATGCATGGCCTGGTTTTCAAATATTAAACACTGAATATTGTTTGAAATCAGATTAGATGGAAAGAAATGTCCTCTTTGGGATATGAAACTATTTTAAGTTAATGTCCATAAAGTTTAAATTAGTTCAGACTTTTCTTATTAGAATAAATGTTTCCTCTTAAAAAGCATGATAATCATAATCAAGCCTAAATTTGTTCTGTTATTTATTTTCAAAATGATTGTACATGTTTAGCTGACTTTTGATTTAAATCCCTGGGGATATATTGGAGACAGATGTTTAGATGACCTCATGTTTAAAGTAATGTTATATTTGGACACCAGATTAAATTTTCCTTAAAATCTTTCCTTATATGTTAGACTGTGTAGAGGTGCAGAAACTAATAAGTGACTTATGTTGCAAAGATATATTAATATATATTTCTAAATAAAGATGTTGCAGTTGTCTAGATTTTTTGTAGGATACTATATATGACAAAATGTCTGATTATGAAACAACTTGTTTACAAATGAAAATATTATTTCTGGCTGGAGGGCTAAATAGGAAACAGATTTTAAAAGTTCCATGAATATGAATGCAAATTTACCATGTCATTCATACCTTCCCAAAAACTTGGTAAAAGCCTGGACCAAGATTTATAATGTAACATCACTTGAAGACTACATAACAGGCCTTAATGGAAACAAATATTTTTATCACTTGATTACTTTGAACAATGTCTATACTTAGCATAATGGCAAATAAGTATGAAGGTTCTTCATGGGAGGCAGTTCATTAACACATTTAAAATTTTAAAAGTCAATATTTCAGAAGCAGCAGTTATCAGAATTGGCCTGTTTAAAAATATATAGATGTGATTTAACTGACAGATAAAATGATAACTTTCAAAGACTAAAGTGATATACTATTTGTATTGGGCATCTCTTTGCTTTAAATGTGTTTTAAGATAAACACCAGTTATTGAATAGCTGGCTTTAAGCTATTTGCAGTTTTAACTAAAGTACAGCACTTGTTGATGTATAGCTATTGCAAAAAAATCATTAATATTTTACTGGCATAAAAAAAAAATTGGATGTTATTTACCTGTAGACTGGGGAAGAGGCGAAGATTATCCTAAAATATTCATGACGTTATACCACTTGGGCCCAACCCCTTTTTCAACTACAAAGGCATATTATAGTCCAAAACTATATATAAAAATGAGGCAACCAGAATATATAGAAATGCGTATTGCTCAATATATCACACTTGTGTTTACAAAGAAGTGTATTGGTATGGTCAGTTGGTTCTAGGACCAGGTAGATTTAACTTGGAGTCTTGGGAGTGGAGAGTGAAGGCAGTGTCTTTGTACTGTTATTTCTATAAGCAAAGGTATTTTGTGTGTTTGTCCTTTTCATGTTGAATCAAGACTTGGAACTTAGTTGCTAATAACTGCTGAGAAATACTGGCAAACGCTCTGTTTGCAGACTTACTCTCATTTCTTTCCAATGGTTTTGGAAAATAGGATCTAAAGTGTCATAAGAGTTCATCTGTTCCTCCTTTTCACATGAAAAACAGAGGCCAAGAAGAAAGATGATGTGCAAATTAGACTCTCTTATAAATTAGTAAGAATGATGGATTTTAAATTACATTTCTGGATTGGGGAAAAGGTAAAAGAAATGCCATCTTACATTTTTTCTGTGTTTGATCTTTGATCTTTCACATCTGCTTTTTCACAACTAACTGGTGTTAAAAATAACTTCAAATAAGGAATAAGCAGCAGGAGCATACATATTCTAAGCCAAAATTACCATTCTATTTTTCATGGAAATATATTATAAGCAGAAATAAAAAAGCAAAAGCATTTAAAATAAAAACATTCTGTACAAACACTATCTCCTAGAGTTTTCTGATGGGTATCATGAGGTCTTTAAATAGCAACCAAGCTGTTATAAACAAAAAATTAAAATACTTTGCAGGTCACTTGCCAGGAATACTTTCACCAAAGAAAGAGGCACTTTGCAATGTACTTCAACATAGACAGAGTTAGCATCTTATGTAGACGTGGCCATAGACATCCAAATTTAATGTACCAGTAGAATCTTAAAATCTACATCCAGGTGGCTTTATCTTCAGGTATCGTCTGACGTAATTACAGTGCAGCAAAGGAGATACATTGAACCACTCATTTTGCTTTGACAGGCAAAAAACAAAGTACAGAAAACAGCCAGACTCTGTGCAAATCAGTACTGGATTAAGCTGTGTGATGAGATACAAAAGCCCTAGGCCCTACTGTCAACAAGGCTGCCCTTCTCAAGTCATGCAGTGGTAAAGCCATTACAGATAAAAGCAAGCAGATGTCCCATTGGGTTGAACAATACTCGGAGCTATACTCGCAAGAAAGAAACATCACCCGCGAATCACTGGACCAGATACCAACTCTGCAGGTCATGCCAGAGTTAGATGTCGAGCCCACTGTAGAAGAGTTAAGCAAGGCCACTGATTTCATTATCAAGTGGCAAGGCTCCTAGAAAAGATGGCATTGCAGCAGAAATTCTCACATGCAGGGAAGGAAGCCTACTACCATATCGTCATCAGCTACTACTCAAATGCTGGAAAGAAGGGTGAGGTTCCACAAGGTATGCATGACACACAAACACTGTCACTGTATAAAAATAAAGGAGATAAGGGCAACTGCAACAACTATAGGGGTATCTTGCTACTAAGCCGAGCAGGAAAAGTCTTCATAAGGGTTGTCTCGGTGCACTTACAACATCTGGTGAGTTGTGTCTATCCTGAATCTCAGTGCAGATTCAGGGCTGGAAGATCAACCATCAACATGATATTCTTCCTGTATCAACTTCAAGAAAAGTGCAGAGAGCAAAGCTGACCATTGTAGTTTGCCTTTGTGGATCTAACCAAAGCATTTGACACCGTCAGTAAAGCAGGCATGTTCACAGTCTTAGAAAAGATTGGATGCCACGAATCCTGTTTAGTCGCATATGTTCCTTCCACAACAGCATGAAAGCAACTGTTCAGTTTGATGGGTCCACTTCGGATAGCTTCAAGGCAAAGCGGAGTGAAGCAAGGTTGTGTTCTTGCCCCAACACTCTCTGGAATCTTCTCAATACTCCTGAATTGTGCATTCAAAGATCTCGAAGGTGGAGTGTACCTCCACACAAGATCTGACAAGAAACTCTTCAACCTGTCATGACTTAAACACCTTTCTAACTTTAGTCTTTATCTTATCCGGGAGCTTCTATTTGCTGATGATGCTGCCCTAGTAGCCCATGGTGGAGACCTGCTACAAGAACTTATGGATTTCCTCTCAAGAGCTTGCCAGGCATTTGCTGTCACCATCAGCATAAAGAAAAGAGTTGTATGAGGACAGGAAGTTTCACAAGATCCATTAATCATCCTTAATGAGAACCAGCTAGCAGCAGTCCAAAAGTTCAGCTATCTAGGTTCTATGGTGACAGTCAACCTCTTACTGGATGAAGAATTTAATGCTCACATTGGAAAGGTTGCCACCACTTTCAGCAGACTAACTACAAGAGTGTGGAAGAATTCAAAGCTTACCATCCAAACCAAAATGCTGGTGTAAAAGGCTTGTGTACTCAGCATGTTCACGTATGGTGGAGAAACATGGACAGCTTATGCACATCAAGAGAAAAGGTTAAACAGCTTTCACCTGCCCTGTTTATGCTGCATACTCAATTTCAAATGGCAAGATAAAGTTACCAACGCAGAGGTTCTTCAAAAGGCAAATTTACCAAGTGTGACAGCCCTAGTCAAACACAGATGACTGTGCTGGCTAAGCCATCTGAGCAGATTGGAAGATGGATGCATATCCAAGGACATGCTATACGGGGAACTATCGGGGGAACAAGAACAATAGGTAGTCCGAAGCTTCACTACAAAGCCACATGCAAGCAAGATATGATGGCATTTGGAATTGATTCTGGCCAATGGGAAACTTTGGGAAATCATCGTAACAAGTGGCATCCGTGTCTTCATCTGGACATCAAAATCCACAACAGAAATTGGATCCAACAGCTTGAAGATAAGAGCCCACAGGAAGCAAGCAGCTCCTGAACCACCCAACCATGTCACATACATTTGTAACCACTGCCACAGGTCATGCAACTCTCGAATTGGACTATTCAGTCACATGATACACTGCAAACTATCTACATCATAGGCTGCAATATCCACCGTCTCCCATAGACAAAAGGATGCCAAAGCAATTAAAAGGCTTCTGATTTAAACACTAATGGTGTTGTGTTTTCCCTGCATCTTTCATGAAGGTTTGTGGAATGTACTTTAATCTACCAATATTTCATACAAAAATACTAAAATAACATTATGGTTGCAAAGTAAAAGACTCTAAAACTAAGAAATCCCAAAATTGAAGTTATCGGGGGAACCTTAATACTTCTGTTTATGCGCTATGATTTAATCTCCAATTACATGACAACATGCTATTTTTCTGTAGCATCTCTGCCTTGTTCAGGATTGATGTTGCTGGCTAAATATTCAGTAGTTCTTACTGTTAAAATCATCATTCAATATGTAGCTCTGCCCACCAGTTAAAGTGTCCACTGAATAGAAAATGATTAATTTTCACATGGTTTTTCTATGTTTCTTGCCACAATACTTGACTGTTACAGACATTAATGTATTTATCTTCAATAATCCCCTGTAATTTTAAAAAGCATTATTATGACCATTTTATAGATGATTTATAGCTTGTAAGGGGGGCTGGAAGGGACCTCGCAAGATCATTGGGTGTAGCCTCCCTGCACTAAGCAGGAAAAACAGCTGGGGTCAGGTGAACCCAGCAAGGTGACCATCCACTCACCTCTTGAAGATTTCCGGGGTAGGTGATTGCACCACCTCTGGAGGGAATCCATTCCACAGTCCAGACACCCTAACTGAAGACATTTTTTCCTAGTGTTAATCCTGAAATGGTCTGCCCTAGGAGTTTGTGGCCATTACTCCTGGTTTTCTCCAAGGGCACCCTGGTGAACAGTTGTTCACCAAGCCCTTGATATATTCCCCTGATACAGCAGTAAGCTCCTACCAAGTCCCCTCTGAGCCTTCTCTTTTTTTCAGGCTGAAGAGACCCAAGTCCCCCAGCCTTTCCTTGTATAGCTTGCCTTGCATGTCTCTGATCATACAGGTAGCTCTTCTCTGGACTGTCTCAAGCTTTTCCACATCCTTGTTGAAGTGTGGCACCCTGAACAGGATGCAGTATTCCAGCTGTGGTCTCACCAGTGCTAAGTGGAAGAATCACTTCCTTGGTTTTGCTTGACATGCATCAACTGATGCATGCCAGGGTATTGCTTGCTCTGCTGCTACAGCATCGCAGTGACAGTTCATGTTCATACTATGGTCTGTTATACTTGGGTCCCTTTCAGTTGTGGTGTCAGTCAGTTTGGCACCACTGAGTCTGTAAGTATGCTGGGGATTGTTTATCCCCAGATGGAGCACTGAACACTTCTCAATGTTGAACTTCATTTAGTTCCTGTCTGCCCAACTTGCCAACCTGTCTAGGTCTGCTTATATCTGCAGCCTGTTTTCAAGCATAACTATGCTCTGCATAACTTGGTGTCGTCCACAAACTTGGCCAGTGAGCTCTTCACCCCCACATCCAAATCATTGGTAAAGATGTTAAAAAGCAGTGAGCCAAGTATGGACCCCTGAGACACCACTGGCCACTTCTTGCCAGCATGACACACATCCATTCATTAGAACTCTGTGTCCTACCCCAAGCCAATTTCCTACCCACCTAATTGTTGGGCAGTTAAGCCCGCAATCCTATAGTTTTCCTGTGAGAACATCATGGAATACCAGTTCAAAGGCCTTTTAGGTATACCATGTTGACCTTTTTCTCTATTATCCAGGTGGTGAGTTACTTGGTCATAGAAGGGGATGAGATTGGTAAAACCAGACCTGCCCATGATGAAGCCATGCTGACTGTCATTCAGAATCCTACCTTCTGCAAGTGTATCACACACAGATTCCTTGATGAGGTTTTCCTGGATTTTCCCTGGGATAGAAGTTAGGTTAATTAGCCTGTAGCTGCCTGGGTCCTCTGTCCTCCCCTTCTTGAAAATGGGCACAGCATTGGCCCTCTTCCAGTTTTCAGGGACCTTCCCTGAGTACCACGAGTTCCGGAAGAGTTTCACTGGAGGTCCTGTGATGACACTAGCCAGCTCCTTCAGTACTCTCAGATGAAGTTCATCTGGTCCTGCTGACTTATAAATGTCTAACTTTTTTCTAACTGATCACACATCAGCTCAATGTCAACAGTAGGAAGGGAGTCATTCCCACCATGCCCATTCTGAACCTTATCTAATATGATTTTCCCCTTAGTCCGGTGAAATACAGAAGCAAAGTAGTTATTCAGGAGTTCAGCTTTCTCCTAAGTGTCAGTAACCAGCTGTCTTGAGCTGTTAAGCAATGCCCCCATGCTTCCATTTGTTTTCCTTCTCTTCCCTACATACCTAAAGACAGACTTCTTATTGTCCTTGATTTCTGTTGCTAGTTTAAATTCCGTCGCTGCCTTAGCCTTTCTTATCTACTCCCTACAAGTGCAGGCCATTGTTGTATAGTTCTCCTTGGGGACTGTCCCAAGCTTCCATTGTTTGTACGTCTCTTTTTCTTCTTTTTCAAGAGGACCATGATATCTCTGTTAAGCCAAGAGGGTTTACCAGCTGTTTGCTACCTTTCTTCCACATGGGAATGGACTTCTTTTGTGCTTCTAGAATCATGTCCTTGAGAAATGACCACTGTTCATGCACTCCATTCACCTTCGGTCCCTGGTCCCTCAACGCTTCCCCTACTATTGCCTTGAGCCTGTTGAAATTCACTTTTTTTTTTGAAGTCCAAAACTTCAGTCCTGCTAGCTGATTTGCCTGCCTTGCAATGGATAGTGAACATCATAGGCAATACATGGTGGGTACGTGCAGCCCCTGAGATTGGCCATTGCCAGCTTTTGCAGGCAGTTGCCTCTTGCACTCCCCCAACACAGCTGGCGGCATCTGCAGGCGGTCCCTGCTCGCCACCTCCCTCCACCGCTGACGCTGCCCACTCCACCGCTCACTGACAACAACACCAGTGCTGCTAGCAGTCCCTGCTCACCGCTCACTGTCATGGTGCACCCCCAGTCTTGGGAGGCACTAGTCATTCATTGTGAATGTGATGGTTTCGTGGTTGCTGTCATCCAGGCTACCCTCTATATTCAAGTCACTCACCAGATCGTCTTCTTTGGCCAAGACCAAGTCTAGGAGAATGTTTATCCCCCTCCCCATAGCAGCACATGGAGCAGCAGGACCATGAGTCCTGCTGAAAAGTGCACAGCCAAGGGTGTGCACTGTGGAACAAAGTAGCGGCATACATTTGTGCTGCTATTATGTGTGCTGCTGCAAATGTACTCTCCTGCTCATGTGGGCACAGCCATCCAGCCCATGGAGTAATTGGATCTGGGCTGCAGAGCTGCAGGGTTTGCGTCTGCCTGTGGCCATGCTGGGGTTGAGCTGCACCAGAGTTGTGGGGCTGGAAGCTGGGCCTGCACCACTACTACTACCTCTTCTTTCCATTCCCACCCTTCCCCAAGGCTGGAGTGCAGCTTCTAGCCAGTGCAGGGTTGTGCCATAACCAGACTGGGAAAGGAAGGGGACACAGGAGTGTTGACTTGACACAAGCCAGATCAACACTTGGGATCCCAATATTGCACTGTTAGAAAGGAGGGCATGATGCGCGCACCCACACACACACACACACACACACACACACACACACACACACACACACACACACACAAAACTATGAGTTCACACAGACATGTACACATACACAAATATGCACTTCTGTGGCTGTGTGTTAACACTAGGGAGCGTTTGGGGTAACTTGGACTCAGGGTTACTTGGGGTCACGGTGCTGGGGTGGAAGCGAGGGGAAAAAGCTAGGGTTTTGGAGGTGGCAGAGAGGGAGCCAAGATGGCAGAGAGAGACAGACACAGACTGAGGGGCAGAGAGCAGAGATTGGAGCAGAGCCAGGAGGTCAGTAAAACAAAAACCCAACTCATGGTTCCAAAATACAGTTTTATTAAACAGGCAACATACTACACAGCCCCATTGGTTCCTTCACACACACACATACCCACACAATGGTAGCAGGAGAGGAAAGGCTTAATGGAGGGATTTGAGGTCCAGGTATGTAGAGACAGAGTTCAGGTCCTTTGCTTGGGGGAAGAAGGTGGGTGATAGCTACCTATCCCAGGCTGAGAGTTTGATCCTTTATAGCCAGTTGGGGTCTTCTCTAGCAAGGTGTTGTCTGGGGTCAGGTTGCCAGCAGGGCCACTGGGCAGATAGATGGTGCGGCATAGTGCTGGTCCAGATGGAGAGGGCATCCCAAAGAGATCACACTCCGCCACCCTTTTATAGGGGTGGGCTACCTGTGTCTCCTATGGGAGGGACATGTCCCGGCAAGGACAGTCCTTCTCAGATGCCTACATTCAGATCCAGGTGTCCTCATTGTCTGGTAGGACACAATGGTGGGGCTGCTGGTTTCTGTAGGGTCTTTGTCTTCCAAATGTTGGGTTTCTGTTATGTTTCTGGGTGAGTCAATGCAAGGCAATGGTCCCGTCATTGAGTTGATCATTCAGTAGAGGCCTGCTACAGTTGTACCTCAAGCACCCTCCCTTCATTTCTGTTCATTCAGGAACCAATTTGCATGAGACTGGTTAGACATGAGTCACAGTAACAACATAGGTTACACCCGGGAAGAGGACACAAGATGGCGGCTTAACATACAAAACTGAAAATTTACATTACTTGACATTACTTTTACAGACATAGGCCTAAATCCATATAATTTAATATAAAGCAGTAAAAATCAATACAAACATAATATGAACATAATACAATACAATATAAAACAGTAAAAATCAATTGAAACATAATAGAACACTATTTACAATATAAAAGGGGCTTGTAACTATAAGAGAGTATAAGAGCTTGTCTTAACTTACCTAAGATCACTTATAAGGGATAGAGGGGGCAGAGGGAAAGACAGAAATGGTTGGGGAAGGGGAGGGAATGCATTTTTAAGTCTAAAAAAAGAGAAAAATCTGGGGGTTTTGCTACAGGGGTGGGGCCAGGGAAAAGTGGCAGCAGTATGAAAGCAACTTCTACTTAATGTAACAAAAAATAAATAAATTTAAAATGTTTACAATCATTCTAGAACTAAAATTTAACTACCCATATTCAGTTATTGTTTCAGGTGCCCTGTGCTGTGTGTGGATTCCTTGACGCACTGGAGAAGATTAGTTACCTCCAATTGTGGCATGTACTGATTCTCATCTGTTGCAAACGTGTTATCTTAGTGCTGCTTATCTTCTTTCCCTCTGGTATTTGGAAAACCTGTAGCATTTGTGTCCATTCAGGGTGAGAACCCCGTGCAATGACAGAGGTACATTTTGTGGCAGATCACTGCTCTTCGAGTCTTCTTTCACACTTTAGATGCGCAGAGCAATATCTTTTCATTAAACAGCAGCAGTTCACAGGACCCCAATGATAGCTAGTGTTTTTTCTCTTGCCTTACCTGTTTCTTTATTGAATTGGTAGTTTCCAGTTACTTTGTCACTCTGTAATTATGCGGGCATTCTCATTTTCCATTGAACAAAACTTTCAGCAAGTGATAATTCATGCTTCATTGGTGCAAATCAGTATTCCATATGGATTAGATTTTGGTTCCACGCTTATTATTATTTGATGCTGTTTCCCAAGAGTCTGTTGGATTGGTAGTAATAGGGATTCATAGTAACATGTCTAAATCTGTATTTCACTGCAAACTACTTAAATTCATGCACACTCAACTGTGACTCATTGTCAGACTTTGTGTCCAAGTCTAGTGAAAAGAGCTTTGATCTGCACAATCACTTGTTTAGCTGTATTGTCTTTTAGTAGGACTATTTTAGGGAAGCAAGGATAAAAGGCTAGAACAAGTACACAGCTGCATCTTGCCAATATAAACAAATCTATGCCAACTTTGCTAGAGAGCCTATTTTTCCTGTGCCACAGCCATGGACTCCCTCACTTAGCCTGTATTTTTAGCATTTGTGAAAAGCCTTAACAGTTTCCTCCGTGTCACTCCTGGTATAAGCTGGTATCAACTATTTTTGGCTCTTCTAGAATTTCCAGTTCCCAGATGACATTGATGTATCCTCCCAATGCCTCTTTTTCTGTACCATGTGCAAATCGCCATCCTGGTTCTTTAAACAATATCCCATCTAGTACAGAGAAGTCTCCCTTATATCAGGACAGTTGGACTTTGCTCTGGACTTTGCTTTTACTGCATTTTTGTCAAATGCTTAAAAGATCTTGTCTGCACTTCTGAAAGCTCTCACAGGTTTGGATTCAACTTGTAAAAGATGATCTTAATATCTTTATGGGAGTGCTTCCAGGCCCCTTCAGCAATAAAATAAATTAGTGCTCACCTATCTTAGACTATGAGTGTAAAATCTGTACTTAAGGCCTTAGTCTCCCTCTCTATTTAAACATATTAACATTCTTTTTGTGCCTCTCATATGCCACTATTTTCTAGTATTGAGTGTGGTGTGTATGTAAGAGGACAATGCCAGTGCCCTCATGGGGCACGTCCAGACAAGCCCACACGTGCCTCTTGCCGCATCTCAGATTCCTTTGAGATGCGGCAAGAGGCACATTAATGAACGAGAAAATGTTCCCCGCACTGCAAATTTGCACCACAGGGGTAGAATCAGACCCCTGGATATCCAGGGGTCAAAAAAAAAAAAAAGGGGGGGGGAAAAAAAAGCAGGGAAA
>NW_017729025.1:59173400-59178044 GCF_001723915.1 Gavialis gangeticus
GGGGGAGGGGATTATGGGGGGGACCACCACTAGCCCTACTCACTCCCCCAGGCTCCTGGATGCCTGTTCCCCCCCCAAGCCTCCCCATCACTGCTCTGGCCAGCCCCATCTACCTCCAGCCCCCCACCCTAGTATCCACACAATTGAAAACAAAAAAGACCAAGAAAAAACCCCTAGCACTCACCGGCACTGTCAGCTGCAGGTTTGGATCACTAGGTATGTTGGTTCCATTACATGGAACTTAGAGTTTTGTATGTAGACAGGGCTCTTTGGGTAGATGTAATATCTTTTATTAGACCAACTAAATACTTGGAGGAATTTGTTCTTTGCAAGCTTTCGGGCAGAAATGCCTTCTTCAGGCATGGGAAAAGTCTGTTGGTGTCTGTGTGCTTTTCTGGGTAGAATAGATCCAAAATGCAAAATGCAGGTGTGTGAAAATGCAAATGTGTGGCCATAGGGTTCAAATAGAATGGGAAACAATAGGTGTGAAAAGGTAGTGGGGATGGGGAGGAAGAAGGTGATTAAAATGTAGGTGGTCAAATGCAGGCAGGCTACCTGGGGCTATCATATGGCAGGCAGGCTGTAATATTCTATAAATCTAATGTCTATATTTAGTTCATGTATATTTATATATTTAACCCATCAGCTTGGGCTCTTTCCAAAGCTGCTCAAAGACCCTGGGCATGCTCTTCTGTAAATTTTATTCAGCTCAGAACACCGTATGTAGATCTTACTGCCCTCTGTCCCATCAAGTATGGTCAATATGGTCTCTTTGATATGGTCTCCCATGATACTCTTCTAAATAAATTGAGGGATTGTGGGCTGGCAAAGTCTATGGTCAGGTGGGTTGGGAACTAGCTAAGGGGTGAAACCAAGAGAGTGTTAATGGACGGGTCTGTATTGTCTTGGTGGGAGGAGGCCTGTGGTGTCCCGCAGGGTTCTGTTCTTGGCCCTGCACTGTTCAACATCTTTAGGAACAATTTAGATGAGGATGTGAAAAGCACGCTGGCCATGTTTGCGGGTGATACTAAGTTATGGGGCAAAGAACTACTTTACAGTAAGGTTGACCAGAATCTGGAATAGTCTTCCCAAGGAGGTGATGCAGTCTCCTACCTTGGAAGTCTTCAAGAAGAGACTGGACAGACATCTTGCTGGGATCATTTGATCTTGGCTTTATTCCTGCCCAGAGCAGGGGAATGAATTCAATGATCTTTTGAGGTCTCTTCCAGCCCTTAATTTCTATGATTCTAAGTACAGCAAAAGCTCTGTTATCCGGCACCCATGGGGAATGTGGAGTGCTGGATAACCAAATATGCCAGTTACCTGAGAGATGTCTTTGCCTCATTGGGGAAAGACGCCCCTCCCACCACGTCCAGTGTGTCCACATCTCAGATTAACTGTGCCACCCCTCCTGCCCCTCTGCTGGTGTCAGTGTGCCAGGGGATTGGGAGCAGGGGCTCCGCTCAGGCTGCTTTACCCCATGCAGGCTGCTTTCCTCCAGGATGGAGGAAATGGGATTTGGTGAAACTGGAACTCCCACTTCCAGTTTCACTTCTGCCACGTCGACCGGCATGCCGGTTAATGGAGCATGCCAGTTAATGAAGTGCTGGATAATGTGGCTTTTACTGTACTTGTTTTATTTTCTTGTGAAACATGTTGTTTGCCAAGCAGGGCCCAAAGGACAGTCTGCAGAAGAAGTGGCTCTAGTGCTGCCAACTTCTACAAGCATAAATTCACCAGCCTAAGCTCAAAAAATCATTAGCTATTACTAGAGAAACCTCCCAATGTCATCAGAAATCTCACCAGACAATTTATCAAGTATTACACATAGTAAACTGATACCAGATTCATAGTACATACTGGGAAGCCCCAAAAGTCAGTAGTTCTGGTGGCCAAATCATTACCTTGGCAACATTAAATGTGTCCCTAAAGCAGCAGTTCCCAACCCCAGGTTGTGACCCAAATGAAGGTTGTGGGGGCAATGTTGGTGGTGCCATGCAGAAAAGAGGAGCTGCACCATGTGCCAGGAGCTCCCCTGCCCCCACCCCTAGGCTGCCAGCAGGGTGCAGGAAAGAAAAGGTTAGAAACCACTGCCCTGAAACATAAATGTGTCTGTTTTTCAAAGGGCACCTGTCAGAACCCTCCTGATGCACCTCTACTGAGAGGTTCCCTGTCTCCTGGATAACATTCTCCATCTCAACTTGTTTAGTCTCTTGCATCCTTTTGTTGTAAACAAGGTTTCTGATTTCTAAGTTCAGATTTCCTCTATTCACCTTCAGCTGCCTTTTTTTCTTGCAGTGCTTATCACTGCTTCTGGTGCCATGCTGGCTATACTTGTGTCTCCAGGTAAAAATTAATATATGTTCCAGTTGCTTACAAGCTGCTGATCTATTTTTTGTTGTTGCAGAGTTGTCCATTGGTTCTGTGAAGGATTTATCTGATCTAATGCTGCTGTCATCATCCTTTTTATCCTTGTGGTGCTTACTCTGCCAGAGCTTGCTAAGTGACGTAAGCCACGGCAAGTTTTGCATCTTTTTCCACATGCTGGATATTATCTTGCTTCTGGTACTTGCCACAGCATGTGCAGCTCCATTTTATGCTTTTAAGGACTCTAGCTTTCAAGTCTGCACATTTTGGTCTTCCAAAAATCCCTTTCTGCTTTTGTACCCAATCTCTTCCCCAATCTGCTTCTTTTTTTTTTACGGGACTCAGTTTTATGTTCTTCTCCCTCAGTTACAAGATAAATCCTTCAGCTTGAGATGTCACACATACTTCAGAATTAACTGTTGTAAAACATAAGTTTATAACTTATTCAAACTGACTTATCCTAGGGTCTGTTAAAAATAATTTCCCACAGTAGCCCCAATATGCTATATATAGTATAACAGCATTTTAATGAAACCTTGTATGAAAATGTGTGTTGTTTCTGTAAATCTGTAGCAGGAGAAAGTGAGTGGGCAAAAACTACAAAAGACAGCATACCCATGCCCAAAGGAGGGAAATGCAGTTTTGGAATAATGCTGATGTCTTGCATGTAATAAAGTTCATTGTTCAATATTAGAAGAACATTAAAGGAAAACAATCTTTCCCCATTGTTACATGACAGTGTCTGACACCAGTGTTTCATGTTTAGGAACCAGTGTAAATCAGAGGGAAAGTGCATGCCAAATTTCAAATCGTTCTTTGCAGCATGGTATATCCATGCTATGTGCTGAGTGACAGGAATGCTTCACCAGCTTCTGACCCCCACTAAACCCTAACACTGTCAGCAGCAGTATCCAGGTTTGTTAATTTAGACTCCAGTGTAGGAAACTAAAGCATCATTAGCCATCTAATTGGTGGCCTTGTGCAATGAACTGGTCTCAGTGTGTTTCCTTTTGTACAAGCATCACAAAAACCACCACCATGGTTCATGCTAACCAGTAATGTCAGCAGAGAAGCTAACAAATAAAAACCCAGAGTAGACATTTCTTCTCTCTCTCTCTTGCTCCAAACACCAAAACACTCTTATATAACATAATCACTAGATGTTTTATGATGCTTGTACTTCAGCATATAAGATGGAGATGGCAGTGTTGTGCCTCTTCACTAACTCTGTATCTTCCCGAGACTCACAAAAGGCAAATATAACACACCAGTTGGCTAAAGTTCATTCTCATCTCTTGAGACTGGTCTTTGGCTACTGTGTTGTTGCTGAATTCGTGCGTGCAAGCAGAAGCCTCAACACATAAAGATGTAATCTAATACTATAAAAGATGCACAGCACACCAGGTGTGTTTACATGAGATGCTACTACTCTGTGGCTACTGCGCATTTATTTAGTAGCTGATCATACAAGTACTAAATAAATGTGCCGTAACCAGAGTTACTGCTCAGTAGCGCTGGCAAACGTGTTAGTGACACTACTGCACAGCAGCGTATTAGCACTGTTGGTACTGTGATGTGCTACTGTGCAGTATTACTGGGCTGCTACACAGCATCTCATGGAGACATGCCCACCATGTTTTAATTTTCTGGTGACAAATGTAAGTTTATAACAAGCGTGAAAATAATTGGCTAAAAGTTCAAATCAGCTTATGGACATTGGAGGATAATACTTCATTTATTGAAATGGTTTATGTTGGGACTTATCAGGAAGAGTGAAGTTTCTTTTCTTTATTAAGTCTTTTTTTTTAGACCTGTTTAGAAAGTTTTTTTTTTTTTACTATATTGCACTTAAAATAATTTTAAAACACTTCAGTAAACCATAGTATCAATCTTATTCCATATAAATATTGCCTTTAGTAGTTCTAAACTAAAATATATTTAAAAACATCAAGCTTGAAAGCTCATAGGCAAACAGTAATAATATATAAAGCAGAATATTTTAAGGGGAAGAAAGATTTTGCACATGTTGTCCATTAGGCCAGTGTGAAGTGGCTAGTATTTGCTTCGGTTTTGGATTCACCTGATTCAGGGGACAGTGATTCAATTCGGTGATTCAAATCACTGTCCTGAATCAATTTGGCCGAATCTGATTTGGAGATTCAGCCGCCACCCAATCAAATGAATCTCTGAATCAAACAGGCCCCATCCCCAGTGTCCTGGTGCTTTAAAAACCCCCCTGCATTCACTGGCTGCTGCCAGGCAGGATGGGGAGGGTAT
>NW_017729025.1:59183044-59183316 GCF_001723915.1 Gavialis gangeticus
GATTTGGAGATTCAGCCGCCACCCAATCAAATGAATCTCTGAATCAAACAGGCCCCATCCCCAGTGTCCTGGTGCTTTAAAAACCCCCCTGCATTCACTGGCTGCTGCCAGGCAGGATGGGGAGGGTATCTCCGCTGCCCCACACTGCAAGGGGGGGCTTTGCCATGAGCCCCCAGAGGACCTGACAGCTGCTGCAGCAGCCAGTGAGTGCAGGGGGAAGGAGGGGTTTAAGCGCCAGGATGCTGGGGCTGGGCGGGGCAGCCATTGATGGG
>NW_017729025.1:59183581-59186140 GCF_001723915.1 Gavialis gangeticus
CCCCCCCCCATTACTGGCACGGAGTCCGGGTCCAGTTCCCTGCAGGGGCTTTGGATCGATTTGGACCTTTTTACTGGTTTCCCAATTTGATTTGGCGATTCAGCCACCAAATTGAACCAGCAACCGAAGCTTCGCACAGCCATATCAATGGTAAAGAGAGAACTAAATCTGGATAGCTGAAATTTCCTTTGATGAAATGGATAACTGTGAAAGTCTCTAGCTCTGGTTCTCAACCTTTTTAGATTTAAGATACACCTCATTAGACTGGAGTTTCCCTTGAGAAAATGTCAGCTAAAGCTTGGCTTTCACTCATTTCTTGACTATGGAAAAATAGAACAATTTTTTTCTGATGCAGAAAACTCCAAAAGATCACCACAGGTCAGAATGTTTTTGGCACTATTTGAAATCTCTGGGCTTATCCTGGGAACCATCTGTAGGCATTAGTACCCCTGGCACCTTTGAAAGGATCTCATAGCACCCCAGCATGCTTTGTCTCCCCAGTTGAAACTCACTGCTGTGGCTAAAAACACAGACTGTTCTAATCTCTATAGAACCTCAGTAATATTAATTGTCTCGCAATATCACTCTGTTAATTAAATGCATTGGGCCAAAATTTTGCAAATTGTTCTGCACTTGCTTATTCTTTATTCCTCTTGGAAATTCATTGCCAAGAGCAGGGCTCTGAACAGAGGCATTGGTTTGCCTACGTGGAGAAAGTTCAGGATCTAAGGCTCAGCTTTTCTAATGCCATTTTCATAGTAAGAATCTGAAATTAAAGGCTCACAAATCATATGATAGATGTGCCATATGCTATTTAATTTTTCAGGTTTTGGAAGTAGAGCTCTTTATGTTGTTGTACCTGACCAATAAATTATGGGGCTAATTAGTCAAAAGTGTATTCTTTTATATAGACGCAGATTCTCAGATGATAGACATGTTTCTTTTACATTGTTTTGGGACATATTAGATATTTTTTTACTGAAATGGAAGCTTGTGAGATGGACTGTACAGTGAAAGAGTTTACTCTTTGAAAATGAGAGCATGTCCCTTTTTATTGTATGGATATATGTTTTAGTGACTGACACATCCATTAAAAAAGTTCAGTAAGTGCATGAATTTGAGAGTTATGTTAAATCATGGTTTAGAAAATATATTGTTACATATTTTAGAAATGTTGAGAAGCATGCAGTCTGCAAGGTGAATGTATTGTATATTAATACTGGTGCATGATTTTTTTTAGAGCTGTCAATTCCTTTTGAAACTCCCACTGACATCAGTGCTAGTTGCAAGAGCATAACTCCTAATATATACATACAGGATTTGTATTTCTGCCAAAAGTGGGCTATTTTATCCTACAAGTGAAGTCTTTGACAGGTTAAGCACTTGAAGAGCCAGAAATATGTGAAGCAGAGTTGGAAATGGCTGAGTATGATACATTTATGTTATGTATATACTGTCTATTTTTTTTTCTTTAATAGCTGTAACTGCATTTACAACTGCAGGTCTGTCTGCAGTTTATATACCTTAATAAATTAGGTTGATGTTTAAAAGGTGACATCATTCATATTTTCTAGTCCTGATTCCCTGTAGTCTGTGCAAGTTCTGTTTTTTTTCTTTCTCTTCCTGTGAAGCAAGAATTTTCCCAAAACCAGTCCCAGCCTAATACAAATCAAGATATAGCTCTATTTACAAAATGTAAAGTGATAGATATATATTTTGTAGGCTAAATATCTGACAGTAATAGCAACTTTAGAGCTATTTTTGCTTTGTAACAAAGAGATTCCTTGTACAGTAACTTGTAAAATCTCAGATTTAAAAATGTGAAATACTAGTATTTTTTCTAGTGTAACAGTTTCAGTCCAACTTTCTAAAATGGCCTTTAGAACTATTTACATTGTCTGGTTACTGAGACAGTTGAAAAATATATCCCTCATAATCCAGCAAATCCAAATTAGGGTTTTCTAAAGAGCACAGGCCAGAAAGTGAGACAGGACAAACAAGTGAGAGAGGACAAACCTGATCGTGTGCGTGTTTGTTTTTGTTTTTTTACTCACTATATCAGTTATGGTTGTAAATAAAATAAAACCTAAAGTGAACATAATCAAGACAGTGACATCTACCTCAGTCTGCATAGAACTAGAAAGAGTTCTGGGGTAGGAACTGTCTTGTACTTTTTAGCAAATGTTAATTCATGTATCATGGTGGTACTTTGTGTATTAACATTATTAACATTTTTGTTGCTCATCAAAGCATGTAAGAAAGGAAAGGAAGTATCATGTTATAAAGAACTAAGCCAGTATTTCCTAAAGTAGAGGTGTACATAGAAAGGGGTAGCTAATGGCCAAGCCAGAGGGAAGGATAAGAGTAAAATGTACACATAAAGATAGCTAAGCTACTTGGGTCTCAGGATGGTGGGGCTAATTCTGTTTTCCACAAGTGGTTTTCTACTCCCCAGGATGTGGGAAGTATTGTATTAGAGCAGTGGTTTTCAGCCTGTTCAATTTTGAATGGAGGTGCAGACCCCTTTGGACATTTCAAATGGAAGTGTGGACTCCTTTT
>NW_017729025.1:59191140-59201874 GCF_001723915.1 Gavialis gangeticus
TGTATTAGAGCAGTGGTTTTCAGCCTGTTCAATTTTGAATGGAGGTGCAGACCCCTTTGGACATTTCAAATGGAAGTGTGGACTCCTTTTGAATGGTAAGTGTGGGTATTCACATACTTTTGATTGATCATGGTCATCTTTTGTGGACCCCTTAGATGTAGTCTGTGGACCTCCAGGGTTCAGCCTGGCCCTGGCACAGTTACCCACCAGCTGGAATCTGCACTTGCACTGCAGCCTTGAAGAGGTGGGGAGAAGAAGAAGGAACAGGGAAGCGCGGAGAAGTGGAAGTAATGTGGGCAGTTTCCAGCTCCTTGGCCCTGGTGCAGCTCCTCACTCCTGAGTCCTAGCACAGGCACAGGCAAAGCAGTGCAGTTTAGCGGGCTGGATCCAGTGGCTCCACATGCTGGTCCACAGGTTGTATGTTACTGACCCCTGCCTTAAACACAGCAGCCACTTATCATGCCCTCGTTGTTGTTCTTGAACTTTTGTTCTTTTTTTCATAGCTAGGCTCTTCTGTAGCCAGACTGCAAAAAAACAAAGGGGCAGGAGTTTAGGAGATGGCAGATAATACCCTGGGTCCTCTTTGATTTTCTAGACGTACAACTCTGTATGCTTTATAGATAGAGTCATTGAAAGTCCCTTCAGCCCTTTCTGAGGTCATCTAATCCAGCCCCTGCCTGAGTTAGGATCATCCCTTTCATACAATGCATAATCTAAACTCTACATAAGACTGCTGTCAATCCTGATGCAACACAGACCAACATGCTAACCTGTTATAGGTAAAGCAGAGGAACCACAGTGGTGAATGTCCTTCTTCTATAAAATGTTGTCAATGTATGTTCAAGAGGTCCTGGATGGAGGGCCAGACCCCCACTACAGAGGAAAGCAAAAACCCCCACAGTCCAAAAATCTTCTCTCCTGATCAGAATGTTACTATAGAAGAAGGGAATTTAAGGAGTTGGAGATCTGCATGCCCTTACAGCACACAGTGCCCATTTACAATTACTAGCTGGCTTGATGCAATATTTGGTGGTTGAGCTGATATGCTGAGTACTGGCCATCCTGTATTTGGAGTGATATATTGTTTTTGGGTAGCTGAATCAATATTTTTATCTCAGATTAGCCAGTAGGAAATAGCCCTCCTGATGATGTGGCAAATCATTCCTATGTAGAGATTCCCACCTCTTGCAAATCAACTCTATTAGCATATGAATGCTGGGCATAACTAATTCTTGTTTGAGTAATTTTGTCTTTGAAGCAAAGATGCAACATTTCTGTGTACCTAGTATTTTACTGATAATATATAAGCAGATCAAGAGAAGGTGTGGAATTGGTCAACAAAATACAGTATGTATAACTTTTGATTGCATAAAGTTCCTTTTTAAAACACTCTGCGTATTTAGAATGCTAATGTATTTTAATTGTTTCCATCTTTCAAAATATGTCTAGAAGTTCAGTTTTTAGTTGTTGTTACACAAATAAACTGGTATTAGATGCATTGCTTTCTTCCTTTCAAACATACTTTCAAATTAGTGCTTAATGTGGTTTGAAGATTTTGCCAGAATATTTCTCCAGATCCTACTTTTGTATGAGGGTGGTTGATTACATCTATCTTTTTTCAGTTTACAAATGCCAGTATAGTCAGAAGAATGCAAACCCTGGGACCTTTTGTCATCACACTTTGATTGTAGTTCATTTCATTATTGTATGTAGGAGGAAAAGCAAACAGTTTTGATGTCTGAGAAAGGAAAAAATTTGGAGTGTCAGGGCATGCTAAACATTCTTATTGCATCACATACTTCAACAGCCTCCTATTTTTTCCACTGCCTTTAACACTTACCTGCCTGCATGTCAAAGATGCACTTCTGCAAAAAGGCCTTCAGTGCAAACAACCTATTTAGAGGTAAATCTGGAAACACTCTTGAAACAAAATAAAACTACATCCAAAACAAGCATTAGGGTGCTGTAGTCCCATAAGATTTTCCCTTCAGTTACCTATGTCCAAACTACAATCTTCAAAACCCCACCTCAACTTTTACTGAACTCTGGAGGTGCATAAACTTCATAGGTGCTGTTTTTCAACATTAACTTTCTCCACCCACCCACTTGTGGATTTAACCCTGAGACAATAGCTTTAGTGTTTGGAAGTAAATGCACGCTCCTAAGTGAAAAGAGGTTGGAGCACAGTAAAGACCTAAAATAACAATTCCAAATCATCCTAAAGGAATCTTTAGACAAGAATAACTTGATTCAATCTTTCCTTTCTAGGGAAGTCCCTAGAACATGAGAATTATCTTGAGGTGGGGTCCATGTCTAAGAATGGAGGAAAAGGGGACATGGAGGGTGAAATGAAAAGAGAAAGGCTTAAATGAGAGTGTGATACACTGCTTGGAAGTTGCAGAATGCATCAGTAACCATGTTTACATGAGACACTTAACTGCACAGTAATGTAATTTACTGCACAATAAACATGTGCGTCTACACATGCACATGCTTACTGCACAATAAACCTTACTAATTGCAAGCAAACTTGTTACCTGCAAATGCAAGTAGCAAATTTACTTTTAATTAGTAACAGTGCAATAGCGCTTGTGTAGATGTATGACAGGGAGCAAATTTGTTCCCAGTCAGCCAGCCACCAGGGGGCAGGAGATTGCTCCCTGCCTCCGGGAGCTGCCTGTTGCCAGGGCAGGCTCCACCACCGGAGTCCAGGTGAGAACTATATCCCTCTGCCCTGGCAGCAGGGAGCTCCAAGGCCCTCACTCTGAGATCGTGATCAGGGAGTGGGGAGCTGAGATACCTTTATCTCCTGGTGCCAGCTCCATGGTCACACTGCCAGCACTGGGAGATCCAGGATCCAGCACTGGTATATAAGCCAGTACTGGGAGATAAGGGTTGCCCAGCCCAAGTCCCAGGACTGCAGAGTTGGGTTTGGCAGATAAGGGTCTTCCAGTGCTGGCCCCACTGTCGCGGAGCTGCTGCTGGGAGATGAGGCTTTCCCAGTGCTGGCCCCACAGTTCCAGAGCTGGCACTGGGAGATCCCTGCTGGCAGGGGCTAAGGAGCCTTTTCTCTGTCCAGCTCCATGGTTATGGAGCTGGGTGGGGAAGAGGCAGCCAGTTACCCACCCACCTTCATGCTCATGGAGCTAAGCATGGAAACAAGCTCCACAGCCTCCACCCTGCAATCACAGAGCAGAGACTGGGAGCTGTCCTGATCAGACCCATGCTCTGATTGGGTTATTGAAGCATGGGGCTTGGAAGGAGCTGCAGGGATGGGGTAGGTCCTAGCCCCCAGCCCCATCTGCCACTGGGGCAACTAGAATAGAATCGTAGAACTGAGAGGGACCTGTAAGATCATCAAGTCTGGTGTCCTGCCATGGGCAGAAAGTTACTGGGCTCAGACAAGCTCAACAAGGTGTTTGTTCAGCCTCCTCTTGACTACCACCAAGGATGGTGACTGCACCACCTCTGCTGGGAGTGTGTTCCAGATTCTGGCGACCCTTACAGAGGAAAAGTTCTTTCTTATATCTAGGTTGAATTTACTGTCTATCGTTTTATGCCCATGGACACCTTGTGTCTCCTGAGGCTGAGGGGACATGGTGACTGCCCATAGGTGGCGGCAGAGACTGGCTGCAGTGGTTTTGGCAGCGGGGGTGGGGGTGAGCACCAACTGCCCACAGGCACCACCAGCACTGGCAGTGGCGGCCAGTCTCAGGGGATGCACCAGTCACAGGGGGTGCATGTGCACCTGCATGCACCCCCTATGCATTGCCAATGCTTATGCCCTCATATTACCTTGAGCTGCTTTCCTGAAGAGTTGCTTGCCTGAACCTCCCATGCAGCTCTTTGCAAATCCCCTGTCCTTGATGTGAAGAGCCAGGACTAGGAAATCCCTGTTTGTGAGGCAGGAGGACATTGTCCCCACCCTAGCAGGAGGCAGCCCCTAGGGGCAGGGTATAATGTCCCAGCCCTTGGCCAGGAGACAGCTGCCTCCTGGCCCAGAGCTCCCTGCCTAGCACCCAGGGGGAGCATAGAGCTCCCCTAGTGGTGGCAGGGGCCCATTTCAGGGCCCCAGGATGTGGGAGCAGTTTGCTACCATTAGCAGCAAATCTGATCCTGCTTCCATGCCTGTGTAGATGCCTCCCAGGAGTGTTTACTTGTGAGTAATTTACTCTTGAGTAAACTGATCCCAGATCAAATGCATGTGTAGATGTGCCCAGTGATGACTTAGTTTGCTGCTTTAGGCTAGGGACAAAAAGTTTCACATAAATTGGTATAAGTGATTCTGGGGTGAGGGCCAGATCATGATGGTGAGCGTGCTGCTTACATAAACTTTGCGTAGGCATGCTGAATACCTGTGAGTGTGCCTGAGTTTTGGGACTCTGTCCATGACTGGTTTCCAAACCTGTATGCCCTGGCCAGGTGGTGTCTCAGTATCCCAACAAACTGAGTGGATACTGAGCGTGCCATCTCTGCCTATGGACAAGTGTTCACCCCACAGAGGTGGGAAGTGTCCCTTTCAAAAGCAGCTGGGTGAAGCATGATTATGTTTAATGCCTGAACTGCTTCTCTCAAGGTTAGCATGGGTTTCAGTTACCTGTTTTTTTTTAATGTCCTGTAATAAAGTGTATATATTTGGTGTCCATTCCAGATCATTTTGTGCATAGTACAGGTTTATTTTCCTAAGGTCTTTCTGCGAATAGTTTAAGTGTTGATTTTAATAAAGTGTATATAGTTTGTGTTAATATAGTGCTAATTTTCTTCTTTAATAAAATTTTGCAGTTGGTATTTTTTAAAATTCATTGTCTCTGTTGCTTTATTTTAGCCAGATGGCTAGCTTTACACTTCATTTGGGTACTGAACTGTTTAATTGCTACACTTAAACTGTTTGTTTGCTCAGTAATTATCACCCTGGCCCTTTTGAAGGTGATAATTACTGAATTAACAAGCCAGGCAGCTCCAGCTAGGGCTTTCAATCAGTGCCTGGAAGGGGTGGGACTTGCAGTGTCCCTCAGCCAATCAGAGGCATGCCCCCCTCCCTACTTTGCTCCACCTTCAAAATGGTGGTCCTGGCTATGATACGGCTGTGAATTCGGGGGCCCTGGCTGTGTTACAGCCATGTAATTTGCTTCCAGGGCCTGTGAATTTGGTAGGTCCCTAGGTATAAGTGAATAGAAACCAGTTCAAATCTGTAGCATAACGGAAATTCAGTGCACATAAACCTCTTTCAAAATGGCCAAAACTGGTTTATGATACTACATCCATCCAGGTTTATCAGACATAACTGATTTAGGTTAAATTGGTTTACCGAAATTCTGTCCCTGATCCCCTCCAGATTCAAGTTAACTCACAGTCCCCCAGCATCCCAGGATGTGTTGCACCTCCTCTGCAAACCTCCCCCATTCCTCACAGGGTGGGCAGACTAAGCTTGGCCCAAGCCTTCTACTCCAGCCAAGCAAGGAAGCATACTTTAGTGCCCCCCAGCTTTTGGCCTGAGTCATTGCAGGCATGTGGCTGTATTTCCAGAATCAGAATGAAAGTCTATTCATTTATCAGTTCAATCTACACAGCTTAAACTAACCTGTGAAAATTGAATCAACAGCCTTGGGCTTTTTGACTATCTGTTCTTCGGCCCAGTGACTACTCAAAAATGTGGATGGGGAGGGTCCGAGGAAAGGGAGTGCAGTTCAGCCAGCTCTCTGTATGGCAGTTTCTCTCTGCCTCTGATTATGTTCATCAGTACAGGGTGTGTTCAGCAGAGTTTCTGCGATAGACAGAAGCAGTAAGTAGTGGTTTATATTTGTCTTTGTCTCAGATGGGCATTTTTAAATGGTTCTCTGACAGCAGCATGAGCCTGGAAAGTAGTGAAATTGGATCTGTGTTATTTAAATTGACCAAGGTATCAGTTCCTAAAGAAACTGAGAACCAGTGAAGCAGGAGAGAGATTTGTTTTCCTGAATCCCTATTAGTGAATGATGCATGATGTGCAGAAGAGAGAAATAAATACTTCTGGACATGAAAAGACTATTTACAGAGTATTTGAGTACTATAAGATATGTTAGCAGATTATTTGATAGTGGTTGCTTGTAGTCAGGGTAGGGTGGGTAGGTTGGTAGGAGTTCCCTGCCAAAATCTAGTCCAGTTCCTCATAGCTTGTGCAGGTAGTAGGAACATTACTGGAGGGCTAGTTCTTGCCCCTCGCATTCTTGTAGCTCTGCCAGAGCTCATTTGCTTTTAAGTGACACTGGGCATCATAGATCTTTCAGTAACTGTTGTTCAGGTGGTACTGTACTTTATTTTTTTCCTGGAGACAATGTCCAAGATGGAACTTCTTGGGGTTTGTTTTTCTTTTGACAGACCTCATGGAAACATGTGCCTGGCTGGTATAGTGGACTTCAACTTCTTGCTCCTGGGAGCAACAAAACCAAATAAATGAGGCTCTTGGTCTCAATACACCTTGTTTCTAGTACAGACAAAATGGAACAAAATAAGCAAGGTTTTCTTCTGAGCTTAAAAAGTGATGGATAAAGTTAGTTTATCTGGTCCCAAAGTCAGTTTTGAGTTGCTGTTAACTTTAAATTCTTGTCTGTCTTATAAACCTCAGGATGAAAATAGTCTTTGTAAATTGTTAGGCTACTTTGTACTAGTTTTTGCAAAACTTTCATTGATGTAATTGACAAAATTATGCATTCCACTTTTTATAAGACTGGGATAGATAGTTTTAAATGTTGTAATTCCAGGGCTACTTCAGTGCATGAATAAGCTAAAGTGAACACATACTAAATAACCATGTGATTATGTTGCATGCCTCTGGAAGTTTATGCATTTCTGAATGTTGCAAGTTAGTGGAAGGCACCACCATACCCCATCTTCTGCATGTTTGAATGTCTGTGTTAGGAAACTGTTTTGAAAAGATTGCCCACAATGGCTACCTGATTCTTCCAGGTTGACAATCAAGGTATATGAACACTGGAAATAGAAACAGTTAATACATTTTAAATTAAATATAATCCTGGAAGCAAAGCCCAGGTGTCAGCCTTCTCAGAAAGTGCAGTAACCACTAGGATTCATAGTCACAGTCACTCTCTCTTTCTCTGACCCAGTGAATCTGTAATAATGCCATGCATCATGGAAGAGGTATAGGTTGTAACCATGCTGGTCTAAGGCAGTGGTCTAACATTCATTGGGGCCCCTGGCATCTTGAGGCCTGAAAAAGCATTCATTGAAGTCAATGGAAAACTTCCCATTTACTTCAGTGGGCCTTTAATGCATGAGGATTTTTCCTGGTTCAAAGAACATCTGTCAGCTGAAGTAGAATTGTAAACAAGCCTTGGTCTGAGCCCATCTTCCCTTCTTCCATCCTGAGTGATGGGTATTTTGTTTTGTTTTGTTTTTAACAAAGAAAAGCAATCCCAGTCCAGAAACTGGCCTAGAGCCTATCTCCCCACCCATGGCTTTTCAAAAAATGGCATTTGTTCACACTTAGTCCCAACTGAACTGCTCTGGGAATCATGCCTTTCATAGCATAAGTTATCATTTCTCCATTCCTGACCTTTGCTTTTGGCAATTCCACTGAAGTTTTACCAAGGAGCAGGAGCTTTTTGGCAGTTTGTTGGCCTTCTTCTGTTGCTTCTGTTAGCAACAGAGCTTCCATCTATTGTCTTTTGAGGCTCCTGCAACTTTGAAAGAGTGACTGTTTAGTTCTGGATCTGGTCATGAACTTCAGAGAGCTAGAACAATTTTTTTTGCATTTTTTTTAAACGGTGAAGAAATTATTCCTAGTTATTTTTTGTACTCAGGCCTTTGAAAGGATGGGAAAATAAGCTAGATAAAGATCTATTTTATTATGCCTTTGCAGATGTTTACATGGGAAAGCATACATATACATTTGTGCAAGTCCTGATGAATTTTTTTTTTGAGCTGCTGAGGGATATAAACTGAGATAGATTTAAACTTAATCTACAAGGAGCAAAGAACATTTGTGCATAGTTGAATCAAATAATTTGGCATCTCTTCCAAGGTATTTAATATTGAAAAGGAAAACTACAGAAATTGTCTACTTCTTATATTTGTGTTTTGTTCATTTGCTATCATTTATACATAGTCTTTGACAGTCCCTTGTGAGTTTTCCTCTCCCTATGCTTTGCTTTGCTGCTGTTCTAATGCAGCCATTGTCAAATTAGCTTTCTTATGATGAGTGACTTTGTGACATTGCTTTTAAAACTATAAGCATGAAGTACCTGGTTTGAACTACAGCAATTATTTCTTATTTGTTTTGAGAACAATGCATCACATTTGAAAACTAGTAAGGATTCTTTCAGGGTCCACACTGAGCCTGATTCTTGTTTCAGTGCAATCTCCTTGGAGCTACTGAAGATTAATCGATGTAAATGAAACAGGAATAAGACCCATGACACTATGGTACAATTATAGTGAAACAGCAGAATCTGTTGTTGTATTAAATCAGGGATTTGAAATATCATTTGTGCATAATATTTATTTGTGATGGGCAAAAACTAAACCCCCAACATCCAAATACACTCCATTTTTAAGGAAGTTCAACTTTAAACTTTCTAGCAGAGGGTCTATCTCCTTTATCTCTGCTATATTCTAATGTTTCCTAAATCCTGGACACCCCTTTTTTCCACATCAGATTATACTTTTGTGTTGTTTTGTTTTTAACATTATCAAGTAAGAAGATATGAACAGAAGAATGTAAAATTGTCAGCCCTATTCAAACTATAAAAATACTAACATCTTTTAAAGACTAATCACAAGTAATCAGTTTAATTTATTTTTAAGTCATTTCTATATTGTTAAATTAGATTTTTTTTTAATGACGTGTATAGAAATAGTAAAAAATCCATGACTCCTCCCCCAGTGCATAAACATAAAACTTGCAATGATCAAGACTTAGGTTTTAATTTTACTAAGCTGCTGCTTCACTTTTTTGTTGATATAGAGTTTTCTGTTTAAATATTTTCTTTTGGTTCAGAAATTTTCTTTGCCTGGTTTCTATGCCTTATTACGATGCAGCATCAAATAATAGCAGTGAGCAGGAAATGAATGTTGTTGCTCTCCAGAGAATGATTAGGCAAATGGGCTTTTAAGTAACAACATACTTTTAAAAATGCATTGTCCCCAAGTATTGACGAGATTGATCAAGAAAAACCTAGACTAACATAAAGCTATGATACCATGGTTCATGAAACCGTTACTATATATACAATAAAAAAGTTCCATGAATGAAGTCAATTAATTACATACTGGAAGCACTGTCACAGTTGGTCTTGTTTAAAGTTTTCCAAAATAAGCTTTTCTTTACCCTTCTGAATCTTGTAAACAAAGGACCCTTAACCTGCCGTCCCTCATGCAAGTGCATAGTGTCCTAACACATTATGTTACAAATTCTGGGACCAATTTTGGGCCAATTTTAATATATGTATGAGATGCTGAAGGCGCAGTAGACTAATCCTACTACACATTAGCACATCATGGCAAAAGCCATGCTAGTGCGCCAACGCGCAGTAAAATTAGTCTACTGTGCATTAAGCATCACAAAAAGAGAGTGTGCCAGTGCTACTGCGCAGTAGTGCCAGTTACTGTGCATTTAGTTAGTACATCATATTAGAGGTACTAAACTTAACGTGCAGTAACAATGGCTCATTAATGCACGTGTAGATGTGCCCACAGTCCACTTTACTTCAGTGGCCTACTGGTATGAATAAAGCCCCTGTACCTTCAAATTTAGATCTTTGTCAGAATATTTGAAGTCTGATGGAAAGAGAATTGCCTCCAGTGTAGCACTTCATATCTAATAGAGCTTAGCTACTAAAATTGCTTGCCTGTTTCCATTGGCACGTACATGTAGTAAATGTTTTGGAACAGAAACAGTTTTAATGCATGCTTTTTCCATTTCAGTGTTTTAAGAAAAACTGCATAATAGAAACCTTTCTCATTTCTAGGTACGGTTTGAATCAGTTACAGGGTTTTTTGTGGAGATTCAAATATTTGATACTGAATAAGGTTCAGATACCTAAGAGCTCTGAATCTGACAAGACTAAAATTGAAAATGATAGAAGCCTGCTTGCCTAACAAGGATGTGAATTTTTCTGGCTCAAACTTATCTCCAGCAGAAGGTCTTGTATGTCTGGAATATTTAAAAATAAAAAAGTTGACTTCTCCAAACTGTTACATACAATATTTTCTAATTAATGCAGATAAAATGTTTAATACGCTTTTTGTTCAAAATGTTGCTTAAATGCACAGAATATGTTGTCTAGTAGCTTATCTCCTGTCTCCTAGATTCCAAACTAAGTAGATGAATTAGTTAACGCAAGAACATCAACTAAATTTAACTGAACTTTGTGGCTAGGGACAGAAGTTACACATAAATCGGTTTAAGTGAGCAGAAACTGGTTTAAAACTATAACAGAACATAAGTTCAGTGCATGTAAACCAGTTTCAAAATGGCTGAAACTGGTTGAAGATAAACTTAGTTGAATGTAGTATCAGACTTAACTGATTTGGGCCAAACTGGTTTATACAACTTCTGCCCCAGACCCCTTCCTGGTTTAATAGTTTCATAGTTTCTAGGGTCGGAAGGGACCTGAGTAGATCATCTAGTCCGACCCCCTGCCATGGCAGGAAAGAGTACTGGGGTCAAACAACCCCAGCAAGGTGTACATCTAGCCTCCTCTTAAAAACCCCCAGGGTAGGAGCCAGCACCACTTC
>NW_017729025.1:59202074-59210328 GCF_001723915.1 Gavialis gangeticus
TAGCCTAAACCTGCCCTCTGCCAGCTTGTGACCGTTATTCCTGGTCACTCCTGGCAGTGCTCAGGGGAACAGGGACTCCCCTGATGCCTGCTGATCCCCCCTGACTAGTTTATAACAGGCCACTAGATTCCCCCTCAGCCTTCTCTTTTGGAGGCTGAATAGGTTCAGGTCCCATAGCCTCTCCTCATAGGGCCTGCCCTACTGCCCCCTGATATTGCGAGTGGCCCTCCTCTGGACCCTCTCCATGCTGTCCACATCCCTCCTGAAGTGCGGTGCCCAGAACTGGATGCAGTACTCCAACTGCAGCCTGACCAATGCTGCATAGAGGGGGAGGATCAACTCTTTGGACCTGCTCAAGATGTATCTGTGGATGCATGACAAGGTGTGGTTGGCCTTCCTGACTGCCTCCCCACACTGCTGGCCTATGTTCAATTTGGAGTCAATGATGACTCCAAGATCCTTTTCCGCCTCTGTGCTGACAAGAGGGGAGTTCCCCAACCTGTAGGTATGGTGCCGGTTGTTCCTCCGCAGGTGCATCACTTTGCACTTGTCTGTTAAGTTAAACCAGAATCCTCCAGCATCCCAGAATGCTCTGCAGCCCTGGGATGGGTTGTATTCTCTGCTTCAGACAGCAGGGCTGGCCCCTCTGTCATGGTACCCCAGGGAGTGCCAGCACAGAGGGAGTTTATTCCCTCCTCCCTTCCCTGTCCCTCTGGCAGGGACAGCCCCATAAGGCTAAGGGGGCAGGGAGGGGTTAATTCAACTCCCCTCTCCCACTGGGGACCACAAATAGGGTGGAGCAGCTCCCCTCCTCCCCCCACTGTGGGGAGGAGGGGGACTTTGTGCAGTGCTGCCTGGCCCCAGAGGGGGACTCTTCCCTATCCTTTTCCTCCTTCCCCCGCCTCTGTGGCTGCAGGGCAAGAAGGGGGGTTCTGTGTGGTGCTGGAGGGGGACTCTTCCAAATCCTCTTTCTCTCCCACCACTGCCATGGGGTGAGGAGTCAGGCTTTGTGCAGTGCTGTTCAGCTTCACCCAGCCTGGGTGCAGGGAGCAGCTGTCACTGAGCTGCACCTGCTGGAAAGGGTCCTGCCCCCACAGCCCATGCTGGCCCTGTTCAGCCCCAGCTGAGGTAGTCACATGGTGGGGATGCTGCAGCTTAGTAGCACTGCTGAGCCTATGAGCATGTTGTGGGTTATTTCTCTCCAGGTGAAGTACCTCACACTTCTCAGTGTCGACTGTCATCAGGTTTTGATCCGCCCACCTTGCGAACCTGTCCAGGTCAGCCTGTATCCCCAACCTATCCTCCAGCATGATCTGCAAACTTTGCCAGTACGCTTTTAACACCCACATCCAAATCATTAATGAATGTGTTAAGAAGCACACATTCAACTACTGAACCCTGACGTTCACCAAGTGCCATGTTGACTCAGTTCCATCTATTATTACTCTCCTGACTTGGAGCCAATTTCCTAGCCACTGGTCCATTGGGTTATTGAGGCCGCAGTTCCCCAATTTTACCATGAGTACTTTGTGGGAGACCAAGTCAAAGGCTTTTTTGAAATCCAAGTTTCATAGCTACAGATATGACGTTAACCTCATCTCCCTTATCCAGGCAGTGGATCATAGAAAGAAATGAGGTTGGTCAGGCATGACTTGACTGCAGCTAAGTCATGTTGGCGATCTATTAGAAAGTTGCCTTCCATTAGCCTATTGCTAATAGATTCTTTAATAATTCTTTGATAATTTTTTCCAGGATTTTTCCAGGGATTAAGGTCAAACTGATTGGCCTGTACTTCCCTGGATCCTCCTTCCTTCCTTCCTTTCTTGTAGATGGGGACCACAGTGGCCCTCTTCAGTTTTCTGGAGCCTCTCCCAAGTGCCACGAGTTCTCAAATAGTTTTGCCATGGGTCATGCAATGACGTCAGCCAATTTCAGCACTCTCGGGTGCAGTTCATCCAGCCTTGTTGGCTTGTAGATATCCAGCCTCTCTAGATGTTCCCTCACAAGATCTTTGCCAACTGTTGGTGGGTGATCGCTCCCACCTTGATCATCCTGTATCCTGTCAAACAGGATAACACCCTTGGACTAGTGGAATACTGACACAAAGTAATCGTTCAGGAGTTAGGATTTCTCCTGGGTGTTAGTTGTCAGCTGTCCCATTTTGTTCAGCAGCGTCAGCAGGGGCCCAATGTTTCTCTTATTTTTTCTCTGACTTCCTATGTATTTGAAGACAGACTTTTTATTGTTCTTGATTTTGGTTGCCAATTTGAATTTAGTTTCCATCTTTACTTTTATAATCCTCTCCCTACAGGTGCGGACTATTGCGGTGTACTCTTCCTTGGTGATATTTCCTGACTTCCATCCCTTGTAAGTTTCCCTTTTCAATTTCAGGAGGTCAATGTCTTTCCTATTGAGACAAAGGGATTTCCCAGCTCTTTTGCTACTTTTCCTGTGAACTGGAATGAACTTCCCTTATGTTCCAAGGATTGCATTCCTGAGGAGTGACCGCTCATCTTGGAACTCCCTCCTTATTGGACCATTGTCCCTCAGGGCCTCACCAGCCAAACTCCTAAGCTTGTACAAATCTGGTTTTCTAAAATCAAGGATTTCAGCTCTACTGACTGATTTCCCTGCCTTGCAACGGATGGAAAAAGTGATCATCTCATGGTGACTGTCGCCTAGCTTCTCTTCAATCATCAGGTTGCTAGCTAGATTGTCTCCTTTGGCCAGGACCAAATCCAGTAGTACCTTACACCTTGCTGACCTGTAGACTTGAGTCAGATAGAGCTCATCAATGCAAATGAAGAAGTTTTGTGACTGATCAGATCTTACTGAGAGCTCTTCCCACAAACTTGCAAAGATTTAATTAATTCGGGCTTTTTGAATGTCTGTCCTTAGCCTGTAAGTATAGTCTCCAAGTATGATGTTTTTAAAGACAGAAAGCAGGGTAGATATGCACTTTTATATTTTCAAAAACAAACACTTTTGAGCTCTTGGAGAAAGTTGAAGATGAATTATTGCATTCTAGCTCCACACTGGGTGGAAAATAAAGGACAGAAGAGCCTTGAAGCAGTTGACACTCTGCTATCCTTGCAAAAGCTAGGCAACTTTAGGAGACATTTCTGGTAACCTAGCTCCTCACCTGGCAGGTATAGGCCACACTGGCTTCCTGCAGAGTGGGAAGATGGTTGTTTTTTTAGAATCCTCTCACAGCCCCATTGCATTCACATTCTAGTAATGATTTATCATCTCCAGGAATTTCTCTTGTGGTGGTTTTTTAATGTAATTTAAAATAATGTGACTAATCAAAGAATGGAAAATTACCTTTGTATGGCACTGTGCAGTCCTAGAAACCACAACTAGAAATGATCTATTAGCATTAGAACCTAGGGTGCCTGTACATGAGCTGGGAGCCTCCTCTGATGTGCTGTAATTACAGTGTGTTTGAGCAGACTTGATTAATCAAGCTTGCTGGAGCGTGGTAATTATGGTGCTCTAGCCAGCCTCTGCGTCTAGTGCTAATGTTCCCACACTTCAGAATGGCAGTGGGGGCACCTTATCTAAAACTCATTCGACCAGCTTTAGATTAAGCGCCCCCACCACCATTTTGAAGCACAGGGACATTGATGCACAAGATGCTGCAGGTGCTTTAATTAGAGCAGCTCTCAGAACCACTCTAATTAAAGTGCCCCCTCCCCCACCCCTGGAGCAAGTGTAAAAAATGCCCCATGTCGTCTAGCATTAGGCACCAAGAATAACTGAGCAAGTTTTCTAGTCTGCTATTAAGGATACCAAGTGATAGGACTGTACTTTCTTCTTCCACAGCTAGTAGAATTTCATTGTTATGAAGTTTTGCTGACACTCTACCAATCTTTCCAGCTTCAATTTATCTTTTCTACTTATCTTCCTGATCCTGAGTGTCCTGGGGAATAAAAATGGAGGCACCAGAACAGCCTCCCGCGGTGGGACCCAAGGCAGGGGCGACATGCCCGAGAAAAGGGAAAAAGAGCCCTGAAAAGAAGAAATACTTACCTCCCACAGGGAAGAGTGAGCCACACCGAGAAGGGCCACCGGTGCAGTTTATCAGCTGCTTTTATTGCCAGCCAGCTGGCGGCGGCACCAGCAGATGACGTCATAAAAAACCGCTGCCCAGTGGATTTAAAAGCTGGCGGTGAGCCCTAAACAAATGGGTGACCCCACCCAAGTATGGTCAGGACGCACTAGCCAATCAAATACTTCTGGAACAATTTCAGAATGACTTAGACGAACGCACTCAGAGGTGGGTCCGGCAGCACACACCAACCAGTTGCAATGAGGTGTTAAGGTTGGCTGAAGATTTTGTGGCAACTGAGACAGTATTTGGGCAGGAGAAGCTGATGCAGAACCTTAGGAATGCTCATCCCCGTGAAACTGAAAGGAAACAGGCCCCTTTTAGGAACAGACCAAGAGAAGTGGTCTGCTTCCGGTGCGGGAAGATGGAACATCTGTCACGAGAATGCCCGAGTGGCCCTGCAGAACGATGGAGACACGATAATGCTCCAAAGGGAAGTGTAGAGAGATGGAGAGAAGCAAATGGGGGTGAACCTATGGACTGTAGTTATGCCGCCGGGGGAGACAGTGCTGTGTGTTGCCCTGTTGTGAGGGCATGGATGGGAAATTGCTCCGTTCAAGCCATTTTAGATTCTGGGTGCGCCCAGTCGTTTGTTCGGGCTGACCTTGTTCCTGCCCGATGGGGTGACCGGGCAACACCAGTGAGATTGAGCATTGTTGAGTTCGCCTCTGAGTTATGGAGCACCAGGGTGAGCTTTAAGTGGGGATTGCCCCATGTCTGGCGTGTGAGAGGCTACTGGGGTGTGACTGGCTTCCAATTTACGACATCCTGGAAAGCGTATGAGACACTGAGGTCAGGAGACGGCAACTCAAGGAATGCGATGGATGGCTCAGGGAGCTCAAAGGCGGAAGAGAGCTGGAAGAAGCACAGAAGAGATGGACTTGCACGAAATGATTAGTGGGCCCCAGTTCAGAGAAGCACAGGAGGAGGACGAAGAACTTCAGGCTATCAAGAGGCCACTCCTTGAAGCTGAAGTTGATCAACCAGAGACAAGCCTCAGAATACTGTGGTTCGAGGTAAGAGGACAGCTACTGTACCGGGGAAGGCAGGGGGTTCAAGAAGAGGCCCAGTTAGTGGTACCTGCCTGGCTTCATCAGGTAGTATGGCAGTTGGCCCACGCAAACCCTACAGAAGGGGATCTAGGCTGAAACAAAACCACAGCCAGAGTGGCTCAATGGTTTTTTTGGCCAGGACTGGGAGAAGATATTGCCCGCTGGTGTGCAGCCTGCCCAGAATGTCAGCGGATGCAAGAAGATCGCCCTGTTCTGGCCCCATTCCAACCACTACTCATCATTGACGTACCTTGTTCTCGGGTAGTGATGGACGTAATGGGACCCTTACCCTGGAGTAGTGCGGGGCACGAATACGTGCTAGTATATATCAACTATGCTACATGGTACCCAGAGGCTGTCCCACTCAGGGTGGCAACAGCCCCACGAATTGCCAAAGAATTGGTAAAGTGGATTGCGCTAGTGGGCATACCTAAAGAAATTTTGACCGACCAGGGGTGAAATTTTATGTCAGGAATACTGCAAGTTGTGTGTTGAACACTGCAAATAAAGCACATACGAACCTCGATATATCACCCGCAAACCAACGGCCTTGTTGAGCGCCTTTATGGTACAATGAAGAGAATGTTACGACGCTGTATCCAAGACGACTCCTGAAAGTGGGACCTGCTGCTCACTTTGATTCTGTTTGCGATCTGCGATACTCCACAAGACTCCTTGAAGTACTCGCCATTTGAGGTTGTCCTGGGGCACTGACCTCGTGGTCTGTTGGAAACATTGCAGGAAGACTGGGAGCGGGACACAGGAACAGTGTGGCTACTTATCAACAGGAATTCCAATGACGCATCCAGGTGGCACAAGACTTGGCCAGAAACAACCTCCAGGAAGCACAGCAGCAGCAGAAAGCCAGATACAATGGCCTGGCAAGGGAAAGGGAATTCAGGGCAGGACAGAGGGTTCTGGTACTCCTCCCCACATCTACTAGTAAGCTATTGATGCAGTGGCAAGGCCCTTTCGAAATAATCCTTAGGGTTGGGCCGATAGATTATGAGGTCCATAGGCCAGGGCACAGGCGGGAAAGACAGATCTACCATGTCAGCCTACTGAGAGAGTGGCTTGAGCCCGAGGGATGGACTACTCTGAGAATGAGATGGTGGACTTAGGACCACAGGGAGTGGTGAGAGAAGGATCTACGGCCTGCCCAGAGGACCGCATTCAGATTAGCAAAGAACTCTCAGCCCCTCAGAAAGGAGAGATGAAGGCAATGGTATGAAGCTTCAGAGATGTCTTCCAGAAAGATCCAGGTTGGGCCCAAGGCATGTACCATAGGATACACATACCACTGGGGAAGATAGTATGTGAGAGATGGCAACCCGTGCCACACCACCTCCTTGGGGAGATCCTGGAAGAGAACAAGGGGTGATCCAACCATCAAGAAGCCCTTGGCAGAGCTCCCTGGTCCCTGTCCCAAAACCGGATGGGTCCCTCCACTTATGCATGGATTACTGTCACCTCAATGAGGTGGCCATTTTTGATGCCTTCCCAATGCCCCACATAGCTGAATTAATGGAGCACATCAGGAATACACATTATGTCACAACGCTTGATTTGGCCAAAGGGTATTGACAAATACCCGTAGCCAAAAGAGACCGAGCGAAGACGGCTTTTGGGCCTATATGAGTTTGTGTGGATGGCATTCGGACTCCATGGGGCCACTGCAATGTTTCCACACTTAATGAACCAGATCCTGGCCCCACACACCAAATACGCTGCGGCTTATATTGATGATATTGTCATCTTCACCTGGACCTGGGACCAACGTTGGAGAGCGTTGCAAGCTGTCCTGATGGATCTACGTGAAGCTGGGATGACAGCAAACCCATGGAAATGCACTCTGGCCCAAAGACAAACAAAGTACTTAGGCTTCCTGGTAAGGTGAGGTACCATCAAACCACTAGCGGATGAAGTGAAAACTATCCACAACTTCACAATGCCCCAAAACAACAGATAGATGTGATCCTTCCTGGGATTAATAATTATCGGCGATTCATGCCCCAGTTCTCAGAATTGGCAGCTCCACTCACAGAAGCCCTGAAAGGGTGAAAAATGGGGACCATAAATTGAACCCCAGAGATTCAACTTAATTTTGAATTCCTAAAAAAGGCATTCTGTGAAGATGTAGTCATACACACGCACGACTTTCACAAACCTTTTATCTTGCAGATGGATGCCTGGGAAACAGCTATAGGGTCTGTCCTGACCCAAGAAAATGGTGGGGATTGAGAGACTGGTGGCATATGCAAACCGTAAGCTACTCCCTGCTGAGACACGGTATGCAACAATAGAGAGAGAATGCCTAGCAATCCAGTGGCCTGTAGAACATTTCCTTTACTACCTAATGGGGAGGGAATTCAAACTTACAACAGATCACGCACCTCTACAGTGGCTGAGCAGGGCCAAAATTGATAATGCATGTATAACCAGGTGGGCCTTGGCCCTGCAGCCATTTAAATTCCAAACAATACATTGCCCTGGACAAAATAACGTGGTTGCGGATTTCTTATCCAGGTGCCACACTACAGAAGAATCACTGAACACAGAAACCAGATTACAACAGGACAAGGGATGCGAGGTAGGAAGCTGAGCCAAAGTCTCAGAATGCCCCAGAGCATCTTGAGGTGGGGGTTGTGTCCCAGGGGAATAAAAATGGAGGTGCCAGAACAGCCTCCCGCAGCAGGACCCAAGGCAGGGGTGACATGACCAAGAAAAGGGAAAAAAGAGCCCTGAAAAGAAGAAATACTTACCTCTCACAGGGAAGAATGATCCGCACTGAGAAGGGCCACCAACGTGGTTTATCAGCCATTTTTATTACTGGCTGCTGGTGACACTGGCAGCTGACATCATTTAAAAAAAACGCCACCCGAAAGATTTAAAAGCTAGCAGCGGGGAAATGGCAGGAGAAGCAGCAGGGACACTGGAGGGAAAGGGTGCTCCCCAGCCAATGTCTCAGGTCAGCAGACCTGGTAGAGGTGAGACAGGGATCCCTTGAGAGGGGCTCTCCCCATGTTAGAGAGGCCCAGCACCTTGATCGGCAGGACAGCCAAGGAAAAGAGGGACGACGTTGGGGGATTAG
>NW_017729025.1:59215328-59220125 GCF_001723915.1 Gavialis gangeticus
GCCACCAACGTGGTTTATCAGCCATTTTTATTACTGGCTGCTGGTGACACTGGCAGCTGACATCATTTAAAAAAAACGCCACCCGAAAGATTTAAAAGCTAGCAGCGGGGAAATGGCAGGAGAAGCAGCAGGGACACTGGAGGGAAAGGGTGCTCCCCAGCCAATGTCTCAGGTCAGCAGACCTGGTAGAGGTGAGACAGGGATCCCTTGAGAGGGGCTCTCCCCATGTTAGAGAGGCCCAGCACCTTGATCGGCAGGACAGCCAAGGAAAAGAGGGACGACGTTGGGGGATTAGAGGAGGTCAAAGACAGCGGACCTGAGAATGGGGTGGGCAGAAACCCACACTCGTACCCTTTCATTATCTTTTTCTCTTCTTTTTTTCTTTTCTTTGACCTACTCTATTTTTGGTTAAGCTTTTTGAGAGAATTATCCTGGCGCATGTCCACGAGGGGCCAGCAGGGAAGCTTATGCTTAGGGGCAACCAACATGGGTTCATTAGAGGCAGGTCCTGTCAGAACAACCTGGTGGCCTTCTATGACCGGGTCACAAAATCCTTGGACGCAGGTGTCGCGATGGACATAGTCTTTCTGGACTTTAGGAAGGCCTTTGACATGGTCTCTCACCCCATCCTTATTAAAAAACTAGGAGACTGTGGTATCGATACCTACACAGTCAGATGCGTCGCTAACTGGCTGGAGGGCCGCACCCAGAATGGTGGTGGACAGGTCTTATTCGACCTGGAGGGAAGTGGGCAGTGGGGTTCTGCAGGGCTCGGTCCTCCTTTGGCCCGCACTATATTCAACATCTTCAACAGCAACTTGGACAAGGGGGTAAAAAGTACCCTGTTCAATACTTCAGGTGACACTAAGGTGTGGGGGGAAGTGAGCACACTAGAAGGGAGGAACAGGCTGCAACTGGACCTGGCCAGGTTACATGGGTGGGCAGATGAGAACAGGATGGGTTTCAACACTGACAAGTGCAGGGTACTGCACCTGGGGAGGAAGAACCAGCAGCATACCTAAAGGCTGGGGAACTCCCTTCTTGTCAGTGCAGAGGCAGAAAAGGATCTTGGAGTCATTATTGATGCCAAAATGAACATGAGCTGACGGTGTGGGGATGCGGTCAGGAAGGCCAACCACACCTTGTCATGCATCCACAGATGCATCTCAAGCAGGTCCAAGGAGGTGATCCTCCCCCTCTATGCAAAACTGGTCAGGCCACAGCTGGAGTACCACGTCTGGTTCTGGGCACCGCACTTCAAGTGGGATGTGGACAACATGGAGAGGGTCCAGAGGAGGGCCACCCGCATGATCAGGGGGCAGCAGGGCAGGCCCTATGAGGAGAGGCTACGGAACCTGAACCTGCTGAGCCTCCACAAGAGAAGGCTGAGGGGGGATCTAGTGGCCATTTACTAACTAGTCAGGGGGGACCAGCAGGCATTGGGAGAGTCCCTGTTCCCCCAAGCACCACTAGGAGTGACTAGAAATAACGGTCACAAGCTGGCAGCTGGTAGATTCAGACTAGATATCAGGAGTTGTCACTTCACTGTCAGGGCAGCTAGGATCTGGAACCAACTTCCAAGAGAAGTGGTGCTGGCTCCTACCCTGGAGGTCCTTAAAAGGAGACTGGATGAACACCTTGCTGGGGTCATTTGACCCCAGTACTCTTTCCTGCCATGGCAGGGGGTTGGACATGATGATCTATTCAGATCCCTTCTGACCCTACCAACTGTGAAACTATGGAGGGTGCAAGATACTGTGTGACCCTCTTGTATTCTAAACAAGAAATAGTTCATCATTTTTTCCAGCGATAACCTGTCAGAGGTTCCATGTTACATGTTATATTCTAGAAGAGGGTCAAGGAAACAGTAGTAACAGTCAAGTTTATACATACTGAATTTAAGAGGTATATTGTTCTCTGGGAAAATCATAAATATTCTTTTACAGGGCATATCTGAGGCACACAGCCTGATTTATAGAAGGAATCACCCTAATGGATTGGAAGAAGGCCAATGTGGTGCCTATCTTCAAGAAAGGGAGGAAAGTGAATCCGGCAAACTATGGGCTCATCAGCCTGACCTTTATCCTGGGGGAGATCATAGAAAAGATTATCAAAGAGACCATTCTCAACAGACTGGTGAATGGCAAAATTCTGAGGGATAGCCAACACGGGTTTGTTGTGGGTAGGTCTTGCTTGACCAATCTTATTTCCTTTTATGACCAGGTGACCTGTCACCTGGACAAGGGGGAAGAGATTGATGTCATATATCTTGACTTCAAAAAATCCTTTGAGCTGGTATCCCATGATCACCTCTTAGCAAACTGTGGCCATGGCTTCATTACAATCTGCTGGCTGGGGAATTAGCTCCAAGGTCAGACCCAGAGGGTGGTGGTTGATGGCAGTCAATTGTCGTGGTGCCCTGTGACCAGTGGGGTCCCTCAAGGCTCTGTCCTTGGGCCTATATTATTCAACATCTTCATTAATGATGTGGACATTGGTATCAGAAGTGACTGGCCAAGTTCGCCAACAACACTAAACTGTGGGGTAAAGCATCCACACCTGAGGACAAGAAGGCGATCCAGGCTGACCTTGACAGGCTCAGGAAATGGGCAGATGAGAACCTGATGGTGTTTAACACTGAAAAATGCAAGGTTCTCCGCCTTGGGAGGAAAAACCCACAGCATCCTTTTAAGCTCGGCAGTGCTACACTGGCTAGCTCTACGGATGAAAGGGACTTAGGGGTGATCATTGACCGCAAGATGAGCATGAGCCTTCCATGTGATGCTGCAGCTAGTAAAGCAACAAAACGTTGGCTTGCATCCATAGATGCTTCTCAAGCAAATCCCAAGACATCATTCTCCCATTGTACTCAGCCTTGGTGAGGCCACAGCTGGAGTACTGCGTCCAGTTTTGGGCTCCACAATTCAAAAAGGATGTGGAGAAGCTTGAGAGAGTCCAGAGAAGAGCCATGTGCATGATCAGAGGTCAGGAAAACAGCCCTCACGATGAGAGGCTGAGACCTCTGGGACTCTTCAGCCTGGAAAAGCACAGGCTCAGGGGTGATCTGGTGGCTATATATAAGCTTATCAGGGATGACCACCAGTATCTGGGGGAACTTTTGTTCACCTGAGTGCCCCAAGGGATGACGAGGTTGAACAGTCACAAACTCCGCCGCGACTGTTTCAGGCTGGACATAAGAAATAACTTCTTTACTGTCCAAGCCCCTAAGGTTTGTAATACACTGCTGCCAGAGGTGGTTCGAGCACCTACTTTGACCACCTTCAAGAGAAATTTGGATGTCTATCTTGCTGGGTTCGTATGACTCCTGCTGACTTCCTGCTCCTGGGGTAGGGGGCTGGACTTGAAGATCATCTGAGGTCCCTTCCAGCCCTAATGTCTATGAAATCTATAATCTCATGAGGCATGTGTGGGTTACCTACTCTATTACGTGCTGGTTATCCATGGACTATTAAAAATACAGAAAAGAGTTGCAGACATTTCTAAGACATAGAAGAGAGTTTTAGCTTGGCTGATGTTATGCAACCTTGCATTCTCAGGGTACAGACAAATATACATTTCAAAATCTTTAAAAGGGGTTGATGGACAATCTGCTGAGGGACTGTGCAGCAGCTGTTCTGATTTAACAGTTCCCTCTGTATGATCCTGTAGTGTTATGTTAACTAAACTGCCCCAACTGGATGAAGCAGGGTTAAAGTTGAAACAGTTTTGCTACATTTGTATCATTGCAAAGTCACACAGTTACTTAAGAGTTGCACCATAACAGCTGTATCAGAATCCTTCTGATAGGGATACAACTATTATATGGTTACCCTCACATAAACATGTTTTCAAGAATAGAAAGCCAACTGGAGACAAATATTAGAACTTTTGGCCATGTTGCTATACCTTATTACAACTCTCCATGCCAAACTCTTGCAGTTACCCTATCCCTGCTGCAGTGAACTGAAAACCACAGTGATTCTGAGCTATCACTGACCTTGATCTTACTTCTTCTTTCCTTGCTTTTACCTGGATTATTCCACCCTGTGGCAGGATAAGCAGCCTACTGAAACCTAAACTTCTACTGAGTTCACTTACTGAAACTTAATTTTCTAATGAGTTCACATGGGATTTCTTTGACCCTTTTCTAGAAGATAACCTCTTCAAGAAAGTCAATCATTTTTTCATCAGACATGTTATTCCTGGGAAACGTTCCCACTCTCCCAACAGCTCTGGTCACCTTGTAGATCCAACATCTTTCTGGCATAGAAGATGGATTGGTACCTCAAGCACCAAACCTTTGCAGAGTCTTAGTCATAGAGGTCATACTTCCGAAGTCTTCCACTTGCACTCCATTGAAACTGTCCTTGCCAAAGTTTCAAATGACCTTGTCTTAGGTAAATCTCAGAACCATGCCACACTCCTCAATTCTCATCAGCTTATGGCACCATTAACATTTCTCTTTCTGTTGTCCTACTTTAGTTTCTGTGACACTCTTCTGTCCTTTCATCTTTGTAATTGCCCTGTCCACTTGCTCCTGTGCTTTTTCACAATCTGATCATGTCCAAGTAGCACTACCAACAGTTTTTGGTTTTTTTAAGTTCAGATATTTCTCCCAGAAACTGATAATTATGGCTATGACATACTGCACCTATCCAGTGCAAAATGTATTGCATGGTATAGATAAAACCACCATGAAATTGATACATCCAATAACCAGAAAAAGTTTATTTTCTATATCAACAGAGGGAAAAGGAGTTAGAAACCATTTCTATCCACTGATTTTTTTTTGACTGT
>NW_017729025.1:59220233-59223460 GCF_001723915.1 Gavialis gangeticus
GGGGGGGGGGGGAGAAAAAGCTCTCTTTTATATAGAATAACAATCATAAAATCATAAAGAAGTAGGGCTGGAAGGACTCAGCCTCTCAGATAATGTGCTAGATGCAACACTGCCTACTATAATATGGTTGATTACTATATTGGGAGCAGTACCCCATGCTGACCTAGGGAGTCACGTGGAGGGCTTGAGTTTTCTTGGTTTTGTAGTTGTTCTTTTTGTGCAGAAAAATGTGGACTCAGAAGTATATGTTTTCCAGGCCACAAAACAGGGAATGTGTACATATGAGGGACTACATGAAATTAGCTTCACAGATAAAAGGCAACAGGTTAAATGCACATCTTTTCTCCAGTCACATACTCTCTCTGCTGCTATTTCTGCTCCTGCTTCATGGGACTGATGGGTAGAAATCTGCAGGTCAGGAGGAAGATGTTTGAATGTCAAGGGCAGGGCTTGGCAACCTATGGCCCTTAGGTTGAATCCATCCCACCCAGAGATTAGATCTGGCCCATGGTGGCATGCAACGTAGAGGGGAGAACTTTCTCTGCCTGGTGCTTTGCATTTTTGCATCCTGCCAATATCTTCCACAGGACCCATGTCCTCTGCTGTTGCTCCAACCCTCTCTACTTTTTTGCCAAGGGCTTCTCTCTCACCCTATACTGCAGCCTCTACTTTCCTTCACTGCTGAATTTGGTGCCCCACATTACGCTTGGCACAGTGCCTGTTTTGGTGCCCCACATCATTGCTGCAGTAGGGAGGGTGCAGAGCAGAGAGGAATGAAGTGCTGCAGAGGGGCTTAGCAGCCAAAGCTTGTGCTTGGGTTTCAAGCACTGGACCACCTTTCTTAAAGGTTGACAAGTCCAGCTCAAGAGGATTAGCATTTAGCATAAGGGGGTGTTAAACTAATAAAGTAGTTGGCCAGATCCAGACCATGGGGTTTGGCCCAGGGGCTTCTTGCCATGGCTACTAAAGCCATGGTCTTGGTGCAGCCAGCACATGGGGGTTAGTGCCGTTGCCACCTCACTGTAAATTTGCATACTGAACCACAATTGTAATCTGGAAAGCTGGTGGAGGGTAAAGGTGGGAGTAGTGTTAACTCCCTGGATGTTGGGCCCACTGGCACAGTGACTCTGGGAGCTGTGTGAGAAGTCCCATGGGCCAGCTCCAGAGGCAAGTCATTTGGTCAGAGAAAAGCCCACAGACTGGATGAGCCACCTCCATGGGCTACATCTGGCCATGGGTAATATGTTTGACATCCTTAGTTTAGTATGAGGGTTGGCTGTGGTTTGGGGGTGATGTGAATTGTGAGCTTTGAGGGATCAGGATGAAGCATGTGGCATTTTGAGAAGAAGTAAGCAATTGCCTTCTGTAGGAAAATCACAGGGGCATAATGAGCAGGGAGAGCTCTGCTCCCTGTGGGAGAGCCAAGGGAGTGGGAAATGTGCTATTGAGTACCAGAGGAGAGTGAGTGCTAAAAGCTGGTTTTTTGCGGGGAGGGGAGTAATACCTATTCTCCCCTCAGGGAATCAGAAACAGACCCACACTGCTACTGCCATGGTGTGATCAGCAACCCTGTTGTTGTTCCTAGAGCCTCTGCATGGCACGCATGCATCTGTGGGACTACTGCTGCCAGGGTGTGAACTCTGCAGGGGTGAGAGCTCCCCTACTAAGTTGGCACCTAGAGCTAGTGCCCCACTTACCCCCACCTCCCTCACCCCTGCCCAAAGTTACACTACTGAAAAATTACACTTGTTCAGTGAGTATTTAAATACCAAACTATTTAAATTCAGAAGTGCTACTCTGGGAATTACAGTTGCGTTATTTCATGCTTGCTCCATACACTGTATAGGCATTGTGGCTAAACAGTGTCTCCCTGGTTGTACCACAGTCTTCCTTCTGGAAAGGGTAGGATGTCATGGGAGGTCTTGGCTGAAATGAATCTTGGGAAATGTAGTCAGGTTGAAGAGTACAGCTCATACATAATAATGGGATTATGAGACAAGTGAACTGCCATTCTCATGCAGAACCACAGCAGAACATCTTAATTGAAATATTTTGGGATTTTAGATGCTTATTTTTTAATAAAAAATGAAATATACTATTTTTGATAGATGCTTCTACCAAAGTCTTCTCTATCATATACTACCTCTCTCAAATTTTCATGCTGTAGCTCAATTAATGCTAGGAGGGAGCACAGTCACAGTCTCTACTCCCTCGGTATTGTTTCTGCTACTTGACTATTTTGGGTCCCAAACTTCTACTGTTCTTGCTGCCTCCAATGTCAGAAAAGCATATATTAAAAAAGAACAAAATGAACAGTTGAGGTATTGAATCAGGAAATTAAAGAACAAACATAACTCTTCCCCCTCTAGTGAAACAAAAATTAGAGCTCTGGTCAAATCCTCACAATCCCATTGTCATGTCAGTGTTAGCAAAGGATGAAGGAAAATTAGTTGGAAGGAAGAAGGTGCTGCCAAACCATGATCTCTGGAAACTCACTGGGGTAATTCAGAACAAAACAGTTACTCCCAGTATGATATAGCAAAGCAGAAAGATCAAAGGAGTAATGGGAGAATCCTCCCTTTTAATTCACCAAGTCCCAGTTGTGTTTTTATTGCCCCAGGGGAGCAAAGGCACAAAGCAGGAAAGAGGATTTCAACAGGAGAAAACCCCATTTATATATGCACCTCTCATTACATGCTACCTTTCCCAAAAAAGAGATCATGGTACAACCAGGGAGACAATGTTTAGCCACAATGCCTCTCTCTCTCTCTCTATATATATGTAGAGGCATTGTGTATATATATATATTGTGTATATATATAATAGAAAACCTGTTGAAGGCCTTTTGCCTTTACTTGTTTAAGGTGATGTTGGAAGTCTCCTCTGTAGATGTTCCCATGGTTACAGTTAAGGCTGTTCCTCAGTCATACATTAGCATTCAAATATATTGTCACCATTATTCAAAAGGGCTGCAAATTCCCTTTATGCAGACTTTTCTTCACCAAAACAAGTACAGATTTCCTAGTTCAGTAATTAAATATAAGGTCTCCTAGTCAGATATCGGGCAGGGTTTGGGGGAGGGAATGCACATTTAATTGTCTATGCAATAAACTAAAATAATAATTTCATTATCACTTTGAGGTTGGAGAGAGCACTGGGATTTTTCAAGACTTAGAGGGAATTTGGACTATTTTCATAGATTTCATAGACATTAGGGCTGGAAGGGA
>NW_017729025.1:59227319-59227807 GCF_001723915.1 Gavialis gangeticus
CTTACCAGGTCGTCGCCTGTGGCCAGGACCAGGTCCAACCAGATCCTCCTCTCCCTCCTCAGCCCATACCCTGAGAGTGGGAAGATCTAAGAGAACACCACCTGTGCTCCCCGACCCTTTAGCCCCGCTCCCAAATCCCTGTAGTGCCTCATGATCCAGCTGGGAGCACTCCGAGCCGTGTCATTGGTGCCCACATGAATGAGGAGCATGGGATAGTGGTCTGTGGGCTGCAGGAGCTCAGGGATCCTCTCCGCAATGTCCTGGATGTGGGCCCCTGGGAAGCAACAGACTTCTTGGGCTAAGGGGTCAGGGCAGCAGATTGCCCCCTCAGTCCCCCCAGGATGGAGTCTCCCACAACAAACACTTTACGTTTTGTCTTGGGGAGAGCGGGGGCGGTAGCTGCAGTTGAGCCTGTGTTGCCTGCGGGAGCTGGCAACTCAGCAGGCTCTGCTGGAGCAGCAAGAGGTGCGTACCTGTTGCTAAGCTCC
>NW_017729025.1:59232807-59233703 GCF_001723915.1 Gavialis gangeticus
GAGGTGCGTACCTGTTGCTAAGCTCCGGCAAGACAGGTGCCTTGGTGCAGCGGGCCTTAGGGCCCTTGACCACCTTGGTCCATGCCCTTGACTGGACAGAGTGGGAGGTCCCGGAGTCCTCCTCTCTCCTGGAGGGAGACCATGGTCTACCCTCCAGCTCCTGGTGGAGAAGGGCCTGGCAGTAGGAGTCTACCTCCTGCTTACCATCCCTGATGGCATGCAGTCTCTGGACTGTGGCCTGGAGCTCCTTGAACTGGCGCGCCAGAGACCCCAAAAGGGAGCAGACCCCACACAGGGAAGTGGCCATGCTCCCGGGCCCCAGAGCCTGAAAAAGGGACAGGCAGCCCCTGCAGCCAAGAGCCAGGGGCTCTGTCTGCGTGGAGCCTGGAACCATGGGCTCCATCTGGGTGGCCATCTCTGAGGTGTCGTGGGGGGGTGCCGCAGAGCCCAGGGAGATCCTTGGGGTGGGGCGCGTGCCCATCCATGTCATGCCGCTGGTAGGCTGGCTACAGCTGGTACTGTCTACCCTGGGGGGTTCGCAGGCAGGGTCTCGGGCCCTCCCGTGCACCCTCCTGCATGAACTCTGTGCTAACTCATGCGCCGGCAGACAAGCACACCTGTTTGCACAGCCAGTTTGCGTAGTTCCGGTCATGTGGCTCCCTGGGGGGCTGGGAGAAGTAAGGGCCTAGGCGGGGCGGGACCCAGCCCGGCTCCACTCAGCCGCCTCCTCCCTCTCACTAAAGGGTTAACCCCCTCCCACCATGGGCCCCACTTGCCTCTGGCTGTGCTGGGGGTCAGTGGGGGGCTCTGCAGCTGCTGGGGGGTCTGGGGGGGCTTCGGGGCAGGGGGGGCACAGCAGACTTTCACCCACATGTCTCTCGGCACTCTGGAGCCTA
>NW_017729025.1:59234372-59242555 GCF_001723915.1 Gavialis gangeticus
GGAGCCTAACTGGGGCTTTTTTGCTGTTGGTGGGCCCTTTTAAACTGCGCACATATTTTGCTCCTCTGTTGCCTTTTGCTCCTTCCTCCTTGAAGAGCTGTCATTGTATCTGTAGCACATATGGAGAAGCATAGCTAGAATGCAAGAGTGCCAAGGCTGCTCCCCTTTCTGGCCCCTGCAAAGCACTGCTTCTGTTTCTGTATGATCCAATTTGATAGGCCATTCTCTCATGCCAGTAGCTGATGAAATGCGTGCTGAAGCTATCTTCATATTAGGCAGAAAAGAGAACATGTAAACTTAAAGACGCAGAAAGAGAGAGAGAGTGAGAGAGAGAGACATTTTAAGACTTTGGCTGTACCAAGGCAGTCATTTCAATAGTTGAATTTGTAGGTGTAGTGTGCTAATTAGCTGGTAAATGAACATGCATCATTTAGATCTATTGTTGCATCATTTCATTTAAGTATGTAGTACATTGCCAGCAGCAAGTATGCTGGCTGAAAACTGTCACAACAGTGATCACTACAATCTGGGAGTTAAGTTTGACTGAAACATATGTCTTCAATTTTAATAGCTCAGCTTCCCAGATGCCCTAGAGGAGAATATTGCCTGAGAAGGAGCTTTTCATGTAAGAATAATTTGTGTTAAGTAGCTCAGTGATCTGTTTGTTAGGTTAGAGCTGACAGTTTGTTTATATTTCTAAAGGGGTATGATGAATGGGGGAGAAGTTGATGCTAATTAGCCTAAATTGTTCCTAAGAATGCGGAGCACTTTGCCAGTTTCATTGTTTCTGTTTCTTTGCACATTTTCAATAATTGAATGGAGCTCAGACCATTCATCATAATTTCGGGCAAGATGGAAATAAATGAATATAGCACGGGCCAACCTGTGCAATGGAAGATGTCACTTTAGAGGTCAATTAGGTAAGACATCAACCGAGGACTAATGCAGTGTTTTCTAATCCAATTGCATAAATATAGCAAACATGAGCATTTTCATTTAAGAAATTAATTCTCTCTGTCATTATATGACTATAAGTATTATTAATAGAAAGCTGCTTTTTCTTATTAGCCTGATTTTTCTTTGTTCTTGGATCTCAGCTATAACCCAAAGATACAGACTCCCAGCCCTGTGTGTAAGAAAACTTGCTGCTTTTAGTATATCATACCTCCGATACAATTAAGGGGGAAAAATCCCATTCTTTGGAGCACTGAAGCCTTTAAATGCTGTGGTCAGGCATATTTCACAGAAGATGTTAGGAAGAAGGGCAGTTCTACAGTGAGGTTAACAGCCTTTAATATTGTTTTAATATTGTTCATTTTACTTGACACACATTGTATTGTGCATCCATATTAGCCTTTATTTTATACTTGGGGATTGCAACTTTGTTAGCCCAAATTTCTATACATGTGTAAATAGATACATTTATATGACAGCCTAATATATTGAATGCTTTCTTTAATAAACTAAACATAAATTTAGAAAAACCCATAAATGTAACATTTTAGGCCTTATTCAAGACCATTCTTTTTTAATTTATGCACATATAATACCACAGGAAGAGATGGTATAAATTTGTGGACTGTGGAGAATGAGTGAACATTTTTGAATCAGGATCTTTAAAAGGGGTGAAATTTGAGTATGATTAAGTTAGGAAAAAGGCTCGCTTACGGCGGAAGTCAGAGACTCTGTATACATTATAGGCATGTCATGGCTTTTAAAAAGTTATGTTAGACTTCTATACAAATTGTGAAGGAATTTGTATAACCCCAGACAAAATTCTGTGTCTTTCTGAAGCTCTTAACAACAGTAAAAAATAATAGAAAATAAAAAAAGAGTGCAATAATAATAGTAGTTAGTATTCAGATCAGGAGTAAGCCTTGCTGTAGGGCAGTCTGGTAGTTTACACTGCATGGGTGTTTTGTTGGTCACTAATTTTCTCGGAAGGAAATGATCCCATGGCTTATGCTATCCACGTTTGTGCATATTTGCCCTATAATTGGCATTTATTCAGGAGACTTTTGGTTTGATGGATGACTGTCAGGGTATAGCCTGATAGCTTTGATGCGGATTGCTTCTGCATGAGTTTTTTTTTTACATTAACTCATTAGAACTCTGCTCTCCTTCAACATGCTCTTTGTTTACCTTCTGAAAATTAAGATTTTTCAACCATAGTTTCAAGAGACTTAGCAGAGTTTTAATTCAAGTACCAGTACTTTAGTTTTAGGTGGAAGAAAACCAGGTAACATAAAAATATTTGAGTTTTGAACTTGTAAGTTTTAAAATTATAATGTGACCTTAATTAGTTGCCAAATTAATTAGTTACCTTTGAAATGTTAAGCCACTTGCTAAATATCTTAAATTTATAACATTAACTTCCTTGTACTTAAACTTCCTTAAAAAAAACAACCCAAAAAACAAAAAAGAAGGACCATAAAATCAGCAGGTATAGTAATATTTTCACAGCGGGTTGATATACAATGAGCATTCAACAAGCCCAAGTTTTGTGTCTGTGGCATGTTAACAGTTTTTTCTGAGCAGACTGATTAGGCCATCTTGTATTTGGAATACAGTACTATTACTTAGAATAAGGAGATTTAACTTTATTTTTAAGGCAGCTATATGGATTGTTTCCTGGATACCAGTTTAAATGACTGATAGGTTTAGCACTGATGGAAAAAAGAAGTTCTCCCTAATGTCAAGTTGAGGTGTATAATGTTAATACAAAAGCTGATGAATGAAATGATAAATGGATGTTTCATGCTGTGAAGCATGTTTACTAAATACAAATATAAATAAAACACTTATCTAGGAATAAAAGTGGATCATCCCACAGATTATTTACTGCAGAAATTATAATTTTTATATTTTATGAATGTAGAAATAATTGAAAAATTCATCATGTTGAATCCTTTTTCTGGATTTATATTTAGGGATGTTTTCTAACAATCAGTTAAAAAAGAAAATTTCCTTTGGATTAAGGGAGTACTGTTGATGGAAGATAAATATGTGTCTTTGTATATATTTTAGGGAATTGGATATATTTTTAAATTTTAAATCTCCTATCTGCTAAGTTTTTAAAAAAGAAAAAAATGGGTTTTTATTTTTCCTATTTTGTTATGGTCATTTTATGTTATCTACATTTAGTTTTGATGATGATGATGATAATTATGTCCTTGAATACAGAGCACCGACATAGATCAACTTATCAGGATCAGATTCTTCAAAACAAATCCATTTTGCTAAATGTCCCTGATGGGACATTTTGGACAGAGGTTTGACACACTTAATTATGGTTTAATTTAAGACACTAAAAGCACATATAGCATTAAAATACAAAGCCAGATCATAGTATTAAAAACACTGATGTTTAAAATTTATTTAGATTTGGAGTTTTGGCTGGCCAATGAGAAGTGTCCCAGATAACAAAATTTGGATCTCTGTTGTCTGTAATTTGGGGACAGTTTGGATCTGGGGTTTCTGGTTTGAGGCCAGGGCCCAGAGAGAGAATTATTTTATCCCCATTCTTGTAGATACTTATGTACTTAATTTAACTTACTTCAATGTTACTACTCAAATAAGTGGAAGAACCTGACATGGTCAAAGTGAAGTGATTGTATAAAGGCTTGTTGCTTGTACATATTAATTATATTAATTATTTAGGTGATTCCATCTAATATCTATTTAAGAGTAGTACTGATCAAATTATTTGTTGCAAATTATCTGAGAAATGTAACCTGTTTCTTGTGTACATAAATTGTTTTGAAATAGTCTTTAAGAATTTTTTTTAAGTATTCACCTTTCAGAAAGCTCTAAGTAATTTATGTGAACAAAATGTAACCTTTAGTTTGTTAGAGCTGTTTGACTATACACTTGTCATATGACTGGCCACCTTAGACATGTTTCTGGTCCTAATTGGATGACTAATATTTATTAAAGGAGTATGCTGAAATGCAAATACAAAATGTGTGAGAGAAGAGGTATTCTTATGCAATACAGACTTGCTCAACAAACACAATTTTTTGACATGAACAAATAGTAAATTGAAAGGGCACCAAGTCTGGTGGAGCTGAACAGCCATCTGGAATAGGAGCAGTATTCACTAACACTATTTTGGAGTGTTCAGTTAGGTTTATTTTTCATGGATTTATACAGTTCCCTCAGGGTATTCAGGAAAAGACATGGGAAAGGAAAGTGAAAGTAACCAATGCTAATAGTTTGATTTAGTTAATTTAAGAGTGAACTCTTTTTGGTCCCTGCCCATAGGTGGTAAGGGATGAAGATATTTGGCAGGAGCATATTTGCACAAATGTGTCAATGTTAAGTAATGTTTTATTCTAACACTGACAAAGACATTTATGTGTTTGAATTCACATCATTATGCTCTAGCTGTGGAAAGCAAATTATAGGTTGCTTATTACATACATCCTCCTGGGTTAAATACTTAAATTTATTTATTTATTGATTTACTTATTATTTAATTAAAAAAAAAGAACCTGGAACCAAAGTCCTTGCTGTTTCAGTAAGCATGGCTTTGTTTGACAGGATTACTATCAAATGGTTAATGGTCCCAAATGTGGCTAACTGAAAGGAGTGTTGCAATCTGTTGAGAGCTGTGAGTAGACATGCCTCTCCCTACAACCAAACTGCAGCACAGTTGAAAAAAAATTTACTCCCCTAATGAAGTACTTTAGTAGGTAAATGTGAAGATTTGGGGCCATATAATAGTCTGCAAGTCGTGTGCTTTGGCATTTTTCCCCTCCAAGTACATGAATGAAAGTAATAGGATTAAGCTAAACCAATAATATACTATAGGATGCTAATGTTAACAGTGTTTACTTTTTCAGTTTTATGCCCCTTTCCAAGAATGAAAAACCAGAAAACCATTCTAGTTAAAAAGGTCGTCTGGGTTTGAAACATTTTTTAAAAGAGTTAGTACAGAATAATGTGAGTGAAAGAGAATAAATATCTCAGCTGCTTTTTCACTTTGCTGCAAACACTTAAGTAAGGAACGCCAGTCCTTAGTTTGTGAACATATATGAAGACATTAATGTATTATATATAGATAGAAGTTGTAAGCTGAGTTAGTTTCATTCTTTTGGCTTCAGTTCCACTGGATATTTTGGAAATATACTAAGCTGGTGAAAGGAAACAAAAAATATGTTTACCAAAGTTTAATTTGTTCCTTTTGAAAAAAGAACCCTATCTAGCAGTCGAAGTACAGGACTAGAATAAAGAATTACGAGTTTTGTTCCTAGCCTTGCTACTGTTTTGCTTGGTTCCTAGCCTTGCTACCATAGGACTGTATGGAGGTTCCCTTGGGGTGATGGGCTGAGTGAGATACAGAGGCAGAGGGGCCTGCTGGGGAGTTTCAACAGAAAATTAACTGTCAGTTTATTTCCACTCTGATAAACTCTCAAGGCTCATCTGAGAGCATGTCACAGAAGCTGCTTCACGCAGGTTCACACAGCAGAAAGGATCATTTGGATTTCACCTCTCATACTATATCTTCCTGACACTTAAGCCCTTCTGTTTCTGCTCTCCCCACATCTTTGACCTTCTCCTTTTGTCTCCCCTATTTTCTTCTTAGGCATCTGGTTCCTGTCTCAGCTCCCCTCAGCATTCAATCACATTAAGGATTGAACCAGGAACTCCACAGTTAAAAGCATGAGCTGCTATATATAGCTTGAGATAAAGCTTTGTTATAGCTCATAGCCTTTGTAGATTGGCACATAGTAGGATACACCACAGACTTCTACTCAAACCGTGTCCTGAACCTCTGCATCCCTCAGTGGGTTGAATGCTAGACTTATATGATAATCATAATTCTCTTGGATGATATACTAGGGACTGAACTAGAAATCTCCAGGGGCAAAAAGCACATGCTGCCATAGAGTGAGCTCAAGAATCAAGGCCTTGTAGCTGAAGCCTGGAACAGCACATATACTCTGTGGATTGATACTGAGCAGGACTTTTAATATACTTACCTGTGAATTGCACATTGAGGCCATGTCCACACGTGTGGGTATTTGGTTCCCTGGAGACAACTAGCGGGTTCCCTGGGTGCACCTTGTGCTGCTGCTAGTTGTCCCTGGAGACCGCCTGTGCCACGTGCACTCTAGTGCATGGCAGGTTACTACAGGTGGGGTAGGGGAGGCTGGGGCCAATACTGGGCTGGTCCTGGCAACCTTACCTGGAGTTCCGGGGCCTCCTGGGACTGCAGCAGCAGCAATCCTGCTGCACAGAGCCTGGCTGGCAGCTGGAGTGTGGCTTTAGCCTGCTAGGCTCCAATTTTGAGTGGTGTGTGCTGCTTCTGCATGTGCCACTCCGCATTTTTTTCTGCAGGTTTTTTGACCACTGGATACCCAGGGAACAAGTGAACGTACAGTATGTGGTGCTGCAAATGTGTCTGTGGTGCCACATTCTGCACAGCTACGCTTATCTGGACATGGCCTGAGGAGCCTAGAAGCACGATGAGGGGCAGACGAAAGTCTTCCTCCCACATTGCACAAGACAGACCCTTGCTTCTTGCATTAAGCCAAAATCTTTTTGTGAATTTTATTGCTATATGCTGTTTCCTCTTTCAGTTACTTGACATTAATTTCTGTAGAAGCGTATCCACCCTGAAAAAATCTAAATGTTCAGGCCCAGCTCCACATAGTGATATAGGCATCTAGCTTTCATAGCTCTGCACACAGCTCTGAGTTACACACCTAGACTCCCACTGAATTTCATGCACACCGCAGAATAGAATCTAAAAAGCTGATATACTTTTGAGTGGGGAACCACCTAAATTAGCCAATAGAAAACTTTGAGAAAAGGGATGTGTCTTAAAAAAACCCTTTTCCAGGGCTCAGTTGTCTGTTTACGGTATTCCATATTACACAGAAGAATGAAAGATTTGCTTGGCCAGAAAGAAAGAGAATACAAATATAGGAGTCACAGTAAGCATAACTCCCCATTTTGGTTAAGGTAATCAGGGTAGGTGTGGAGGCTTCTAATGAATGTTCATATATCGTTAGGTAAATTACAATGATAGGTCTTAGAATAGGAAGTGATATCCAGGTCTCCTCACTTCCATGTGAATGGCCTAGCCATAAAACCAGCAGTATATGTTGACTCAAGTCTGTCTGTCTGTCTGTTTGTCTGTCTCTTTCTTCCCATTGAACCTTTAATTTTTTATGCAGAGTGAGGCAGTTTCAGTAGGAAAAAGTAAAAAGTATCCCTTTCCCCTCACAGCCCAAGAATACCTACAGTCTAATGGATACAGGGAACTGATTTCCTTTTGAAGTATGAGATGTCTGAAAAATATCCTCAAGCAGAGGTAGAAAGTTAGTCTGAGTCCTTCATGTCACGGTTGAATGCTAGGGCATTTAGTGAGAACCATTCCTGTAGGAGAAGGAGATCCAACGTTATCTCCTCTAGCCCTGCTTTGATTAGCAGAAACATTTTTTTTTCTATTCAATACAGAGGTATTTGGGTACCTAACTTCCACTGAAATTGATTGAGGTAGGTACTCAAATAGGAGTTAGGCACTTTGGCTAGGGACAGACATTACACATAAACTGGTTTAAGTGATCAGAAACTGGTTTAAATCTGTAACAGAACATAAGTTCAGTGCATAAAAACCAGTTTCAAAATGGCTGAAACTGGTTTAAGATAAGCCTGGTTGAACGTACTATCAGACTTAACTGATTTGGGTCAAACTGGTTTGTGCAATGTCTGTCCCAGACCCTATCCTGGTTTAAGTTAAACCAGAGTCCCCCAGCATCCCAGATGCTATGCAGTCCTGGGCTGGGCTTTGCTATGCTCTGTACTCCAGAGAACAGAGCTGGCCCTGCCCCTCTGCTCCCTAGTCAGAGCTCTGGCAGAGACTTCAGGCACAGCAGGGTCTGCCTGGCTTCCCCCTGCCCAACTTCCCCCCTTTGCTCACTGCTTAAGTAGGGTTTCCCCACTCCATCCCTCCTATCTCCCAAAAGCAGGGACCCCAGCCCTATGGACCCTAGTCATGTGGTATGCTAGTTAATACTGAGAGGTGTCTATGTGTGTCTCCAATTTCACTAGGACAGGCAGACAGAACAATGTCTGCTTGTGGCTTTTTGGAGCTAATCAACAGGTAGTTGGTAATGTCCCTCCATTTCTTCCTTGCAAAAAGCTGTTTAAGAAGAGCTTGAACTAATGAGAGA
>NW_017729025.1:59242662-59243902 GCF_001723915.1 Gavialis gangeticus
AATGAGAGAGGTTTTTGTTTTGTCAACGGGCTGATGAATGCTGTGTTATCAGCCCCCTTCTGACTCCCTTCCCTGTCAGGTTTGCTGCAGACAGTATGAAGAAGCAGAGAGGGAGATTGAAAAGCTAGGTATCATCAACAAATGCACGCACTGTAACCCCCACCTTTGTCTCAGAGTGCTAGCCCAGGACTGGAGTCTAGCAACACTCCCGTCCCATGAGCAGCGAGTGGGAAAAAGCCTGGGAATATGCAGGCAGGGTAGGGGTTTAAAACCCTCCCTAACTGGAGGTCCTGCTGGGGCCTGGCCATGGCCCCCATCAGTTCAGCATTAGAAGGGAAGGGAGGGCTGCCTTAGCACTCCCTGATTTCTAGTCTGAGCCACTCCAGGAATGTGCCAGCATTTCCTCAAGCCAGAGGGAATGTCTGTGCAGTTGCAAACTGATTCAATCTAGGCATAACCTGCAAAGATTGAATCAATTCAGGCTTAGACTTTTTGAATGTCTGTCCGTAGCCTTTAGAAGACCTGGACTTAAGTGTTTTTTCTAACATTTGGAGCACAAGAGATGCTACATTCTATAACACACAAGTGTGTTGGAGAATATAGGAGTGCTGGTACCTCACATTGCAGTGAAACTTCGGACGTAACCTTAACTATGGAACTACTGGTCCACCTCCATTACAATAATATATTTTTAAAAATAGGAAATTCCGGGACATGCTACCAAAATTTTGGATTTGTAGGTAAGCTGATCACTGCCAACAGCATGCCAAAACTGTTAAACATTCCTTTAAACATCTAGATGTGAGAAAATTTACATCAGATGTTCACAAAGCAATCTTAATTCAGTCGTTCAACTCATAGTTATCAACAAGCCTACCATTCTTGTCTTTAGCTATACAAGGATATTTAAAAACAAAGCTCTCAAATGTTTTTAGGTAGATATGGGTCAGAGAAGGTCCAAAACTTCATAGGCTTGTGGGGGGCGGGGGGGAGGAGGAGAATTGGGTGTAGTATAGTAATCTAGCTTTATGAGATAGACTGAAGATAGAACTTTGCATCTGGATCTGAATATAGATCTGGATCTGCCAGTTAAAATCCACCTTCACAGATTAGGTGAGTGGGGAAGATTTAGCTGTAAAGCTCTACCTCATCTGTGTTATCAACACTTCCATTCCCATGTCTAAATATATCTGTATGTTGTGCTATGAACAACATAAACAACAAGCTTCACAATCTATTC
>NW_017729025.1:59244888-59245935 GCF_001723915.1 Gavialis gangeticus
GGGGGGAGGAGGAGAATTGGGTGTAGTATAGTAATCTAGCTTTATGAGATAGACTGAAGATAGAACTTTGCATCTGGATCTGAATATAGATCTGGATCTGCCAGTTAAAATCCACCTTCACAGATTAGGTGAGTGGGGAAGATTTAGCTGTAAAGCTCTACCTCATCTGTGTTATCAACACTTCCATTCCCATGTCTAAATATATCTGTATGTTGTGCTATGAACAACATAAACAACAAGCTTCACAATCTATTCCATGCACTTCTATGAGAAATATTGGGTTAGGAGAAAAGTTGCATTTAAAACTAAGTACTTGAAGTTCTGGAAGTACAAGACTAACAAAGGTAGATGGACATTCAATTATAACAAGCAGTTTCACAATCTGTTATACACACACACATATATATATATATACACATATATATACGCACGAGTCTAAAATATCACATTGCATATTCAAAGCCTCTCCAGGAACCCTGGTCTCCTTCACTGTCTTTTTCAGGCATAGGGAAATTCATATATTATTAGTGCCATTTTTATACACTACTAAGTTTGTACAGGAGAGAATCTCATTTTACTGTGCATCAATCAAATAGGATGTTGTCCTATAATTATTTTCTCACTCTGTTGCATTAGTTTAAAGTCCCTTAGTGGGGTACACGAATTTTAACTGTAACTTAAAGATTCTTCCCTGAGTTGTAATGTTACGTCATTCTAGGTACCTGCTTAAGCTGTTCATAGTAACCTGTCTCTATAACGATACAAGCCTGAATTTGTTGCTTCCTATGTGTATTAATTTCATAGGTTTATATAAAATTTCAGTTTCTGCTACCTGTAATGGTCTAGTTGTACAGCAACCTGGAACTGACTATGGGAGAGGAAAAAACTTTAAAAAGAGAAATTCCTGCCTTTGGAACATTGGCTTGCCTTGGATATTGGCAAGCAATAAGAACTCTACTGGTAGACAAGAATGTTTCTCTCAATAGAAATTTTGTTGTGGGTTATACCTGGTTTCATAGTTTCATAGTTAGTAGGGTCGGAAGGGAC
>NW_017729025.1:59245946-59250900 GCF_001723915.1 Gavialis gangeticus
TGTTGGTTGCCCCTAAGCATAATCTCCCCTGCTGGCCCCTCGTGGACATGTGCCACAATAATTCTCTCAAAAAGCTTACCCAGGATTGAGGTAAAACTAACTGGCCTATAGTTTCCTGGGTCCTCCTTCCTCCCCTTTTTGAAGATGGGAGCTACACTGGCCCTCTTCCAGTCCTCTGGCACCACACTAGAGCACCACGAGTGCTTGTAAAGCTGTGCCAGGTGTCCCGCAATGACCTCAGCCAATTATCTCAGTACTTGAGGGTGGAGATCGTCTGGACCAACTGATTTGAATACATCTAGTCCCTCCAGAAGTTCTCTAACTAGTTCCTCACTAACCCTTGGCCTAGGTGTGCCTCCTCTAGGATCTAAGGGGGGCCCAGAGGGGAGGTGTCTGTTCCAGTCCCTGCTCAGGAAAATGGAGACAAAGAAATCGCTAAATAGGTTAGCTTTGTTGTCTGGTGTGGCGACCAAATTTCTTAGCATGTCTTGCAGGGGCCCCACGTTATCTGGAACCTACTTTTTGCCCCCTATGTATTTAAAAAAGGACTTCTTGTTGTCCTTGATCCAGGAAGCTAGTCCCAGTTCCATCTCTGCCTTGGTCTTCCTGACTGCCCCACTGCATCCCCGAGCAACTGCAATATAATCCTCCCTGGTGATGGCCCCTCCCTTCCATTGGGTGTGCGCCTCCCTTTTAGCTGGGAGAAGAAGAGGGAATATGAATTAGTGGTCTAATACTTGGTTTTAAAAAATTTTTGAGTTAATATTACATATTACATGGGAGAACAATAAGATATTTAATAATTTTAGCCAGCTGAAGGAAATATTTTTTGTATTAGGGCTCTACAGCATACTTGGTTAAAATGTCCCATGTGCTAACTAGAGTTCACCATTGTTAAAAGCAACAGAAAATTTCCTGTGGTGTATACACAAGTGGAAAATAGGAGATTATGTGTAGAGGCAGTCCTCGACTTACAACGTTTTGAGTTACAACATGTTGCACTTACAATGTTTCTAAATTGACACCCTGTTCCAACTTTCTGATGTCAGTTTTGACTTTACAATGCTTGATCTGATGTGACGCCATGCCAGCGAACAAGTCACTGTGTCACCCATCTCCCTGGAGAACATCTGTCCAAACTTCCTTGGACACTTTCTTTAAGAAAGCAGAAAAACCTGCAGCCAAGATTCCTGAGAAGAATCCAGCCAAGAGCCCTTCAAAAAGTCCAACCAAGAGCCCTTCAAAAAGTCCAGCAAAGTCACCTCAAAGAAGTCCTTCCAAATCAATATGATTGTTATTTACAATATAAATACATTAATGTAGCTATGTTACTTATCTATAATTGATTGAGTACAAAATTCTGGGTTATTTTTGGTGAAAACTGGGTATCGGGCCTTGGTTCAGGAACCAATCCCCCATTTCTAACATTGTTTCCTATGGGAAAATCGGTTCTGAGTTACAATGTTTTGACTTAAGACGCCATTTTCAGGAACCAATTGTGTTGTAAGTCAGAGGACTGCCTGTATAGCATAATATGAAGAGAGTCAAATATGGAAATAGACAAAAGTTTTAAAAAAAAGTTATCCATTTGAAATCCAGAGAACTTTACAATGTTGCAAGTAAGTAAAAGCAGATGTTGTAAAGTTTAGAAAATCAAGACATTATTTTCCTGTTTCCATTGATTTTTTTCTAAACACATTATAAATAAGCTTTGAAGTACTACAAAATACTCTGTTTGTTTTGTTGATAGCATCTTTTTGTAAAAAATGTTATCAATGCTTGTTTAAGTTATAGACTAAATGATATCTCAGTGTGGTCAAACAACCGGCTGTATCTCTTTGCAAATACAATGTTGAAATACTTGCAGTGTCTGAGTCCTTTAAGAGTCTATCTGATTAGATCTTTTGAGTTTAATTTCAAACAGCTTAAATATTTTTGTATGCTTACAGAATATAAAAATTAAAGTGAAATCTTTTATAATTATTTCCAAATAATGTGACTTTGCTCCAGAAGTCATTTAACCCAGTAAATAATTCTTCTAAAATCTTTGGTTTTCTAAAGACATTTAAAATCATGATTTCAACAGCTTTGCTCATATTTCTAGACTTATACTTTAACTTCAACAAACTTTATGAACTGATAGTCTCCAGAGCCAGGTACAGACATTACATTTTAATTGGTATAAGTGATTGGAAACCAGTCTATACCCATTACAGACTAGAAGTTGGGCATACAAAACTGGTCTATACCCATAACAGAACAGAAGTTCAGCAAACATAAACTAGTTTAATAATTTCATTGGTTTCATAGACCTGAGGGCTGGAAGGGACCTCAGAAGATCATCGAGACCAGCCCCCCGCCCAAAGGGCAGGAAGTCAGATGGGGTCATAGGATCCCACCAAGATAAGCATCTAATTTACTCTTGAAGGTGTTCAATGTAGGTGCTTGAACCACCTCCGATGGCAAGCTGTTCCAGACCTTGGGGGCTCGGACAGTAAAGAAATTCTTCCTTATGTCCAGCCTGTCACGGTCTTGCAGTAGTTTATAACCATTTGACCTCATCATCCCTTGGGGCGCTCTGGTGAACAAACGTTCCCCCAGATCCTGGTGGTCACCCCTGATAAAGTTATAGGTGGCCATCAGGTCACCCCTGAGCCTGCGCTTTTCCAGGCTAAAGAGCCCCATGGCTCTCAGCCTGTCGTCATAAGGTCTGTTTTCCTGACGTCTGATCATGCGCATGGCTCTCCTCTAGACTCCAGATGATGGAATCCAGTCTAAGATTTGCTTCCCCCACCAAAGGGCAAATGTGTGTTCTGTTTATAACAATCTAAAATATGCCACTTACAGAAAACTGCATAACTTATATTGCTTCTGTATCATGGTTTTTGAATGTCTGTGCCTAGCTCAGAAAAATGCATCTGTGGCATGCACACTTTCTGCTTTCTATGTGATTCCATAAAGGACAGGCCATTTGCAAAATGTCAAGGATTATCCCATTTTGGTGAGGTATTTCTAAATAGTAATCAGATATTTGGGAGCACGTACATCCAATCAGTACTGGGCCCTAAAGGGAGTGTTTGAAGTCAAGTTTAAATGTGTTCCATTAAATTAATAGCTAAATCATATAGTCATATAGAACAGCCATTTCCCATTCATTCCTCATTCGTTTTGGGTTCTGGAGTGGCTGGGGGTCAGACATACAGCAGGAAGAGTATTTCTGAAACTTTCACATATACTACTTGTTTTGTAATAGACCCTTTCCTCCCAAAATGATCTTGGGTATTTTCATGACACAGGTTTAGAATTTGGAGGGGTAGAAGGTGGTTTCTCAGATGCTCAGTGCTTGCAGTGTTAGTGCACTGGCAGGCAGCATTAGCAGTGGGCAGAAAGGTACACAGACTGTATTCAGAACTACAAGTACAGTGCTCTGAATCTCTGCAATTTGCCTTCAGTTTTTTGGTGCCAGTTCTTGCAAGAGTTAGGTAAAGTTTAACTACTATTGTAGCAGGCTTGCCTTTCAGAGTTTGGGTTGAGTCCCAGGCTTGAGATTTTAATGTTTTGATTGATGGAGTCCATCCACCAATCAGGAGGCAGCAAGAGGAGTTAAGTCATGCCCCTTTCCTGAGGGGAGACGGAGAGGAGCTCCCCCTGGACCTGATTGAAGACTGCAACACTGTCAGGTCTGGAAGACTTCAGGGGTGGAGCCCTAGAGAGTATAAAAGGAGCTGCATGCCCAGCACGAGGGAGATGCATTAGGGATGAAGAAGAGAGGAGAGCGGGGCTTAGAAAAGCTGAGGAGAGCTGCTCAGCAAAGCGAAGCAGTAGCCTGGAAGAGCCCCTGATGACTTCCATCAGTGCAGAACGGCAGATGTCTCCAGTGGCTAGGTTCTTGGTGCACAGCATGGTGCATGGCGTCCAGACCCTGGGAGCTGCGTGAGGTGGCTCAGGTCTGCAAACTCTGGGGTGCAGCCAGAAATACAGTGCACAGGCCAGTGCATGGAGCAGGATCTTCGGAGCACTTGGGTGGCTTAGGTCCCCAGCTCCTGGCACAAAGCTGGGAGCTCAGTGCAGGAGGTGCTGCACAGAGGGTCTGGGAACAGACCAAGCCTTGTGCTGCATGAGGCAGCCCGGGCCTCCAACCCATAGCAAAAGGTTGAATCCAGGGAGCCAGACGGTGCTCAGGCTACTGAGCCAGTAGACAGGGCTGAGCCAGAGGCCCGAGAAGCTCTGCATAGTGGAGCCCTGTTGCAGGGGACAGTGACCCCCCCCCCCGAAGCCAACCGCAGGCGGGAGAGCAGCCTGGTGCAGAGGACAAGGGCCACCCGCCAGGCCTGGGAGCCATGAGTTGCAGGGAAAAGAGGATTCCCACAGGGGAGGGGGAGTCACCCCCTTGTTAGTTAAGGGCTCCTGAAGTGGAGGTCCCACTGGGAGGGCCCCCTGAAGTTACCAGTTTCCTTGAAGGGCTTGGGAAAAGCCCAAGGGCATTGGGGTTTCCCCTTGGGATTAAGTTTATCTTTGAGGTTCTTGCACCATAAGTGGTGTGATGTCGTGCCTTATATTTTGTGAACTCTCATGTTCGTAAATTAGTAGTTGAGTAGAGTCCTAGGGCTCTGCCGGGACCCCCTTTTAATATTGTTTCACCTGTTGTTTGTTTGTATTTATTCGTGGCTTATTTATTGTTCACCTATACTTATCTATAGTTTATCTGTTGGCTATCTATGTTTATTTTGGGGTTTATCTGTTTCAGATCAGATACTTACCTGTGACTTACCTGTATCTGGAGCACTGGTATAAGGGTTTATAGCATTTACCCAGGGGGGTATTGTTTATGTTATTTGTTTAGATATTAGATATATTGTACATCTAGTTTCATAGTTTCTAGGGTGGGAAGGGACCTGAGAAGATTCATAGATTCATAGATTCATAGATTAAGGGTCGGAAGGGACCTAGTAGA
>NW_017729025.1:59250911-59269775 GCF_001723915.1 Gavialis gangeticus
TAAATACATTTGTATATAGTTAAGTCCCCTGACTGTCCTCACCTAGTTCTATAGAGACAGAGGGAAACTGAGCTGTCTGTAATTCCCCCCACAGCACACCTACCAGCTAATAATTCCCTTCAATTGGAGAAGGGGAGTATATACCCCAGTACACCTGGGCTACACTATATTACAGGGATTGGTTAAAAATTGTTGATTTTAGATGCTTGGGGTCTATAAAGTGACAGTTCTCTAAAATATGATCCTGTGAGTCACGTGTTTTTAAGCATAAGCCAAAATTCTTCTCTCTTTTTGTCTGACCTGTAATGAGCAGGTGCAAATTCTGCATTCACAGCTGGTGCATTTGCACACTTACTTGCCACAGATGCAAATACCTGTTTGCATTCACTCATGTAGTAACTGTTTTTCCACATAGGCACATAAGTATGTGTGATTAAATATAGTCTACAGTTTGAAAATTTACCACTATATAATCTTTCAGCTTTTCTATATTCTCTTATCATTTATTACTTAATCATGCAAGACAATTAAACTAATTTAAGTTAACAAAATATTAATGAATGAAATAAATAAGTTGTCATATTAAAACTGTTTAGCACAATGGCATGTGGCACACTGATTGTAACACTAGATTTAGGGTTCTGAGACCCTCAGGTTCCGTAAGGGCCAGTGCAGCCATATGTTATCCTTTCCTGCTATTCTTGATCTTTGCTTAATATATATCTCTCCATGATGAATTTTGTCTGGTCGCATAACTGAGAGTACAATGCTTGGGTCATTAAAATAAAAATTAAAAGTCTTGGTTCTTCTATGCCTGCTGTTTTGATGCTGTTGTCTATCTTACTGCCCTTTTAAGCATTCCTGGGTGAATCTACATGTACACTTTACTGTGGAATTGACTAATTAGCTCCACTGGTATTAGGGCACAATAAATTAACTCCACCATGAGATAGTACTGTCAGGGACAGTACTATCTTATGGCAGAGTAAATAAGTGCAATGAAACACGTGTAGACAGTGAAAAGGGTTTACTAGTGCACGAGGTTGCTAAAGTGTAGGGGCTGCCTGCCATACAGTTCCACACTTTAGCCCAGTCGTGGCCCACCATCGCCACCACCTGGAGCCCAGGGCTGACAGCTCCCCCCCCACAAGCCTGCTGTTAGCCCCAGTCTGCTCCACCCTGGCTTAAACTGCTGCTGTTCCAGGTGCGTGTCCAGACACTGCGCTCAGATGCTGCACCCAGAAGCTGTTGACTCTGGCAGAAACAGCTCTGGAGTTTACTGTGTCGTATTAATTGAACATATAGATGCACCCCCTGTTGCTCTCCCCTCTCACTACTACCTGGACAGTTTTATGAAAGATAAAGGCAATTATTTAAAATCTAGTTTTATCTCTCTCTCATGAATCATTTTTGTGATGTGCCTGCAATCTTCATTTCCCTTCTTCTCATCTCTGTATAGCAGGCATGCTACTGCAATTATTTCTAGTCTATAATTTTTTTAAGATGAGTGTCTTCATAGGAGCATCAAAATAGCATTGACACCTAACTTGTCTATTTACATTTTCCAAATCCCCAAAGCACTATCATTGTTTGACTTTATGAAGTTAGTGTTACTGTGATGTGCTATATTTAAATAGCTTGTTCTGTGGCTATTTTTTTATTATGTGGCTGTACTATCCAACACAGCATGGCTGATATTGACCTTTAGTTGCTATTTCAATACAAATAATAAACAATAGCAGAAGTATGAGCATATATTGGCTAAGAGTTGAACAGAGACCCTTAATCTATTCAAATAGGCCATTTCTGAGCCACCAGAAGAAAATTAATTTTGGCCAGTGTAAAGCTCTTTCTCTGGACCACAATGGTCAAGACAGTTTAAATTAAAAAATTAAGCTACTTAGATTGAACTACATTATTTACAGCATTCCAGGAAAATCCACATTATGATTTTATTTATTAAAACTGATAATGCAGTGGAAACTATTGCATATAATTTTTTTGAAGGAATAAATTTTATTAGCATTCTTTGTCTATCCTAGTATGAGTAAGTTTTTTACATGTTTTATTCCTGTTTTCAGGAAAGAAACCTAGCACTCATTTAAATTGAAAAAACATGTACTACTAATACAATGCATATGGGACTTCTTTTCTCACCTTTTATCTTCACAAATGAAGGTATGGTTTGCACACTCAGATGTAATTTTACAAGATGCTTTAGAATATAAATCTATAGAACTACTGAGCATTTTAGCTGTAAAATGAAAATGATGAAATGTTGCACTGTTTTTAGAGCATCATTAATATCTACAAAGGGAACTCTTAAAAGGTTCATCTGCTTATTTTTACTACTGTACTTTAGTTATAGTATCACAGAAACAGAGCAGTTGATTGATATAGGCAACTTTCCTTTGATACGTGTGACAAACAATGACTTTCTTAAAGTTTGCAGAGAAATTGAAATCAGCGAAGATATCATCCTTTTTAGTTCATATCTGTCTCAGAGAGTGTGTGTTTATTTTCAGCATATCCTATGTTCACACCCCACCACAGAATTCGGTGGTACATTGGTACAAAACAAACAATGCACTAACCTTTTCTTCAACAAGGCTAAGTTGCTTCTGACAGGTTCCTTGAAAAGATTTTCTAGTTTTAACATTACCCTTTTGTTTCTAATGCCACCTTCAGAGTGTCTGCCTTAGGGCAAGACAGCTTTGAAGAACATTTCAAGAACCTAAAATGCTGCAATCGGAGAGATTCCTACCAGGAAAATTGTACCACAACTCTTTAAATGCAAAGAAGTCTCTGTTAGGAGTATGATCTGTCTAGACATTCGGTGATGTGTTTTTCATTACCAAAAAATCTGAGCCTCACCAAATGATAGTTCCTGTATGCTCATAATTAATTTACCCCATCTTTTTGTTCTTTTGCTTTGTCTCTTAACACTGAGGAGATTAATTACTGCTTCCAGTTTAAAACTTACCATCTTAATTATTAGATTTCTTTTCTTATATTCTGATTTTGTATTTTTGTTTGCCAGATCTAGTCATATAGCATGTAGCCATGTCGTGCTATAATTTAATTAAAAGAACTTTCATTTAAGACAACAGCAGAGGAGTCTTGTATTAAAAAACATTTTAAATGCTATTATAGGCCATAGTTATAAAAGACTACTACTATAGTACCTGGCTTTTGACGTGGAAAAATAGTATCATCCTGAGGCAGACATGTGAATAATGCAGACAGCATTATAGGTGAGTGAAGCTAGCAAGAAAGCATGTGTGCTTGCGAGGAGGAAGGGGGGTTACAGAAAAAAAAATATTAAACAAGAGAAAATAAGTGGACTTCAGTATGTCTGAGTGATCAGTAAAAAGGAAAATGGACCAACTCATCAAAATGTAATATATACTTTACAGTTTGAAAACCTGAATCAGTCATAGGTCTCCTATGAAGGAGTCCTGCAGAAGGAGATCGGTAGCTGCCAAGCAGGAACATATGAGAATACACTTTAGCTGGGGGTGGATCCAGGGAGTGGGCTCAGCAGTGCAGTTGCATCCTTCTCCCCCTTCTCCCCTTCCCCTCCCCACCTTTGATTCCTGTTCTTCTCTAAGTGTAAAACAAACTGCCTGGCAAGGACAGCCTCATTTCTATTCAGACGGAGCTGAGGGAGTCAGTTGACTTCATGGTTCATTATTATCTACTTGATTTCTGCTAATCTTCTCACTCCACATGTGTTAATAACCCTTGATTTTCCTCTAATCAAGCTAGTCTTTCTTCTGTAATTATCCTGTCATTATCTACCCCTGGTGATGTTTCTCTGCTCACCCCTCAGCATGTCCAGTAAAGGTGCACTGAGTGACTTTGTTCCTAGGGGCTTTGAATCCACAGCAAATCAGACAGGGAGAGGAGGAGCAGGGCTTCAAGCAGGCTTATCTGTGCAGTGGCTCATCAGTCAGAGACATGAAGGAGTTGCAAAAGTGAGACAGGGCATGTCTACATGAGATGCTACTGTTCATTTGTTACTGTACATGTATTTAGTACTTGTTTTAGCAAGTACTAAATGCACAATAACTGGAGTTACTGTACAGTAGTACCAGCAAACATCTTTTAGGTGACGCTAGTACACAGTAGCTTAATAATACTGTGCAGTAGTGTATTACCACTGTCCATGCTGTGATGCACTACTATACAGTCTTTTTCAGTTACTGCTCATTCAGCATCTTACGTAGACATGCCTGCAAAGAAATAAATTACTGTAGTGACCCTTTCCTGGGTTATTCATTGTAACAGATGACAGAAGTTATGAGACACTGAACCAGTGGCGCAGCCAGGGCAGTGTAAAGCTGACCATGGGTTGATGAGGGGTTGGTCTTCCTGGGCAGGGGCACTGCTAGCTTCAGGGTACAGTGAATTCATAAGGGCAGTGAGAGGGCAGGGTAGGACTCAGTGGGGTGTGAGACGAATTGTGGGATCTGAAGGGTTTGGAACATGATGGGGTGAGGCTGAGAATGGGAGACTGAGTAGAGATAGGGGGCATTTAAGCTGGCAGGAGCAATGCATACAGGACAATGAGGAGCATATTGGGGTTATGGTGAAGTGTCTACAGGTCTCATCTATGCATACAGGGAGCAGTTCTGTATCCTACTTGTCATCCATACATGTTCTGATTACTAAGAAAGGAACTTGGATAATATTATGAATCCACAAATCCATGCACAATGTTGTACATTGCAGGTTAAGGCCCTGTTTGTACACAAGTCCAAAACCCATTATAGAGACAGGGATTTTCAGAAGTGATCAATGTTGGCTTGTTGCCATTGAAAGGAAAAAAACCGTAGAATGGCCTGCCTCTGGGTGTGTGCATGTGGGCGGGTTTTCACAGACAAACACATTCAAATACTGCAGCATAAAGAATTTATTGGAATTCGCTTGAGATGAGCTGCACAATTTGCTCGTTGGTGTAATACATCACAAATTCATGCCACTAAAATTTAGAATCTCTGCATGAGATTTTCCGACAGGCTCAGTGATGGCCCAGCTTTTCTCCCGCTGAACTCAATCTCACGTGTCATAAACTCAGGCCTATTTTGTATTATGAAGTCTCATTTACAGATGCCAGAAGGGGAAATCTTCCTGAGTGATCTAAAAATCAAATGACTACAACAGAGATCTTCTATACTTAAAAATAGTCTAATTTTAAAGAGACACATCAGGGCTGTATAACTTATTGGAAAGTTGGAAATGTCTTTCCAAAATGTGGTGGGTTGAAAGATATCTGTGCAAACCTTTCTATTGGCATAGAACTGATTATTGCCCATTTTATGGCTTAAGCTCGCACAATTTTTGAAGTGGGGGGTAATTCTTTGGCTGGAAGGAGATCAGGAATTTTTTCTCTAGTAGGCTGATGTTTTTTAAAATAGCAGATGTTTGAAGCTGCTTCAAGGTTTGGAATGTTAGAATAAATCCCAGTGGAAATGGATTAGTGGGCAAAGAGCAGGTAAGGCAGTCAAAGGTGGATGTAAATACAATTTATCAGGTGACTTCAGTTTGTTATATTGATATCACCACCACATCTGTCACATATGTATAATGCTTGCCAAAAATGAACAAACACTTTTTTCTTTAGCCCACATAGTTAAGGATGAATCACGCAGTAAAACACTGATGTACTACAAGTAAACCGAATGAGGAGCTCCAAGTAAAGTTCCTCTTTGGCTTACAAAAATCTGCCTCCTGCAGCATATATCCTCACCAAGAGGAGTGATGGGGGGCAGTAGAATCTATTAATTTATTTTCCCATGTAAACAACAACCATTTCTCATAACCAAGAAGGCTGGCAAAGAGTCTTAGGTTAACTGTATTTTACAGGAAAACTTGTTATACTGCTTGAAAAATATTCTAAAGGTATCAAGTGCCAGAGTCCTCCATAAGACCCTTGTACACAGTTTAGGGATATCCTTTCCTGCAAGCATCTTTTAATAGTCTAGCTGCTGGTGTCATCTGGGCTATTGCATGTAATTTTGAAGACCAGAGATAAGTCACATATACCCTCACTGCTTAGTTCAGAACATGGTCTAGAAGTGCTTCTGCATTTCTTTTAGATGCTAAGCTGTCAATATACCAGTGTTTTAAGTAAAGCTTTCTACTTTCTTTGGTTGTCTAGGAAACCTCTCTTCCCACTTCTTGTGAATGTTCACCTAACATGGCCTGAAGTTATTCACTCTTTTATCTTCTTTGGCAAACCTACAGTGAAGCAATACACCTGGACATGAAACGATTAGCCACTATCCTTAGTACAGAATGCTGCAGTCTTTCTTATTAATAAACAGGCTACTGTGAAAATATTATACCTGCTCTCTGGTCTTTATATTAGCTTCCCATATAATACTGAGTCAAATACTGAGTCATGGTCTTGGTCCTTCTCTTTGAGATGTTGAATGGCCTTGACTCAGGACACCTTTAGAACGACTGCCAAAAGTTTATTCAGTGCCTCTAAAACATGAGGAATGGCTACAGCAAGAATAAATTAATCTGTGCTTATCTTTTTGGATGCAACCCCAAGCTTGTGGAATGAATTCCCACAGGAATTAAAAACCATTAGACCTTAACTACCTTCCATTCCAAATGAAATGACCCCTTCTTTGACCTTGCCTTCTCTACCACAAACACATAACACAGCATACATAACATTTACATAAAGCACCAAAACAAAATACTACACTCACATACAGTTTTCCTCTTGGGAAGAGCATGGAATAAATTTGGTGATGAAATGTTAGCCAGGACATCCACTGAGCCCTCAAAGCCCCCCCTCCAGCTATACGCTGTTTTATTAAAGCAGTCTAAAGATCCTTAATGTGCAGTAATATGATTCAGTAACATAGTTACACGGTTTAGTCTATCTACATATGCAAAACCATATTCTATTCTAAACTGAAACTCAGCACTGTAATAGAACCACAGGTTTTCTATATTACCTCAATACCCTTATGTCTAACTTAGTTTGAGTTCTAATGTAGACATGAAGGGTGTGTCTACACAAGATGCTTACTGTGGAGCTATCTAATTAGCTCTGTAGTAAAACATTGCTACATGTTCGGTGCTATTAGGACAAGTACTATTCTGTGGTGGAGTTCTTTACTGCACAGCAACACGTGTACACACTGACAGAGCTGGCTAGGGCACAAGTTTGCTACAGTGAGGGGGCTACCTACAGGCTACCCTGGCACTGGCACATCCTCATGCACCAGCCAGCCCCTCTGCAGCACGTTGAGCCAGGGTGGAGCAGCTCCCGGGTGGCAGGCTGACCCCCAGGGCCCAGTGCCAGCTCCAGCTTGGCTCAACATGCTGCAGAGGGGCTAACTATAAAGTTAGACCTTTAAACTGTGCACTAACTTTATAACCGGTTGCTAATGAGCTTTAATTTGCATGTGTAGCAGGGTCTCCCAGTCACAGGACCTTGTTTCTTACCAGTGCAGAGGGAGCCTGAGGTAGGGCTCCCACTGCAACAGCAGTAAAGCACAATGGAATCTAATGCACAATCCCACAATCGCACCTCCTGCCATGCTGTCTAGTTTTGATTTTCTCATTTTCTAAGAACGAAATTCCCTGGTTTAGAGTTCCTAGGTTATAGGAGTATGAGGATTTTTTGTTTGCTTGCTTGTATTTTTTTTAATACTTTACAAGTTATTATTTCAAGAAGAATAAAATACAAAATTTGAACTCTCCCCCCACAGCACTATTCAACCACAAATCCATAGATTCATGGATGTTTGGGTCAGAAAGGACTTCAGCAGATCATTGAGTTCGACCCCCTGCTCTGGGCAGGAAAGAGTGGTGGGTTCAAGATGACCCCAGAGAGGTGCATGTCTAGCCTCCTCTTAAAGAACCCCAAGGTAGGGGAGCGCACCACCTCCCTTAGAAGCCCAGTCCAGATTCTGGCAACCCCTACCATGAAGAAGTTCTTCCTGATGTCTAACCTAAATCTGCTCTCCGTCAGTTTGTGGCCGTTGTTCCTAGTTACTCCAAAGGGTGCCCTGGTAAACAGAGCATCTCCTATTCTTTGCTGCCCCTCCCCCCGCTGATGAATTTATAGGCAGCCACAAGCCTCTCAGCCTTCTTTTGTGGAGGCTGAAGAAATCCAGGGCCCTCAATCTCTCCTTGTAGGGCTTTGCCCGCAGGCCCCTAACCATACAAGTGGCTGTCCTCTGAACCCTCTTGAGATTGTCCACATCCCTCTTGAAATGTGGCACCCAAAACTGGACACAGTACTCCAAATGCAGCCTGAACAATGCTACATAGAGGGGAAGTATCAACTCCCTGGATCTGTTTGTCATGCACTTGCTAATGCATGATATAGTGTGGTTAGCTTTACTGATTGTTTCGTCACATTGACAACTCATGTTCATCTTGGTGTCAACAATGACTCCAAGATCCCTTCCCACTGCTGTACTGCTGAGGAGGTCCTCCCCTACTCTGTAAGCATGCTGGTGATTCCTCCTCTTGAGCTGCAGCACTTTGCACTTGTCCTGTTCTGCCCACTTTTCCAACCTGTCCAGATCCATCTCGATTCATTCCGTACCCTTTAGTGTGTTAACTTTACCCCATAATTTTGTACCATCTGTGAATTTGGACAGAGTACTTTCCACGCCTTCATCCAAGTCACTGATGACATAGAACAGCACAGGTCCAAGGACTGAGTCCTGTGGGACTCCACTGTTTGTACCTTTACAGGTCAATACCGACCCATCCACCACCACTCTCTGGGTGTAACCCCTAAGCCAATTTGCCACCCACCTAGCCGTGTAATCATCTACGTCACAGCTACTCAGTTTATCTGTGAGAATAGGATGAGCTATTATATTGAAGGCTTTTTTTAAATCCAAGTAGAGGACATCTACTCAATTCCAGTAGGATAAATTTATCTCTGGAAGTTTGGCCTCAAGCCCCAGTTCAAGCACATGACTATAATTAAGTTGGAAGTTTAGGCACATGCTTAAGTATCTTGCTGAATCAAGATCCTAGTTAGGATTCTACTGGCTTTTGAACATGTTTCTCAAAGTAAGTTACAGACCATTTAGCCTCTGTTTATGGCAGATGGCTGATCTTATGGAGAACTTGAAAAAGTGACTATGTGAAGAAAAATAGTTAGATATTTGCACCTGCATTTAAAAACTGACTTTATGAACTGTTTTGTTACTGCTACTGAGGAACTTCTAATTGGAACAGGACTTCTAATATGAAAAAATGAGATCACACCAGTAAATATGTGCACTGCTTTGGGAAAGCAGCCCGACATCTGCTGAATGAAGGGCTGGCCAGGGAATATGCTGCAACGGGCTTTACTTTACAACCTACAATGTTGTTGGCTTCAGGATCTTATGTGACAATGAGAATTAATGTGTAATGTACTGTCCAGTGGTTACTATTGTTGTTAAAATATGATTGTTTTATAAAAATATTTAATGATACTTTGCAAATAATAATATGCTTTTCAATATGTATATTTTTAGAAAGACTTTCAACCTAAAACTGGATTGTTTAGTTTATTGGGAATGTGCTTGAATTCTAAACAATTACTTCCCCCAAATAACCAACTCACCTCCTCATAGAGACATTTTGAAAAGGTCACCATTTTTATGTGACACACCCAAAATGCATGAACATCCCCTGCTGTGCTGTTTCAAGCTGTTCAGTAAGTCCCTTCCCAGCTGTGCACATTCTTTCCAATTTCATTGGAGTTACTGGGACATGAAGAGAAGTAAACAAAAAAAAGTCATTTTAGTGATGGAAGTACTGAAAACGTGTTTGCCAAATGGTCACAAATGGAAGGAAAAGACATTTTCCACAATAAAAAGTAGTAATTGTGAAAAATGCCAGACCAATAGAATAGGAAACTGCTGTTCTCTATTTGAGCTGAGACAGTATAGCAACAAACAGTAGAAACTTCCCTATATTTCTCACCAGTGTTGTTCTTCTGTTTTTGCTTTTTATGAGCTATAAAGTTGTATTTTTAGAGCTATTTGGGGTGTATGAGCGTCTTAACACTATTGTGGCAAGAACACTTTGCTTATAAAGGACATGTGGTGCTCATCAGCGAGACTGAAACAGTATTCATGAATATGTGTTTCTTTGAAAGTTACCGGTCGGTGGTGAAATTCATGCCTGTGAAATTCTAAAACAAGGCCTTCCTTACTGTTTAGGGCCTATCTTAATGAAATATTTGACACCTAAAATGTGCGTAGGGCCACTGACCCAAACCTAAGTGGATATGGAAAGGTCAGCACATGAACAAACCACCAAAATAATTGGCGCTATGTAGGTATGTTAACTAAAATCCTACACAGCAGAAACTTTTAAACCGGGACAATTTTTATCAGTCTGTTTATGAATTACTGCTGAAAGAATTGGGGTAAAATGTTACTGGTTTAAGTTATAACTATTTAGGGTTCATTTGTTCATATCTATCCTAGTGTAAATATTTGGTAAAGGCAGTGTGGTGCCATAATAGCTGCTTCGTGTATAAGATATCCCAGGATAGCTACAAGTCTGTCCATTCTTGAGCTCAGTGTAATTTACAGAGTTGTACAAACCAATGTAAATTTCATTGGGGGTATGTTTTACTTTTATAATGCCCTCAGTTTCACCTCCTAGAGGTTAGTGACCAGATGCACCATTTAAAATCACTTGTTTGGTTAGTTCATAAATCTTAACTTCGAAGAGGACTGTTATAAGAGAAAGTTCCAGCCTATTATTATGAGCATCATATTTCTTTTCTTTTTTTTTTCTTGTTTAGTGAAGAGGGTCTTGCAGGAGGGAAATCAAAGGGAAGCGAAATGAATCTTATGTACTTCAGGATAAAATAGTTACAAAAAGTGATATAAAATATTCCAACTTAATTAGACTGTGCAATACATTATTTTAATGTTTATTTTCTTGCACTTTTTTGTGTAAGGTGCCTCTAAAGAGTTGCATTTCTTTTGTTGTTACTTTTTCATGGTCAGGACTTCCATAATCATGAAAATGCAAGGCTATAATTGGCATATATAGAAAATCACTTTTGTAAACAAGGCAAAAGCCTTTATTTTTTTTTAAGTTTTTGTCAATGTACTTGTTCTTTGAAACTGTTCTCTTATCTTTGCTTTGTTCCTTTCATAAAGTAATAAAACATCTAAGGAGGCAGTAAAGAGAAGGTATTCTGACGTATTGCTATTGTTATCCTAAATGATGTCCTATTGAAAATTGATACTCCATGAGAATATTGGATTTGAATTAACATTTTTTTTATTCTGATATTTAAGTTACAATATACAGAAGTAGATATTTTAAATAGATCTTTGATAACATTAAGGACAAGTTGAGCTGCATTTTTTTCTTTCAGTATAATTTAATATTTCTAATGTTCTTGTAAATCAGGAGAGACATTTAGCTTGTACTTAATTGTGCTTTTAATCTGCCATGTGCCAGCAGAAGCAAGGAAATTTCATGTTCTGCACTTTGCCAGTCAGTTTTAAAAACACATCAACAAGTACAGGGTATCAAATTCACGTCTTGTTTTTCCATGGCAAATAAGGGTTACCGAGAGCAAATTATGAAAGGGAAAACAGTGAGGAAAAAAACTGTTTTGAAAAGAAGTTTCTTTAGCATGGAAGTTGCTGTGAATATTATTTTAAATTGAACTTTCTCTTGATAATGTGGGCTACAGGAATGAAAAGTTGCTTAGTGAAGGTTTCCTGCACTGCTTTAAAACCTGCAACTAAAGTTAATTTAATTTAACTTTACTATAGGCTGTTGACCAGCTCTTTCATCTCAAGTTACCTTTGTTCTCTATCCTGTTATTATTCAGCTGTAAATGTAGCTGGATATAATACATATTGCATCACAATAAATTTGTATCGTGGGAATAGGTCAAATATTATTCTCAATCTGCTTTCAAGGCTATTTTGCAGATCATTTGTAACTAACTGTTTTAAAAAAAAGAAAAATGGTCCTCTTTTTGCATTTAGTTATCCTGTTTGCTGTTGCATGTCTGTTTAATATTTGTGAATCTCTTGTAAGATACAAAAATCTTCACTGGAAATGCAATAAAAATTGAGAAAGGAGAAGAATTATATAATGAGTGGACAGCTAATGAAGACAAGGAAACTGAGAAGGAACAGATTGAAAAATACAAAGCAGGATATTGAGAATTAAATCTTGAATCAGCTTACAGATGATTGGTCTCTCATTGAAATAAATGTAAATCAGTTCATTGTCTTCTATTGGAACTGAACCCGGCCATCACTTCCTAAATTGCATAATAGGTTTAAACAGCTCAGATTGTACAGGAGAGTGGAGTGTAAGGTGTAGTAAACATGTCTTTGATGGAAGTTGAATTAAATTGCTGTGATACCATCAATTTAAAATATTTTGTCTCTCTTTCTGTCATCTCACAGGCCTCTAGGGCCTATAAACACCTTAACTAAAGCCTTCCATCTTATCTTATTTTGAGCAATCTCCTTCCATCTTGTTGCATCTTTGCCTATCCTTTCCAGATCTGTTTTTATATTCTCTTCTCATCATTGCCTTGGTCTACCTTGGGGTCTAATATCCCCAACTTCAGCTTAAAGAATCTGCCTTATATATCTCTTCTCTCATTGGTTTTCACAATATGCCATGCTCATTTCATCCTCTGTGGGTGTGTCTACATGAGATGTTTTACTGCACAGTAGAGCAAATTACTGTGCAGTAAGTGTCCATCTACATGTGCAGATGCTGACTGCACAATAATTTGCTATATTCTGCAGTTAATTTGCTACCTGTGGGGTGTATCTACACATACACGTTTAATGCACATTAGCCCTATTTAAGGCACATTAAGGCACAAATAGCTACATTGCATTAACAAATGTGTAGATGTGCTAATGGACATTAATGTAGTTTATGTCCATTGACTTGGGACTAACCTTAATCCCAAATTCGACTGCACACTTGTGTTAAGCTAATGCGCATTAAGTTTAGACGCACATAAAAGTACATGTAGACATGCCTGTACAATGGCCTTACTGGATGACCAACTGGAAGCAAATTTGCTCCTCGTGAGCTGGGCAGCAGGAGGTGGGAGATTGCTTGCTGCCCCTGGGAACTGCTTGCTGCTAGGGCGAGTTGCAGTGGCAGAGCCTGGGCTGGGACACTATCTCTGTGCCCCGGCAGCAGGGTGCTTCTGGCCTCAGATCCACAATTGGCTCCCTGCTGCCAGGACAGGAAGACAGTGCCCCAGCCCAGGTTCCACTGCCAAAGCCCCACTAGAGCTTATGCCAGCCACAATCAGCTCCAGGGACAGGGAGCAATCTCTGAGCCTCCACTCCAATCATGGAGCCAGGGCCAGGAGCTCCCTGCACAAGGAGAGTTCCCCACCCAGCCTGGAGATGGCTGTGATCTGCCCCAGACTGGGACAGTTGTTGGCCAGCCTTGGTCTGTGCAGGGAAATCTGCATATGCATCCCAGAGCTGGCTGGGAACTGTCCCAGATTGAGCAATTGAAGCATGGGCCTTGGAAAGAGCTGCATGGGAGGGGCAGATCCCCGAGTGGGGAGCTAGCAGCGAGCTCCTGGCTGGGCAGGAAATCCCTGCTCAGCCAGGGGGTCACTGCTAGCTGCCCCACCAGCAGATCAGGGCAGGGGGCCTGGACCTGCCTTTCCCAAGCAGCATTTTCCAAGCTCCCTGCCGCCAGTTGTGGAGCTGGGGATGGGCGCTCCTTGCTGTTGGGGCCAAGGGGCATTGTCCTGGCCCAAGTTCCATCACTGGAGCCTGCCCCGGCAGCAGGCAGCTCCCAGTGGTAAGGACCAATCTCCCAGCCCCCACCAGGAGACAGCTGTCTTCTGGCCTGTGCTCTGTACCAGCCCCTGTATGTTACTGCAGAGTAAACCTGTCCAGCAGCATTTGCATATCTAGACACACCCCATATTCTTAGTTTGCTCAGGACTTTGTGTTTTTTGTAAAGATCTGCAAGCTCTTGATTATCTCTTTTCCTCTGGGCTCCATTTTCTTGTACTGTACCTTTTTAAACACTTGCAGCCTTTTTTCCATTTCCCTTTGTCAGTGTCCAGGATTTACATCCATAAAAAAGATAGGTTGAACAATTATATTTTAAAGCTGGATTTTAAGATTGCTTGAGGTTTTCATTGATGACATTATTTTATCCGAGCTCCACAAGCTCATATATTAGCACTATAAATTCTTGCCTTGATTTCTTCAGTTATTTGATTGTCCTCAGTGATTTATTTCTGGATATGGTCATGTATTTAGTCTTGCTGACATCAATGGCAAGCCCAGTTGCTTTACCATTTGACTCTATGATCTATATATACTTTTGTACTTTTAAAAATAAAAATATATAAACAATATAAATATATGTAAATAACATTTTAAAATAAAATTTCAATTTTTATTTAAAATAAAATATTTAAAATAAAATAAAATATAAGCAATATAAATATGAATATGTAAATAAAAGTATAAATAAATAAATAAAAGCAGTATCTTAACAAATTTCCTCAGTGATTACCCTAGCGTATTATAGCTTTTAAAAAATTAAAAATCCAGTTTACCTGCTACTGTTTATACTGCTTGCTCAATTTCTTTCAGCTTCAGCAATGAATAACCTGTTTAACTGTATAACCTGTTTAATTTCTGAATGCTTGGGTTACACTGCATGGGTGTACTTATGTAAACTACTTTTTCCATTGCAAATTCGTAAGAAAATAAAAAGTATTGTAATTAAGTTTTAGGAAAGCCTGTTTCATCAGATTTCAAATAACCTCTGAAGAGTTCATTTTTATTGATTTGGCATGTTGTTAGGATGGGCATTTAAAAAAATGTTGGGCCATAAGAAATGTTTTTGGATTTATTGCCCTAAATTTCAACTCCTGCTCAGGTACAAAACATTTCTAGCAAGAGGCTGTTTCTTGTGTGTTGTAAAGCATGGTTGTGCAGGAGAGAGTAGATAGATGTCTTCACAACAGTGTGTGGCACTTCCTGTTGGTTGAAATTTTGTTTTGCTTACTATAGTAATATTTAGTGTTATCATTGGCAAGGCAAACTTGTGTAGGAAAATATTGGTGTGAATTTTACTGGTGAGGTGAGAGTACAGGCCATAAAAATTCTCAGTTTCCCTTTTAAAAACTTAATCCATTTGTCCAACAGGAATAAATACAGAAGGACTAGGGGTTTTGAACTTCCCTAACATCTGGGTACAGCAGTGTATTTTGACTCCAAGCACAATAAAACAACCTTACTTGCTGGTGGTATATGACATAATGACCCAAATATGTTTTTAAAAAATCATTTATTGCTGTACATAAACAGCTAAGTTAGCACAAGGGATGATAAAATAACATTGGTAATTCTTCCTTTGGTCGGGAACCATTGGTGGCCCATTAGGATTCCAGATGTAGCCATATGTGTGCTTTTCCATTTGTTTTCCAATGTCTAGTGCTTGGACCCTTGCTACCTCGGCTGTAGTTGTCAGGCATGTTGGCTTTTCAGCTTGAGGTCTTCCTGGAGAAAAACACTAGCCTGGCTAATAGCTATAAAGCAGCTTATTGTCTTGGGCCTAGTTTGTTGGGAATAACCAGAGAGAGGGCAGCCTCTTGTCAAAGGTCAAACACCAGCTTGACCAAGTTTTCTATGGTAAACATTTTCCACTAGATCTCAAAATGTAAGAGATGTTAAAATAGAGAGAATGAAAAGTTTAAATTACTTTTAAAAAGTACCAGTCTCTGCAGAATGCATTTGATTGTAGTCAGGTGCATTTTATGCATATTAAATATATTTTAAATTATTTTTGGAAAAGAGATTGTAAAATACTTGCATTCAATAACAGAAAAAAGGACAAATCACTAGAGAAACTATTGTAGTAATAATTTATTTTATAACTTTTAGGAATTATATCAGTTATCTTGCTTTATATATAAAGCAACTGTCTCCCTTACACACACGCAGTCTCTCTCTCAAAACCTTTTAAAGGTTTTGGTATTTTAGTTTAAAAATGTAACAAACATCATTTTTATATTAAGCAGAGAGAGAAATGCTGAGAACTGTTGCCAGATTGAATGCCAGCCTTTCTTATTCCATACTAATTCTGTTAAATAGCACATGCCAACTCCAGGACAAATTATGAACCTTTTTATTTCTGTTGTTAAGCAATTACTCACTTGAGTAATTCAACTGTAGTCATAGAGGCTGCTTTTGTCATTACTCACCTGACTGAATTAAGGGTTTGAAAATCTGGTCTTTATGATATCTGGTTGTAAAAAAAATGTTCCATTTGACCTGGGATTGATTGTCCCAGAATTTGACCAACATTAAAAATGGGGTAGCACAGTCCTGGACATGTTGCCCTTCCATAATGCACAGCTGCTCCTTCGCCAGTAGGTGGCCAGCAAGAGCGCACGGCCTGAACAGGCCTGTCTGCAGAATGAACCACAATAATTGTACAGGCTCAAAACAGAATATCCCAAGAAAAATATTAGTGCATTTTAACCAGCATACTTCAGAGGGACTTGAAGTGGAATAAAGGATTTGTCTGATCATACACTCTCAGGACAAAAGGTTTTCTTCCAGGACAGATGCACTGTCTGTTCATACCCTCAGTGGAACTGCTGTCTTGAGTGTGTTTAGGAGAGTTTTGGCTGAAAAGGCATGTGACTCTGTTTAGAAACCCCTTTGGATTGTAGTAGAATCAATAGTCTTCTAAAACCTATGTTTTGAATGAGGTGAGCGTGTCTGAATCTTTTACCAAATACATACACTTCAACAGAATTGAGCCAAAAACAAAAGTGTTGATCTGGACAAGTCTAAACTTGTATGTGTATGGATCAGAATTTAATGGAGGCCGATATGTAATTTACAGGGGCTAGGGACAGATGTTCAAAATGCCTGAACCTGAATTAATTCAGTCTTTGCAGGTTAATCTAACGTACAGAGAGCGAACTGGTTTCCAAGTGGATAGACGTTCAGCACATGCCTGCAGTGGCTCAAGTCAGAACCCCGGGGGACTTGAGCAGCCCTCCCTTTCACAGCAAAGCTGAGCTGAGGACCGGGGGGCATGGCGAGACTCCCACAGGCCCGCCCCAGCAGCTCCCTGACAGCCGGGAGCAATCCAGCCACATGGGGCTGCCTGGACCCAGAGAGCAACTCTTCCCCCTCCTCCCTCTCCCCCACCACTGTGGGGCTAGCAGGGGGGCCCTGTTTGGTGCTGGGGGGTGCTCTTCTTCCTCCTCCTCCCCTGCTGCCACTGTGGGGTGGGGAGGGGAGCTCTATGAGGCTGCCTCACCCCAGAGGGGGACTCTCCCCCTGTTTCTCCCCCATCACTGCAGGGTAGGGAGCGGAGGCTCTATGGGATGCTGTCCAGCCCCAGAGCGGGACTCTTCCCCCCCACTCCCACCCCCAGGGCAGGGGGAGGCTCTGTTCCATGCTGGGGCTTTATCCACTTGGAGTCCAGAACTCAGAATCCCCCTTGGAAGATAAGCCGATGTACATTCTCTAAAATAGCTGAACAAGGCATACCCTTTTATTAAGGAGGTTGTCGCCCATTTTTTCTGGTCTATAATAGCTCAAAGGTTAGAACAGTTGTGGGAGAAGTGATACACTCAGGTTCAATGACCTCCTCAGCATGACAGGGCTCAAACCCACGTCTTGTTCCTCTCAGGAAAGTGGCCTAATTACCAGGTTATAGACTACTCTGGATGGGTGCACTCTCTCACAATTCACTGAGGAAGTGAGGGGATGCTGGCTTCCTGTCCTTTCTCTCATCAGTATATATGCATTTTGCATGAAACAGGCATTAGCTAAAATACAGAAATTGTGGAAGCAGGAACTAGAACTCTAGACTCCTTCTTCCAGTGTGTGTTATCACCAGGGAGCCTCGTTTTCCATGGGGAAAAAGCAAAGAATCTCTGTCTAAAAAACACAAAAATCCATGTTTTTCTGCAACCTACCAAAAGTGAAGAGATGTCTCATAGTGAGCAGCACTTTTTTTGCTCTCTCTTATTTTTGCCACAGTTTTTGTCTCTTAGCCAATCAGCATGGGGGCATTCATTGGCCAAAAGACAAAAACCATGGCAAAAATGAGAGAGAGTAGAAATAGTGTGCTCATCATAGGACACCACTGCGCTTTTGGTAGGTTGCAGAAAAATGGAGATTTTGTGTGCTTTTCCACATTTTTCTGTAACTAGGATCAGAGGTTTAACTACTAGGCTCCAAAGGTATCTTGGGTCATGCACTTGCTTTTTCTGGCCTCATGAATCTTGCATATTTCTTAAAGAATGGCACAGCTTCAATGGTAGGGCTATGGAGTATCTCCCCTCCCCATGCTCATTCACCTTATCCCAAAGCATAATGATTAGGACACTGTTTGGAGTTGGGAGAAATGAGTTTGAACCCTGTCAGGCATTGAATGGGGGAACTGTACCCGAGTTTCCCACTTTCTAGGTAACTAACTACTAGGTTTTTTATGTAAGAACCTAATATATGTAATGCCTAGTTTATATAAAAACCTGTATTTTAAAACCTGCCCAAGCTGCATTTTAAAATAAAATAAGAACTTTGTATTGTGAGGGACCTGCTCCTCTATGACTATATTAAGCATGCTTGAGCACACCTACCAGATTGAGCCCCTTAGAGGACTTGAGTATGACTCCTTCAATTGTCTGGATGCTGAATGAGCTAGCCAGATTTGGCCAGTTCTGGGCAGAAGTGGAATCAGAGGCATCTAGCAGACGCTCATGTCAAACAGGGAGGTGCCTAGTGAGTTGAGGTGTTTCTAAGGTTGCTGAGCAGAACTTTTTTTGGATCATAATTTTGGACTTATGCCTATGTCTGTCTA
>NW_017729025.1:59274775-59277569 GCF_001723915.1 Gavialis gangeticus
ACAGCTTTAAGGCAGACCAGGTGTCCAACACAACAAGACCAACACATAGCCTGGGAAGTTGTGGACATGTACCACACTGTTCCGTAACATACGATAAGGTGACACCAGCTCACAACGCCCCGGAGTGGGGGCCCTGAGAGTTCCGTTTTTGGGGAAATAGACCAAATTAGGAAAACACCTGGAAAGCCCAAATTGGGAAGTGTGCATGTGATGGACTTGTGAAACAAAGGAATATGCTGACAAGACAGAATGTCCTGACAGTCACAGAAAGACCAATCAGCAATAGCCACAGATGAAGAGTCATCAGGAGGAGAAAAAAACAAACAAAAAACAGAGACCTTAGAGCAACAAAGGGTCTCCCCTCCCTGAAAAGGGTTCCCTGACAAAGGGTCCCTGAGAAGGAAACCTGAGGACACATGGACAGAAGAGTCCCCCCGAGAGGGGAACCCAAGGCACCACAGACAGAGGGCATACTACCAGCCCATTTCATCCACCCCACTGCAGGGGGATGGGCCTCAGCCTCTGATCTCCAGGCTGCTGACATCTGACATTCAAGAGAGAACCTCAGAGTGAAGCTCGCATCCTGGCCAGAAGTATCTTGACTCTGATGACAGCTCTAGGATTGGTAGCTATAGAATTGCTTGTATTATTATTTTCTGTTATCACTGTGTATCAATAAATTTGCTTATTATCGAATGGAAAGGTCATGGTTGGTCTGAGGGTTTTGGCTCCCCCTGGAACAAGGCATCTGGGTCCTAAATCCAGTGTCAACAATAAATACATTTTTAAAATATAAAGAGCAGTGGGTATAGTACTTCAAAGTATGGATAAGTTGAGAGTGTGCTTGAGGGAAAAAAAGAATAAGGGGCAAAGGACTGAATGAAGTGGCTACACAGCTGTAAGTATGATTCAGTGGCAGACAGAATTTTATTGGTCCTTGTAGAAATTCCTGAGGGAACGCTTCAAAAACCAAAATGGAAAGGAATGAGTGATAAGTTAGAGAGAGGGAGGAGGAAGTGGTAATGAGAGAAGTGGAGATTGATGCAGAGATGTAAAAGACAATCACATAGGACTATGGGTTATTATAGTAGTGCTGAACCTCCTGCTCACAGACCAGATCTGGCCCATGAGGCTGTGTCATTCAGCTGACTGGACTCCCCATGGGTCCAGAAATTTGGTGGCAAGGGCATAGTGGCAGTATTATTGTCACTCTCCTGCTGCTAAATTTCCAGATTCATGGAGAGCTCCGTGGGCCTGATGCTGTAGCCCTGTGTGCTAGATCAGGCCACTGTGTGGTCAGATCTGGTGCACAGAGTTGGGCCAGCATGGTGGATCACACCCATGGACTGACCCTACATGCCAGCTTTGTGCTGGATCAGGCTGGACCAACCCTATGCCACTCATCTGGCCTGTGGGGCCTGATGGTTGAACACCATAGGTTTATGATAGTAGTGGTGCTCAACAGACCTATGCAGAGCTCTGTGGGCTAGATCTAGAGCATGAAGCCATGTAATCTGGTCCCAAAAGCTGGAATTTGGCAGTGGCAGCATCAATTCCTGTGGCTCTTGTGGCCATAGCAGCTACTGCTTCTTCACTATGCTAATTTCTGTCTCTGGATCCAGCCTCAAGAGCTCCCCACAGATCTAGAAAATTGGCAGCAGAATGAGCAGGGGCAGCATTAGTTACAGTGACTCTGGAAACCAAATTTCCAGACCTGTGGGGAGCTCTGCAGGCTGGATCCAGAGCAGAGCCAGAGACACAGTATTCTAGGTGAGAGAACAATAGAGTGCTGAATAGAGTAGAAGAATCACTTTTATTGATTTGCAAATGTCATTCCTGTTAATATAAGTCAGTACACTATAGACTTGTTGTAAAAAAAAAAAAAGCCTACTGTTGAGGTCCTTCTCTTCAGTACTGCTGTGTAGCCTGTCATTCGTCAGTCTGTATTTGTGCATGTCATTATTTCATCCCAAATACAGGCCTTTGCACTTGTCTTTGTAGCATCTTATCTGGTTGATTCCAGATAATTTCTCCAGTCTATCTAGGTCATTCTGAATCCTAGATCTACCCTCTGAAGTACCTGCAACTCCACCTGGCTTGGCGTTATCTGAAAAATTGCTAAGGTTGCATTTAATACTGTTTTCCAGATCATTAATGAAGATGTCGAACAATACTTGACCCAGGACAGACACCTGGGGAATCCTATCGGATACCTTCAGCCAGCCAGTAAAAAGTGAATGAGTTTAGGTGTGGGGGCAGGAGGTGGTGTGATTTATATAAGGCACCTGGGATCCTACCCTATCCTGGAGTTAGGCAGCAGTTATGCTAATCCTTATAGCCATGAAATAGGCACTTCTGTTAACGTTGGATTTACACGTTAGAACCCCTGCTTATACTGAATCTCCTAAAATCTACATAGCAGTGGCAGAGGACCTTCTACTCAGCAGCCTAATGGTTGGGGCATTTATCTAGGAAGTGGGATATCATGATTTTTGAGTGCCACTAAACCGAGAAGTATCCTAAATACCAGCCTACTGGGGTGGGCTGCTCTGGGCTGAAAGCAGTGCCCATCCCTGTTGTTGAAGAGGGCAAGCTGGGCAGTCAAAAGTGCAAGAATCTTGAGGGCGGAAAAAAAGCAAGGCAAGAGGGAGCCTTACTCAGTAGGCCAATGAAAATGGCATTTCCTTGATGGAAGGAAGACCTGGGTTCTGAATCATGATCGCAACATTTTATCAATAATCATTTAACACACTCCCAGGAACCAAACCCATAGTTGCCCCCCCCCCCCCAACCC
>NW_017729025.1:59277638-59322994 GCF_001723915.1 Gavialis gangeticus
CCCCCCAACGCGCGCGCGCGCGCGTGCGCGCGCACACACACACACACACACACACAGCTACAAAATTCAGACTCGCTCTTGTTTTCTCTCTTTTTGGCCCCCTGAATTTTGCCTTCTTATGTTGCTGATGGACCAGTTTCATCAGAAGGCATGGAAATTGCCCTCAGCTTGGCTTGCCCTGTAGCCTGGTGATTGGGGCACTGCTGGAAATCAGAGATGTGAATTCAAACTCTCTCTGGCTGAGGAAGGTATTAGATTTGGGATTGACACTTAATGGGCAAGTACCTGAACCAAGTACACCTAATGGGTTGGACACTTCAGAGAGTTGGGCACAGGTATGTCTTGTGTGTGAATTCTTAATAGCGTTAGGCAACTGAACTCTAACATGCAGATCTCATTCAAAATATTTGACGTATCAAACCTGCATATCTCCTATATTTTCAAATATTTGTGTCCAGTCTTGCCTAAGTGCTACAATATACTGCTTTACAAGTCTTCATAAGTGCATAAACATTTAGATAAGACTGCTGAGCTACACATTAACGAAAAGACACAAATTCTGCCCCAAATGTAACTAGTGCTCATAACTTCCCTTTTCAATGTCTTCATTGGCTAGACTACTTATGCAGGAAGTGGTTGTCCCAGGTCCAGTGCTTTGCAGAGCATTAGGGGATTCAAATCCACATCTCCTACTTCCCAGGAGAGTGCTTTAATGACCATGTTATAGGTTTGGATGGCTGGGGATGCTTTCTACCATTCCCACTAAAGGTGTGCCACTCTATAGGAAGAAGTGCAAGATTCACAGGGCCAGGAAGAGTGAATTCCTGTGACAGCCTGCCTCTAGTTTAGTGGGATGGGCACTTACCTGGGAGGAGAAGGAAGTCCTGGATTCTGCAGTTTTCACTCCCAGGGTTACTTCTGTTTTTAGTCCAATGACTGTTTAATGTAAAATGTAAACAGCCCTTGGAGAAAGGACCAGAACCCAGTATTGCTGGGTGGGCATTCTCTGAGGAAGCCCAAGTGAATCAGACTCCTTGTGGGGACTTGAGCACGCCTCCACTTATTTTCTGGATCCTGATTAGGTGTTGGTGGGAGGTAGGTAACTATCTCTTTAGGCTGGAGCAGCTCTGGGCATCCCCAAAAGCAGAAAGATAGGTAGCTATGGTAAACACTCATCTGTTTGACTTGGAGGTAGTGAATTGGGGTGTTTCCAGGATTAGGCAGTTACTGATCTCAGTTTTGGACTTGGCCATCTAAAATCACCTATATACTACCGTAGGCACCTACATTCTTTAAATAGATTTAACTCAGTCACCAATAAAGCCAGCCCATGAAAATGGGGAGAGCTTGGACTATTTCAATGACAGGAGCAGGTGAAAAGCTGAATCCAAGGTGTAGTGGAAGATTTCTCTCATTCAGGAGAATCCCTCAAGCCACATTAAATGTACTTTGGCTGATCCTCAGCTGATAGAGCTCTCTCTTAGGTTGCCTAATTTCTTAAATTTCAGGACCAGGAAACAGGAAAGGTGATTGACCTTTCCCATTTTTTCCCTTCTGAATATCTTTAGCTGCTCCAAGCATGAGACTTTCTGTTCAAAGTAGGGTTGGAACTTTACCTGCTTTAACTGTTTTTCTATACCCCTACTTGAGTTGGCTGTCTGGAAGCTCCTATCTATTACACTTTATAGTCAAAGTGTCTCTTTGGACTTTATCCTACCTGCAACTAAACAGTGTTGAACTAGGATTTGCTCCTAAAATGAGAACCATGCAGAAGGGGTTTCAGATTGATGTCCATTGCTCTACTTACAGCTAGATATTTAAAAAAGCAACATAATGACTCAATTTGCTACTGTTTTAACAAGAATGTGTGTCTGATCTTTTTCATTGTCCATTACACATTGCTGTGTTGGCATGGCACACACTGAATGCATAAAACATGCATCTGAATACATATAACATGTAAAAGATATTTACTGTGGTGTTTGTTGGTACACACACATAATTAACAGAATTTTTAGACTGAAACATTTCTGAAGAAATATTTATATGGATATCATACTTTTATTTTAATGTGACTGGGTAAAGGATTATTTACATTTATCTATGTTAAGGAAACCTGGAAATAAAACAAGATTCTGTTGTGGGCACAGAAAAGATCCTCCTGAAATGTGCATTTGTAATTAATCCCCTGAAATTTCAGTCTCCAATTATTTTCCTTGTCAGTACCAGTAGCAGTCCCTTGATACAAGGATGATAGCCTTCCAGTAAATTGAGAAGTCATCAGTGAGCCAGTCCTCAGATGACTGAGGAGGCCAATCCAAGAGCCATGTGTTTGACTGCAGATGTGGCAAATAGTTTCAGGAGGATCCTGGTGATGTTAGGTCATAGCTCTTTCCCTTTGTCTCTCATCTTTCTGCCGCATCCAGACGTGTGGATGTTTGGTTCCCTAGGAACAATGAGTAGCGGTGCACCTTGTGCTGCTGCTGGTTGTCCCTGGGGACGCCCATGCCACGTGTGCAGTGGTGTGTGGCTAGTTACCCAGGTATGGTAGGGGAGGCTAAGGCCAGCACTGGGCTGGCCCCAGCCACCTTACCTGGGGTTCTGGGGGCTTCCTGGGGTTGCAGCAATAGCGAACCTGCCACACACAGCCTGGCCAGCAGCCAGAGTGCAACTCTGGACAGCCAGGCTCTGGCTTGGGATGGCACACACTGCTGCTGCATGTACTGTTCTGCATTTTTTCTCTAGAGGTTTTTTTGACCCCTGGATATCCAGGGGTCAAAAAAACCCTTCGTACTGCTCCCTTGCAGTGTGGAAAACAGCATAACGTGGTATGTGGTGTTGCAGATGTGTCTGCAGTGCCACATACCCCAGGGCTCTTCAGATTGGCCTTCAAGGTGTCCTGGAATCTCTTATTTTGCCCACCTGTAGAATGGTGACCAGCATTGAGTCGGGACTACAGAAGCTGCTTTGAGAGCTGGTTGTTGGGCATCTTTATGACATGTCCTGTCCAATGGAGTTCGTGCCATATAAGCATGGCTTCAATACTGCTGGTGTTTGCTTAAGACAGAAAGCTGGCATTTGTTCTTTTGTCCTTCCAATTGATATAGAGGATTTTCCAAAGATATCACTGATGGTAACATTCAAAAGCTTCAGAAGTTTCCAATATGTCGTCCAAATTTCACACCCATACAATCAGAGTAGGAATGATAACAGCCTGATAGATGAGAAGTTTGGTTTGGGTCCTGATGTCATGATCATCAAAGACATGATTTTGGAGACATCCAAAGGTAGCACTGGCAGATTTTATCCAGTGCTGAAAATATTTGTCTGTGTTTCCTTTTGGGGAAAAGTGGCTGTCCAGGTAGGGGAAATGCTCAGCATTCTTCAAGGACTGCCCACCGAATGTAATATGTGGAGGGCCAGCAGGTTGGCTTGGGGTGGGCTGGTAAAAGATCATGTTTTTCCTGAAGCTGACAGTGAGTTCAAACATTTCATATACTTAATAGAAGCAGTCAGTTGTAACCTGGAGCTCTTAAATTGAGTGGGCATACACAACACAATCATCAGCATATTGAAGATCGCTAATCAAGGTGTTGGTTATCTTGGATTTGCAACATAACCAGGTAATGTTAAAGAGATTCCCAGTCATATGATACTGTATGCTGACTCCAGATGAAAGTCTCCCACCAATGATATGCTGAATAGTACAGTGCACATAGATGGAAAAGAGTGTTGGTGTAATCACACATCCTTCTTTGACTCCAGTTCCAATAGTGAAGGGGGCTGTTTTTGAGCCACTGTTTAGGACAGTTGTTTTCATGCCATCATGAAGATTTCATCAGGATCTTTTATAGGGTCTCTCTGTTGATTAAATCAAAGTCCTTAGGTAAATGAAGGCCATGTAAAGATCTCAGGTTGCTCATGGCACTTTTCCTACAGCTGTCTAGCAACAAATATCATTTCTCTTGTACCTCTTAGGGGTCTGAAATTGTGTTGGAACTTGAGTAGAATCTCCTCAGCAAGGGAAGTGAGGCTATTGAGGAGAATGCAGGTGAGGAACTTCCCAGCTATGGACAGGAGTGCAATATCATGATCATTGCTGCAATACAATCTGCCTCCTTTCATGAATATTATAACAGTTCTGGAATTTCTCAGGTTACTGGGAATCTGTTCATGTTTCTAGATTCTCATAATGACATACAGTTGGTGAGAGAACTTTATTCCACATTGCTTTTAAATTTCAGCTGGTATTCTATCAGGATCACATCTTGTTCTTCATTTGCTTAACAGCCTTCAAGGCCTCTTGATAAGTTGGTGGATCTGCCACATAGTCTTTAACAGGGTGTTGTGGAATAGCTTTGGTATTGTTTTAAACACTATAATCTCAGTTCAAGTGCTCTTGAAAGTGCTTCTTCCACCATGTGTTGATGGTGGAGCTGTCTTTAAAGAGTGTTGTTCTATCCTTGGACCTCAGAGGGACATCTCTTTGTAGTATTTGGCCATAGATAGCTTTGGTTGTGCTGAATAACTATGCAAGTTGTGGCCATCAGAAAACTTTTAAATCTTTTGCTTAGTCCTCCCACCACTTGTTCTTTCACTCTCAAATTTTCCTCTGGGTCTTGGCTTTAATGTGACAATAAATGTCCTGCTTCTGTATGGGGTTGATTCTGCCAAGAGGCTGTCCTCTTTCTGTTAATGAGATCTTGAATTCCCTATCATTCTCGTCAAACCAATCCTGATGTTTCCTAGTGGAGAAGCCTAGAAATTTTTTGTGTACCTCATGGATGAATTTTTTGAGGCTCTCCAGATTAACAATGGTATCAAGATCATCAGGGAGGTAGGAGAGTTTTGTCACTAAGGCATTGCTGGAAATGATCACTTTTAGCTGGTCGTTCAAGCACTTAACACTGAACCTCTTCCTTGGTTGCTTCTTTTGTTTACATTGTTTTGTGTGGATACAAATGGACATGAAAGAATGTCTCAAACAATATTCTGTCCAGCAGTTGTCTGCTCTGGTCATAGCTCTGGTAGTACAGATGTCACAATAGTCCCAGGCGCACAGTATGATGTAGTCACCCAGGTTCCAGTGTTTTAGATGGGGGTGCATCCATGATGTCTTCCATGTGTTACCTTAGTGGAATAAGAGGCTTGTGATGATGAGATCATGTTCTGAATGCTTGCTCAGGAGAAGAATTCCACTTGAATTGGCTCTCCCTGCCCCTTCCTTTCCTAATGTTCCTTTCTATAGCTCAGAGTCCCTGCCCACTTTAGTATTGAAATTGCCAAGCAGAAGGATCTTATCTTCTTTGGGGACAGGTGACAGGACTTGGTCAAGTTAGAATAGAATTCTTCCTTTGGTTGGTCATCTGCATCCAGGATCAGAGCATATGCACTGAATACTGTTACATGTTATCTGTTGGCCAGTTCAAGGTGAAGGTCATGAGATGCAGCATAGCCAACTGGACGTTCTGACAGCGGAGTAACAAATTTAACCTTGATAGCAAAACCAACACCATGGATGTGTCTGTTTCCTTTGAGTTTTTTTCCCAGAAAAGTTGTAACCACCACCATCTTTCATCAACTGCCTGTCACCTGAGCATCTGGTCTCACTAAATGCAACAACGTCAATATGAAATCAAACAAGTTCTTTGGCTGTGAGTTCTGTCCTTTGCTCCAGTTCATAGCTGTTCGTGTTGTCCAGCAGGGTGCAGAAGTTCCAAGTTGTAGTAAACTTCATTACTAGATTTGGACCACAGATAGAGTAACCACATTGGTTATGGTTTTCCAGTCAGGTGAAATGAGACAAGTTTAGGGAAATTTTTCTAGCCCCCTCTCCATATAGGGTGAGTAGAGTGGATCCTAAATAGACCTGCTTAGTCATGATTGCAGCTACCAAACTGCACACCCGTCTCAGTTCCAAGTACAAAATGGTAATCATGTGTAGGTCCATGACATGGGGCTTCTGATAATCACCAGTGCCTATGCCTGTCACCACTTGTCTCTACCCATCCTACAGTGACTACTTGTCTATACCCGTTCTGCAGTGATGCTTTCAACTTGCTGTTGAAAGCAAAGGCCTCTGCAAGTCTTACTTTAATGTGGGGATGTGATTGAGTATCAATAGCCGCATTATACTTCACAGGAAGGAAACCTTAATCTCATGTTAAGAAAAGCATAGACAGCCACAGGTTTCTATTCTGCTTCAGCCTTTATCCACCTTTGCAGCCATTGTGAAATATATTTTCTTCATCAGCCTGTTCTGTTGTTGAGGACTTTTATTTATATTTTGTCTGTTTACTATTTACTTTGAGTTGACCTTATATTACCCAAATCATTTTATTTGAAACATTCAGTTGGTCTTAACATGAAGCTTCAGAAGGATAAGCATTTTAGTTTGTAACACTTTACTGGGATTAGACTGTAGTTAGTAAAATATTCCTTAGCGTTGCTTTCTTGTGCTTAAAATGAAAGATTAAGTTCAGCAACATACTGTAATTGGTACTGATTCAAAAATTGCAGCCAGTTTTAGAATGGAAGCCAAATTTTCTTTCTACTTTCCAGATTTGAAATCCTAGTACAGTGCACATAGAACACACATGATGTTTCTTAACCATTCATTAAAAAAAGATACTCCAGCCAATTAAACATTTTCATATAGGTATTCAATATATATATGGTATACAACAGACAATCCAGTAAAACAGTTAAAATAAAATAGAAATGTAATTACTAACCCAGCCAGAATATTGATTGTAGGTAAAAAAGATACTAAAGTAACTAATCAAACTGTAATAGCTCATGAAATAAAAATTCAAACAGATCTAGGATTTACCCCATTTCATTAAAACAATGAGTCTCCAATCTTGAACATTTCAGTTTAATAGCTTTATATCTTTAATAACTATTGGCATGCAGACTGTAATAGAAACTTTCTAGCTTAGAAATGTTTTATCATAAGAAGTACAGTTTTGCTTTTCTGCAGTTGGGTTTGAAAGCATTCTACAAAGACTAGGCTACTAATCCTAAATAACATATCAATGGCTACACTGTTTTTAAAAATGTTGTTATTCATACATATTACTTAAAAACAGAATTGGAGTCGCTTAGCAGTTTAAAATTAATATGTCATTTCTTCAACATAGAAACTCTATCTTATTATAATAATATAATTAATTGTCATGTAATTATGCAGGCTATATAAATTGGCATTTTAAAAGGTTTATCGGTAAGTTTTTAAAAGGTTACATTTCTGGAATTTTTTTATACAGTGGAATTTCTGATGCTACAGTAAATTAAGAAGTTGGATGATTTTCATATACTATCCTATTTCACTAATACAGAACAACCTTGAACCACACTAGGGCAATAATTACCTAACTTAAATCAGAGACAAAGTCAGCCAAACAGCTGTTTTCAGTTTGTTAGGAGACCCATTTTATTTACTCTCTTGGTCAGCTTTCATTACTATATAAGACAAAATTTCACTTGAGTTTTTAACCCTGAATTCCCAGCCTTGTTTGCTGCCTTCTATAAAATTGTATGCTTGAACTGTCACAGCCACTCAACAGGCTAGGAGCTACTGGTGTGTTTTGTGTTGATGGTATTTTTCATGAGGAGAAGTTTCAAATACCAGTGGTACAGGTACAATGATGCTTTGAAACCTAATTCTACATCTCTTTTTCTCTTTGAATCCAAACACATCCTCGTTAGCCTGTTTATACATTACCATAATGCCAAAATGACAATTAATGCTATGGTATAAAAACATCCTTAGCAAACTATCTTTATTTAAATTTTGTATCGCTATGTAAAGATCACAAAGAAACAAAAACGGTATTTTTTTAATTGCATACGTGACTATATAAAGGGCTTAGTCCATCTGTCTGTGTGTCTGTCTGCCTGCCTGTAATGCTCTTGCAGAGCGTGGTTCCTGGCAGGGCATCGCTCCAGCCAGTGCTGTGTGCGGGGTGAACTGCCTATCAAGAATGACAGTGGGGACGGAGCGCCACCATGACAAAGGAGACGGAGCAGGAGGGGGAGAGGTGTGGGGCCAGATGTGGAGCAGGGGAGGGGAGGGGACAGAGTGGGGGGGCAAGACCAGCACCACTGGCCTCACCTGCCACACACCCCCTGCCCTGCTCCTTGGAGGTGGCAGCAGCGCAGGGTGGTGGCGGTAAAGTGATGGCCTCACCCCGCTCCGTCCCCACTGTCATTCTTGACAGGCAATTCTCTAATGATTAAAGAACTAGAAGTTCTAGTGTTTGGGTTCTGGTAGTGTAATGCGTTCTATAACCTAATTCAGGGGTTAGCAACTTACAACTGGCAGGCTGGATCTGGCCCATGGAGCCATTGGACCTGGTAGGCAGACTTGGAGGACTTCAGCAGTGTTCTGGCATCAGGGGACTTTGGCATTAGGTAGTAGGGGGCTTTGCCCATGCTGCAGCTGGTCAGCCTGGGGCTTTGTCCACACCACGTTGTGAACATGGGGAACTTCACCTGTACCATGCTCAGTCCCTGGGAGAAGTGGTGGCAGCAGCAGTGGCAGCAGCAGTGCTGGCCTTTCTAGGACCCAAGCCAGGTTATTCCAGCCTACCTCTGTGAAAAGATTGCCAGCTGCTGGCCTAATGGGACATTTTAGGAAATGAAAAGAGTTATAGATTTCAAATTTAGAAATGAAATAAATTCTGGCATTGTGTTTTGTTTCTAAAGCTAGTGTTTGAAAATCAAGAAGACATCTGATATATTGTTAATTACTGTTATAGAAGTGGTTAGGTTATAATCTGTTTCACAGTATTCCAAGGAAGCAGATGTAAAAAAGGGAAACCTTTTAGTACATTTCTTAAAATACTTTATACTTTGCTTTTATGTTCCATTTTTTAAATATTATTTAGAAACCTTGCTAATAGTATTTCCCTCACTTTCTGGCTTGTGTTTTTTCCATTTGGTAAATGTAGGCTGCCATACTGCAATTTTTGAATTCCTTACGAATCCTGCTGACAAGGTTGAATTCTGTTTGCCTTCTTCTTTGTTCTATTTTAGATGAAGCCAGAACTTCTTCAGAGGAAAGGGCTATTAACTTAAACTTATTTTGTTGAGGGCTTATCCATGCAGTTGTCACACACTAGGCAGTAATACCAGAATAGTTACATAACACTGTCTTTAGACTGTTTTACAAACTTCATGAATTTCTTCCTTTCCTTTTTCATGTCTTTGTGACAAGGTATTTAGGAGAATTTGCAGATTTGTTGGAATCTGATGGGTCACACCATGAGCACTTCTGCAATGGCCTCAAATTCGTGACCTCTGGGCTGTCAACTGTATGCCTTAGCACGCACAACACCCCATTCTCCTACTTCATGAATTCTAAACTTCATAACACCTCTGTGTAGTAGCTGAGCATTTTTTCTCAGGTCCTTTACATCCCCATGTCATGCAGCCAATCTCTGGGAAGCCTGGTCTGGCAATACCAATTCTGGAGATTAAAATGCCAATTCTGGAGATTAAAATTATTAAATGATCTACTCCAGAACTTTTCAACCAGTGAGACTGGCCTGGAGCTGAGCTGTGTGCCTGTCCTAATTTTGTCACTATATGTAAAACTTCCAGGACATTATTTCTGCCACCTTGGCAGTTTTTTGGCTTAAGCACAGCTCATTGCAACTTGTGGATAAAGGTACTATATTTATAACCCAAAGGGAAGAAAAAAGCCTGCAGAAACAGTTCGGAACAAAAAAGCAAATTAGAGTGCTGTGTTTTACTGACCCCAGTAGATTCAGAGATTTGTCATTGACTTCATTTGGACAAGGATTTCACTCAGAAGGTATTTAATTTCCATTGCATCTTCTGGTTATTGGTTTATTAGGCCCCCTATACATGTTACTTTAAAGTGTAATTAACGAGCTAATCATGCATTAAGTTGTGACCCAGCTATACATTCAACCAACTAATGGCATGATAAAACAAGCCATAAATTACAAAGTTATTCCATACAAAATGTTACCTTGTTCTAACCATACCGTTAATTGAATGTGTGGCTAAATGCTCCACTGTGGCTGGGAGCCACATGAACTGAAGGGCTCCCAGCTACAGGAGAACACCACTCACTGCCCGTCCCACAGCTGACAAAGCTTGCAGTGGTGGCAGTGTTCCCTGTGCTGCCCCACTGTGAGCTTTGAAAGTCTTGTCACAGTGGGGGCACTGGGAAGAATGCTGTTGCTGCTGTGAGCTTCACATCAGGTGTAGGGCTCACAGTGGCAGCAGCATTCCTGGCGCTGCTCCCCGCTGTTAGCTCTGCACCCGAAGAGGCTTGCAGCAGCTGCCTTCTGCTGCCCCGACTGCAAGCCCTGCAGCTGACAATGCTGCCTCCACTGCATGCCCCACAGCTGATGTGGGGGCTCACAGAGGTGGTAGTGTTCATAGCACTGCCCCTGCTGCATTTCTCATAGCTAAGGTTGGGGCTCACACATGTGGGAGCCAGCACAGGGGGAGCCCTGGATCGTGATACCCCTGCACTGGTGATTTGGCGTGATGGGATTTAATGTGTGATCCCTCAATTTTGCCTCCAGCCATGCATGTGTAGCGTGGCAGGAGGCATGATTGTTTGGATCATGTATTAAATCCCATTAAACCCTTACCTGCATGTGTAAAGGGGCCCTTATATTTGGGTTTTGCAATGCCATTTTGTACACGATATAACTTTTATACTAGTTAATGAACACCTGAAACCAAACAAGCTGCTAAAAAAATCATAAAAAGCATGCCAGAAAATTCCTGCTTTGGTTTTGAAGGTAGTTTAATTGTTCTCAAGCAACAGAAGAACAATTTTCAAAAGAACAAGTATTATCATCCCTTACCACTGCTGTTGTACCATGTTTCACTGTCTCTCACTCATTCATGGACACAACAGGCAAAAACAATGGACACTGTTACAATTCAGACAGAGTCTAATGTCTACTGAGTACTAATCTGATAAGCTCCTAAGGTGCAATCTAAAATGATTGATACAACATACAAAACGAAGAAAGTATGTGCTAGACTTGTTTGAACATAGATGTTATTAGGGTTTTTTTGTTAATTAACAAGAGTACTTTATTGTATAAACCAATAATTTAAAGAAATTAGAATTCATTAGGAATAGTGTTATTCCATCTGTACCAATACTAACAGAGTGGAAATTCACTAGAAAATGTGAAGAAATGAGGTGCCAGTTTAGTTAGGTCCAAAATCACAAATAGATTTTTTCCATATTGATAGTAAGATGGCTTCCACAAAGGAAAATTTGAACTGGTTGCTTCAAGTCAAATGAGACACTGCAGTGACTTTCTGTAACATCATAACCACTCTAACAAGGAAGATGATAACTAGCCCTAGGGCTCCCTTCCTCTTTTTCACTCTTTCTGTATATTGGAAGTCTGTGATTTGCCCTTAGTCATCTGGCACAGTTTGTTGTTTGTTTGTTTGTTTGTTTGTTTTCCCCTAGCTAGCTGACAAATTGCATGCAGAAAATAGCTGAGGTTTAACACCAATTTCTTAACTTCCTCTTGCTTATTACCCAGTAGATTGAAGAACAGTGGGATCTTCCTCTGGGTTGCATTTCCTCAAGGCAGTAACTATTCCCCACCCTCTAATTAGCCCTTTGCAGTGCCCACAGGGAAACTGAACAATTCTCTTTTAGAAATGTGAACCTCAATTTTTCTGCTTCATAGCTGATTTGCAATTTGTCACCCTAAAGATAACTTCCAGGTTGCCTCAGTTAGGGTTGTGTATGATTGCTCTCTGTTTTTCTGTAGTCTTCCATATTCCTGTAACAAAACGGTTCTTTCAATTAGTCCTAATGTTTTTATCTGACCAGGGAACTGTACCACCTCTTAGTATTTCTGCCTCAGTCTTAAGCCAGGAAAAAGTCTAGCATTCTCTGGAAACCAGATGGGCCAAAGTGGCATGAGGTTCAAAGTCAAATTAACCTCTCCCACCCCTACTTGGTATTTTCTACGAAAAGCCTCAAGGCATCCTGGTCTGGTAGTCAGAAAATTTATGAAATCACAGAAGTGCCTTTTTGTTTTAGTTATATTCCAATCTACTCCTCAAAGGCCATGGTGGGAGAGGAAAGCATAAGGAGATGAGTTTTACAAAGCTACCACTAACCATTCTAGGGAGTTTTTCATTGAACATTACCGGTAGAAGAGTCAGCTTGTGTACAGAATTCATGAAGCAGGGCTTAAGTGGAAAGCTTTTCCTTCAAAAGATGAAGCTTGAAAGGGGAAAGAGTTCCTTTTTTGCTGAGATCACGTTCCTTTTCAAATCTCTTATTCTTTCACACTATTGTATTTTCTTGTACAGTATCATTATGCAGAACCCAGTGTCTCCAAAGTCACAAACCAAGTCACAAAAAAAGGATTTCCCAGCTAACTTGTTTTCTGTGACACAATGACGATAGTGCTGACTCCCATCTAGGATTTTCAGGCTCAGGCTTCAACAAGATATTCTACTTACTTAATGGAGAACAGTTAAAACTCAGAAATCAACTTGAAAACACCCCAGAGGGAGCCTTGGAGATTAGAAAAGTCATGGATAGTGACTGGTTTGTCAGAGCAAGGGAAGAGAGAGAAGCCTAGTGTCTGTGTGGTCTCAATTGAGCCACTATACTAATTATTTGGGAAGTTGAAATATGATTTGTCCCCATATATGGGAGGCAAGCCTATGCAGAAACTGTTCAGTGGTTACCAGGATCATTCCTAGATACTGTACTGGACAAGTTAAATCTGCTTAACTTTGTGACTATAGAGCTGTGGTTGAAACAATGTCAAGCAAGGTAGCTGCAAGCTTGAGAAAAAAAGCCTAGAAGAAAGTGAAAAGAAATAATAGAATAGAAAATAGAAACATAACCTCAATTGCACTTGCTATTGATGTAAAGATAGAAATTCCTGTGGACATTGTTAAATGAACAGTTAGTGAGTAAATAGGAAAATTACAAAATGAGTCCATGCACTACTTTCCAGATTCTGAGAAAAAGGAACTAAAGTATGACTCAGTGAGGATTCATTTCAATGAAGGAGCTGTGCTGCTCTTACAATAAATACAGGAAGATGGTGATTGAACTTTCAACCACCTGACAAATAGAAGATGTCAGTTTTGTCTGTCAATTGAATAACTAGACTTTGCTGTCTGACTTTGAACGTATGGGCATTAAAATCAGCACCATGTTTTTGTGAAAGTTCTTTCTGCGACTGGATTCTGTTCCCTGATTATGATAATACCAGATATAGAAAACATTTGCTCCTGGAGAAAAATCTGATATGATGGGTTGCAAACACTAAATGGAGAATGAAGGAATTCATAAAAGAAAGTTCCAGTTATACATCTGGTAATAATGCAGCATAATAAATAATAATACATTAAACTATGATACAATCAAACTACATTTTAGAATGTCATTTTACTATCAGTTCAAAATTCTATACTACTATAACCTATAATACCATATTTTCTTGAATACAACACACCCCAGAATAAGATACATACCTTGTTTTTGAAATGCAGAATGAAGAAAAAAAATTCCTTGTAGTAAGTAACTGACTAGAAGCAGCTAGGGAGCCCAGACTACTCATTGTTCTGCTCCCATTGTTTTGCCAGGCAGAAGCTGAAATGGAAGAAACTGCTGTTACTGTATTTCCTTGTTTATAAGGTGCATCTCAATTTCCAGTAGCTGGTTTTGGAAAAAAAGTGTGTGTTATTTGCAAGAAATACGGTATATAGACTCTTATAATATAAAGAAAGTACTGTGTGCACTACAGTTCCAATTCTTTTGGGTCCTTTTGGTTCATACTTTCCATAGTAATAGATCCCTACTTCTAATATATGTGGTGTATCCATAGGCCAATCTGTTATGTGAGATGTCTGTATATGCATATATTTTGTAACTGTACAATCTGTCAGTTCATCCAGTCCCATTCTTAGAGTTTACTTCCTGATCTGTCCTGGTTGTCTGACCTCCATTCCTGCGTATACACTTAACACTCCTTTTGCTTTATGCAAAACCAGAAGAAATTATGACTGTTGACTTGGTGCTCTTCTCATAGTTAATTTAGGAAGCAGAGTAGGTAAAAGATTTCACTTTACAACAAAGGCATGGTGAGATAGTTAAACATTTGGTGGAATATTTATATCTACCATTCTGATTTTCTATGACCTGAGAATCATTTGAACAAAAAAAGCAGGAAAAATGCAGATGGTTTGGGAAAAAATTAAACTACATATAAGTGATGTTCTAATGGTGATTGCTGATCCCTTTACCTCAGTGCCTCATGCCTTATGAAACAAATGATGGCATGCAGAGAAATCTCAGGCTTTCGAGTCAATTATACCAAATCCCAAGTAATAGCACTTGGAATGAATGAAGTTACCCAACAGTCACTGTCAGAAAAATTAGATTATACAAGCAAAACACTTGATAATATTCTCAGGATTCCATATTACCTTCCATCTGGAAAAATTTTACGAAGTAACTTACTTGCCTCTGTTGAAAAAAGTAACACAGTTAATAAAATGGGACATGCTAAACATACCATGGATTGCCTAAATAACATCATTTTAAAAGGGGGCCTTTTCCCAAAGATTATGTCCTTATTGCACATAGTTCTAGTAAAAATATCTACTAAAGTATCAGAACAAATATAGTCAGATCAAAAAGAAAACCTAAATCAATATAAACATTTCAGGGCAACTGTAACAGTCTATCAAGATGTGCTTAATAACAAAAGTGTGATGTGAAACTAACCTTTGTCCTTATTCACTGGGGATGTCCAAAATCAAAGGAATATTTACTAAAGATATTAAATCTCAACATGTCTATCAAGAAAGTGAAATTACTAGTAGAGGTTTTGAGTTGTCCCAAATTAAATAGATTCATAGATTCATAGATTCATAGATTAAGGGTCGGAAGGGACCTAGTAGATCTTCTAGCCCGACCCCCCGCCAGGGCGGGAGAACAACAAAAACCCCAAAACAAGAAACGGGACTCAAATGAGTCCAGCCAGGTAGGCATCCAGCCTCTTCTTAAAGACCCCCAGGGTAGGGGCCAGCACCACTTCCCTTGGAAGTTGGTTCCAGCTCCTAGCCGCCCTAACTGTGAAGTAGTTTTTGCGGATGTCCAATCTATACCTCCTCTCCATCAACTTGTGCCCATTACTCCTTGTTATGCCAGCGGGCGCTAGGGGAAACAGCGTCTCCCCCAAACCCTTCTGGTCCCCCCTAGTGAGTCTATAGACGGTCACCAGGTCCCCCCTCAGCCTTCTCTTGTGGAGGCTGAATAGGTTCAGGTCCTGCAGTCTCTCACTGTAGGGTCTGCCCTGTTGTCCCCGGATCATGCGGGTGGCCCTCCTCTGGACCCTCTCCATATTGTCCACATCCCTCTTGAAATGGGGCGCACAGAACTGGACACAATACTCCAGCTGTGACATAATACTCCAGCTGTGACACAATACTCCAATAGGCCTACCTTAAATGAAGAATCTAACTCCTACCTCCTTATAGCAGTATAGTACACTCTTGAAGAACTGAGGGGAGCAGAATAAATCCATGATAATTTGTAGTCAGGAAAAGTGTGATATTTTCTCACATATAAAATGCTACAAATTATGTGAAATGAGATAAAAATTTCTTCCAGTTTGGGCTATCATTGTCTACGCTATTATAAAAAATAGGACGAGAGAGACGTGAGAAATTTTATTTCCAAGTGAACTATTTCCAGTAAGCAGTTATTGTTTTCTACTAGGAGAATGGATGGATATCAATTTTCTATTGCTTCTTTGCTGTCATTCCAAAGACTAGTCATGGTGCTGTCTTGTAATCTGCAGTTTAAAGACAATTTTATCTTGCAGCTGCCTGAATTTTGCAATAGATATATTGTATGGAAGGATATACACATCTTTTCATGGAGGTCAGAGTTCTCTATAAAACCATTCAAATTTTGGTAATCAATTTATAAACATAAAATCAATTGAATTACCAATTTTTGGATGATTTTATAGAGAACTCTGACCTCCAAGGCAGGATTTGTAGTTTTACAGAATGCCTGTATTCAAGAGATTTTGCATATATAATTGCACATTGCAGAACACAGTTAATATAACACAATTCATTATAGCAATTTTCCTTTAATACTGATAATGACAAACAGTTGCATCTCTATTGGAGTGAAATTCTGCCCTCTTTAACTGAGCGAATCTCCCATACTCTCTCCCGTACCAAACTCTTAATTTTAAGGCAAGAGCCATGGGATCTTGCTATGTCTTTCTTTTTACTTCTACTTTTGAGATGAGCACAATAGTCTAATGCTCGTTAAGATAAAGGAGTCCAATTTTCAGTAGTACAAAATAATTTCCTAAAGAAGCCTGCTGTATTCATTATGCCATCACTTCAGTCAACATATTAGACTTGTAGAGTTAAGAGTGGCTTTTAATAAATCAAAAGGCTTCTTTCTTTCTATGGTTCCTACTGCTCTATCAATAACATTCCTTTTAATCAATGGTGTTATACCTTACTACAATGCATTTTTCAAGCCAGTGGATCCATCAGCCATCTTCAGAGATAGCCAGTACATGTGATAGACAAACGCTTATATTCAGTATAGTTGAACAAACCAGCAATAGGAATTCTAATTGCTAATTATATCACACAAGCATATTCATCATTGTAAGTGTCATTTATGTGCATGTGCACATTTATGTACACACACATATACATACATATCTATATATCTATATAGATATATATATAAACAGGATGCAGCTATATTGGCCAATGGAGAAATAGATGACTTCAAGAAAAGTCTGGATTGACAAATGCATATCTCTAAATTGGAAATCTAATTATTTGCCTTAGATTTGCACTGCTGGGAACCTAATGCAAGACTTTGTTAAATAAACTTATTATTTCCGTTTTTCATTTAACCTGTAGGTTATAGTATGACCAATCTGTTTTATATCCTCAATCAACAGATGATTGTATTTGGTAATAATTTATCAAGAATAAAAATCTGTTTTTGAAACTAATCACCTCATGTTAGGTCTGCCCTTTTTCAAAACCACCATCTGATATTCATTTTGTCTGCAAGACAAACATACTGATGAAAATGCATCTACCACAGGATATGGCCAGTGGAATGAAGCAGTTCCACTCTTTGTATATATTTAGAATATTTTATGTTTTCTCAACAGATGGACCAAATTTTAGTATTAAAGAAAAAAATCAATTTTACATAGTACATAAACAATTTTGAACAAGTACATTTTGTTTTTTGATTAGTTTGTAGCAAAGTGTCCAATGGAATTCAAGGGTCAACCTGGGCCATATCCGAGATGTGAGATTTGAAAAGATTACTGCTTTAAAAAAAGAATGAAAAGAGCAAAAAACTAGATTTTCTACACTTGAACTAACAAAGCTTTGTGTTGAAAACCTGTGTTGTAGTCCTGCTTGTGGATATGCTTGCAGTGCAAAAAAAATTGAACAGAGTTGGGTGTACTTTTATTTGAGGATTGAATTTGGCTCATGGAGTTTAAATATCTATATGTTTTCATTCTTATTTGTTTTAAAAAATCTAAATGGAAAAAGAAATCCTTTGAAAGGAGATGCAGAGACCAAATATATCTGACCTAAGACTGTAGCAAAAACCCCCTTGACTTCCCTTGCACTGTTCTGACAACATTCTACCCTGGCATAATCTGCCTTTTAGGAATATGAAGTATGTAGGTCTCCCAAGCATCTAGTTCTTTCATAAACAAAACTGCTAATAAGATAAAAGTAAGGGCATGCTAGCCACATGCAGGGGTAAATGGGATTGTGTGTCCTGAACACTTACAGAACTGTCAACATGCGAGTAGTCCTGTGATATTAACTGTTGTCTCCTGAGGACTGAATTAAGAGTACCAAACTCATTTTAATTTGGCGCTCAAACTAATTTTAGGCTTTTGGGTCCCACTGGTGAAATGATATCCAGATCTTTATAGTGTAACAAATTTATTAAATTCAACAGTAAATCCTAGAAGGGGGAACTATATAATTAAAAATCAGAACATGATATTTTACCATTATTTTTAATTTTTAAGAATCGCATGTACGGAGCTAGAGTATTTACAGAATTCATTCTCCTTTCTCCCACTCTCCCCAGATGCAGACTATACTATTTAAAAATCCAGATTCTTTGAAGTGCACTCAAGGTATCTGTCTATGTGACTCTACCCATCATATCACACATGATTTAAGTGGCACTATTTTTAATATTACTTCTTTAACAGTAATTCATAATAAAATGGTATCGATATTCTACCAGTTTAAGGTTAAACTACTGCTTACAAAACTGCAACTAAAAGACCTTTTTCTAATTCAACTGGTATATTGGCCACCAGGACAACATGGATTTTGTCTGACCAAAAAAAAAAAAAAGAAAGAGGGAGAGAAAACAAAGAAGTTAAAAATGAAATACAGCTGTTTGCATACAAATAAAAAACAGAAGGCCCCAAATCCTCTCTACTGATTGGTTAGATTACTTGAAATGTGGCTCATTGTTTTATAATAATCACCAGTTATTTTTCCCCATTAAAATGTACACGGACAAACTATTAGAAACAGCTTTAGCAGTCCACTTCTGAAAGGAATTAAGAGTATGAAATATACCTCTAACTTTTATTTTCATTACCTATATATTAGGGAGCTATGAAAACAAAACTGCGGATACTTTTGTGTGTGTAAAGAATTTGGTTGTATATACTATTTTTCAAACCTAAGGCATATGAAAAACTGTTACAAAGTAGCATTTTAGATACTGGGGTTGTAGTAAACAGGCGAATGCGGCATCCACCAGCAATAGTTCTAACACAGACTTGGATATATTTAGATCTTATTTTACTAAGAGAGGAAATGTTGGCCAGGACCCTGGAATTATCCCGAACATTTAAAATAAAATGACATGGGATCATTCCCATTTGGACATCAACCAAAAACAGACAGAGATTTACAGCTGTGTCATATATCACAACTCAGCAAGCTGAACTTTGGAGCTAACTGACATGCTCACTCCCTGTATGCTTTTTTAATTGTCTGTAGCAGTATTTCATTCATATTCAGTTATCATACAAATTATAACTCCTTTTTCTGCTTCTTTGAACCAATAACACTGCAGTATTGGGGTATCAAAATGAATGGAGTAAGACCTTATCATTAAAATACCACTCCTTCTTATGCCCTCCCTTTCCCCCGTCACACACACTCTTCCACAGACTAATGCATCGAGAGCTTTCACGCAAGTGTGCTTATCTCCAGAATATGTGGGAACAGAGGTGGCAGCTGAACCACTTGCAACTGGTGATGTGGGCAGATCCCCCACCACTGCCAGGCAGTGGCTGCAGAATTTATATTCAGGCAACAGTAAGGGAGTTATCTTAGTTTAATAGCTTGTTATAATCTGATTCCTTCTAAATTGTTATTCCACAGGTATTAACAACCCTCTCTCTTTTTTAATGGTCTTGATGTTCCACTACTCAAGCTATCCTTTCTTTTGCAAGTCTGTCGTTGTTTAGCTGCTTCTGGTAGTGTAGCTCCTATTTTACAGCCTTGAAGATTGTTTTTAAATTTAGCTAAAAATATTACCTCATATATGGAAATAACTTTCAATGGAGAATTGGATGTACCATCAAAATGCTCAGGAATGGTGGACTTTGTTTTATGAATCCGAAGAAAGACATTTAATTGTACTGTCTACAGGACTAATGAAACAACCCCTTTTGATTATTTTTGGCCTAGTTTGTTTGTTTTTATACGTAATTATCGTGCATTTCAATAAAGTTACACTCATTTTGTCTTTGATCTTTAGCTGAATAATATAACCATGGGCCCTGAACTATTAGTAAAACTTCTAGTTATTTTTTAACTGGAGAAAAGTATGTATTGTTTTATATGTGATGCTCTGTACCCCCTTTTAAAAATCCTAAATACACCCATGCATGTAACCCTGTTAGTAGAAGGTGTTTATTTATTTTATATTACATTTTAAAGACTATTGCTCTATAATCACTAAATGTATATGATTCCAATTACCATTTTATTATGAAGCTTGTATTGTTTTCATTGATACAGCTTAGTTACTTAAATTATTTGGAGGCAACAGCTCCTATTGTACCCTCTCCTGCAGCTTCTTGGGGCTGGGATGGCTGTAGCTGGAAAATATTTGCTTCTGCAGTTTCCAGCAGGTTGATATCTCCAATCTCAGATGGAAAGCCAGTGAAGGAACTGGAACATAAATGGAGTTTCCAAATATTTTATTGCTGAAACTCAATGCCTTATAGTAAGGACCATAATGGGAGAAGACTGTATTCTTGAAAGCGGCCAAACTAAAACTGGCCAAATTTTTTACATCTATTGTTCATGCAAAACTCATGTTACAAGAAGCTAAAAATTTTCATTTCTTATGTCCATTTGAGCATGCCCATTCTCAATAAAAAAATAATATTTTCTTTTAAAAATATGACATTGCATTTACTGTTTGAATTAATGATTTGTATTTAAAACTGGGCAATCTTTTTAGAGGTTTTGGTTGGTTGGTTTGTTTGTTTTTGAGTGATACAAGAGCCTGATTCACAGTGTTCTCCTTGTCTCATGAGGATTAAGGGAAATCCAGTAATGAGGTTTGGAGGATATCATAATTTTGAGCAAGAAGTAAGGAATTAAAGAGATGACAATAGTATTGGAGTTTAGGTGTCATTTATTTGATATATGGAGAAGTCTAACTCTTCGGCTTGTAAGCCAACTATACATCACTGTCTCAATTGTTGAGCTGGTTTTTTGCCTGACATTTATTTAATATTTAAGCATGAAAGTTCAGCATTTAAGAAACTTGGATGGTTGTCTTCATTGTACTTAATATAATAAGCTCTCTATGTCTGCAAAAAATAATTAAAATGCTAATACAAATCTGTTTAATAATTCCATTGTGCACTGATGCACTGAGTCCTGCATATTATAGTTTAATGTTGTAGGGCTTCAAAGATGAACAAACTGGTAATGTGCTTTAGTATATCTTGTCCCTTAATAATTTGTTTTCAAAACATCATGGTGCTGCCTTGAGCACAAGTGTGTGTGTGTATGTATTTCGATACATGTTTGTTGGTGCATACTGCCCGAAATGTCTATACATCTGTTTCATTGCCACGGTGCATAAACATTATACAGTTTTTAGGTGTGTGTCACTCAGCAGCATTCTACTTTGCCTTGTGTACTGACCTGAATCTGAAATTAACAGCTAAATACTTTATGCAACTGTTGTTTCACCCTATGTGACTTGGGCAGTATTGGGTATATTCAGAAATGATTTATTGCTGTCCCAGAAACATCTAACCCTTTTGTGATTGAACTTCTCCAAGGACACATAAAAGTTCTGAGCAAAACTCCAAAATGGTAGTCGACCAAAAGCCATGATTAGCAGCTGCTTGACACTGAACTGAGACCATTTTGTTTAATAGACTAGTGCAGAGGTAGGCAAACCCCGGCACAAGCGCCAGAATGTGGCACGCAAAGACTGTTTGCTTGGCAAGTGTGCCCTGGGGAGGACGGCAGGGAAGGGGCTGGGGATGCACTGCCACAACAAGGATTGAGTCCCTTGCAGTTCCTCCACCATCCGCCCCTGGCATGCCAGCATCTTCCAAGTCAAGGTTGTGGGTGTTTTTGGTACTCTGCCAAAAAATGCTACCGTAATAGCAAATAGATGTATTTCACAGGTCAGAAATAAAAAAGTAAATATAAATTTAAAAAAATAAATATACATATGGGGCATTGTTATTAATACTGCATTCTTATCCATATTGCAGAGGCAAGCTGTTTACCTTGTGAACAGTCCCACTGATGTTGATAGATTTACTTGTATCTAAAGTTAAGCGTGTGCATAAATGTGGGGCTCAGGAGTATAACTTAAAATGAAAATGCTGATTCTGAAAGCTGAAAGAGCTGTGTCGTAGTTATTTTAAGATAATTTTGGCATAGCTATAGCATACTCATTCAGCTCCTATGTGCCGCTACAAAAAATCTTGGAAAAGTCAGTAATGGAATGGAGTACTCCTTAATATTAAGCAGTGCCCTTTATTCTGAAATGTTGTTGAAAGATTGTAATGGATAACAACTTCTCTAGTCATTTTGTGGGGAATTGTTCGAAGGACAAATAAACCCTGGCCCTTCTGCCATGTATATATATTTGTATTAAGTTACCAAGAGCTGGTTATGGCAACATTAATGAAGAACTAGCAACTAATGACCCAACATTTTAATCTTTGTTCTGACACTAATTTCTTACATGGGAAAACCACATGACATCTCAGACACTGCATGCCATGCTTGGAAAGGGAATAACTTATTACTGTTATTTACTTCATCAGTTACTTTATCTGTCAATTTACAAATCCAGTTTTCACATTTTAAAATACCTTGGCATTTATGGTACTAACAGACAAATATTCATGTTAATGCTAATTCTTTTTAAAAAAGAGTTTTTAACAAACCTCAGTAATGGTTCCCCCTTCTGAGGAGAAGTGGTTTTGCAAAACGGAGGCCCACATGAGATGGAAACAGCGATACTCTGAATGCATGTCCCAGTTAAGGATTGACATGGTAGTTGAGGAAAGAATACATTTTTACGTGAGCACCACTGAAAACAATTAGGCGAAAAACTCACACACCTCTGCCAGTCTTAATGCAAACCCACTAAAGAAATGGTCAGTTAGAAATACATTACATACTGGAAAACAATTAGGCAAAAAAGTGATGCCTCTATACCAACCTTAATACAAAGGCACTGAAGAAAGTCAGATGTGTTTGTAGCAGTTTCTTTTCAAGTGTGTTTGCACTTATTTGGAGCAGCTTGTCACAGATAGATTGAAATCCTTTCTGTACCTACTTGACCTCCTGAAATTTAAGTACAGGACATATTTACCTCAGGAATAGACAGTTAAGTAACCACATACTGTTTATGTTCACTGGTTGTATAGCACTTTTACCCCAAAGTACCATTTTCCCTCTCCCTCAAACTTAGTTTCAAACTAATCCCGCTGTCAGACACAGTATCCATTCACTCAATTGGAAGTTAGGCAAAGGTGATGGCTGACACTTTATGCCTTGTGAGACCAATGGAGAATCACTTTCAAATTTTCCAGGATGTTGCAGTGGTTTGAGAAATATATATCATGGCCCAAATTCTGCTTTCCAAATTGATTGAACCTCTGTTACAATTAGCACTGATCTCTAGGTAGAATTTTTAGAGAAGTTCTAACTACCGTGAATGCGATTTAAATTAAGAAAGAGAATATATGAACCGAGAATCAGGAAAATGTTCTAAATCTCAGCTAAGTAAAGTGGTGAAATAGCGTCCCAGGTGAAATGACAGAAGAATATAAGGTTGGACAAAATAATATAAGTTATTCCAGTTACATCCTAAGGGAGGTGGAGCCAGCAACAGTGTCCCCGCTTTTGGTCCCCTGAGCTTGATCTAAACCACAGAGCTTCTCGTGAGCTGGATGACCGACCCATCTCCAGGATTGGGATGGCAGCTTGTTGGTGCAGCTCCTGGAGCCACTGCTTTGGCACAGCTCTGGAACTCAGTAGTGTAAAGATGGGTGGGCAAGTGCGGCATAAGCCCCAGGTGCTGCCTAAGGTGGGGGCTCCAGGATGGAGCAGGGGGCACCTCACCTTTCTGTTCCCTACTCTCCCTACTCTTTCCAGCTCCACCAGTAAGGTGCAGGAGCAATTGGTACAGGAGCATGTCAGTGAGTTAAGGGCATTAACTGCTGGGAAAAGATGAGGAGACATGTCACCCCATTTTTTGTTTCTGAAAACATGAGATTTTTTTTATCCACTCAACATTTGGCACCTGCAGCAAAAAATGAGTGACGTCTCCTGTCAGCAGAAGCGAACTTCTGCTGCTGTTTCTGCACACTGTTCACTGCCAACAACTCCAGAAGCAGAACCCTGCCAAGAAGGTACTGGGGGAGGAATGGGGGGAGTGCCCTGGACGCAGTCCTGGCCAGTTACACCTCTGCTGGAACACAGGGTGAATGCCAGCACCACTAAGCCCTCTTTTCCTCTGCCACTGATTTCTGTTGCCTACAGCAACTGAAGATCCCAAATTTGATGCTGTCTAAACTGGGCCAACAAGGTTTGTAGGCCAGTTTAAGTACTTGTGCGCTGCCAGTTGAACAGTCCCTTATCTGCAAGGGAAACAGTCCCTCAGTGGTAAAGTACCATATTTATTTGAATCCAAGATGAGTTGCGCTCCCCCTCCCCCATTTAACATGTCGAAAAAAACCCTCATCTTGGGCTCGAGTATGGAGGGGGGGAACAACAGGTGGCTATCTTCACCCTGGCCCTGACCCCAACCTTCGGTCAAGGTTGAGGCCACAGGTGCTGCCTACCCCTCCACCCCACCAGTTCCTATCTCCCAGCCTATAACCCCTGCCTGCCCTTGTTGCTTCCTCTGGCTCTGACTCCAGCATGACTCCATCCCCACTCCAGCCCTGGGCACGTCACATGTGGTTGCTCTGGACCAAACCCAGTCTGGTAACAGCTGTTGTAGGAGTGGCAGCTCTGGCCAGGCAGGCCCTGGAGCCTGGTCTGGAGTTACAGCCACCACCACTGCTACCAGACTGGGCTGAAGCAAACGCAGGCTCCATGCCCCAGGCTGAAGTCGTGCCAGAGCCCTGCTAAGCAGAGGGAGCGGGAGAAGGAGGGGGCAGGCATCAAAGTGGTAGGGCAGGTGCTGTGGGAGCAGGCATGGGGGAGAATTAGCAGGGGGGCAAGTGCTGGGGGAGAAGGCAGCAAGGAGAGCGAGTGGTGGGGGAGACAGACAGCAGGGAGCAAGGTGTGGGGAGGCAAAAGGAAGGGGTGAGGCATCTTGACTCCTCTACCACCTCCCCACTGCCTGTCTCCTCACAGCCTCCCCCCTGCCACTGCTTTCTCCATTGCAGCAATGGGGGGACCAATTTAAGATGACTCTCCTATAATTATAGTTTTCTATATATAACATCTAACAAATTTATACATTTTCCATGTATAGAATCTAATTACTGAGGGGGTTGTCTTAAATTCAGGGTCATCTTAGATTTGGGTAAATACAGTAACTATACTATTATAACTACCTGCCAAATCTATATATGAAAATATGCCTGCTCATCTTTTGGCATATCTCTTGGCACCTACAGAAGAAAATAATTATTTGTAAAGGCAACAACTTCTTGTTTGCAGAAATGAACTACTGACAGTAATATCTAACTTTGTGGTAGATGCCAACTTTGTAGGCAGTTGTCCTGATGGCTTTTAAGTTCCTTTTTGGGCCTGGAATATGATTAGATTGCTGTGAGGCTGGGTAGACAACTTCCTTTGGGAGCAGTTTAACCTTTAATTTTGGGAAATTCATGTTCTTTCAGGTTACATATCTATGTACTAAGGTAATATATATTGTGGCTTGTGCATTTTATGTGGATTGTCTGCTTCCATGCACATTTTAAATTGAATCTGTATTATATGAAGTTGACATATTACATTCAAAGACCACCTACAGTCAAGCTTCTGACATCATGTTTTTCTTGAGAATCACTGTGGTAAATTGTACAGATCATGCTTTCCAACTCTTAACTGTTCTTATTGGTGAGTAGGTTGCTAATTAGACAGAGGAGCAATAATTGCAACTGTGTTCTGTGGATGCAGAACCTTGTATATTTTATGTGTGTTTTGTTCATTCTTTTATTTTATGTGGTGCAATTGGGAATTTTTACTATTTTTTTCATAATACTCTCAATCCCCTCTTGGCATCTTGACTTCATATGACTTAAAGTTTTAAAGAATTTTAATTCTCTTGTACCTTTCCCTCTACTCTCCTAACATTTCTACCTTTGATTTTATTGGTATCTCAAGAAAAATAAATGATAAATAGCTGCTTTGAATAATTTTTTAAATTTCCATTGTGTGTGTTCTGCAAAACAGAGTCATTTTAAAAAATATTCAGCATGTGTCTGTCTTCCAAGTCTTTGTAATTTTGGAAAAGTTCTGATATTTATTTCATAACTCCAAGTAATTTTTATACTTCAATAAATATTGAGCAATTTGAATTACTCCCCCACATTAAAGTTTATAATTTGGAATGTTTTATGAGATAGGATGATTTCCTAGATAAAGTATCACTGCCATGGGAGATATCTATTCTTTAAAAACAAAATAAAACCCTGCAGAACAAACAAAATATGCTACATTATTGAAGCTAGGTATACATATGTATTTCCTGCATCCTCTGGGGAAAAATCTAGGTGTACATATTTTTTTTCTGTTCCTGTAGATCTTGTGATTATTTTTACTAGTATTACGGTAGCACAAAGAGGGTCAAACCAAGGGCGCTTACACAAGTTACATTTTTTACATGATCGGGCCGCTGAAAGTGCTCTACATCCATGACATAACAACACATGCATGGCTGCAGAGTGCTTTTAAAATGGCCCATCACACAAAAAATGAACCCTCAATAAATCGGGTATTAGCTGAAGGTACTACAGAGCAAAACACCTTAGGGAACTTCTGTTCCCTCAAGGGTTAATTTTTCATAGATTGTAAGGGCAGAAGGGACCTCAGAAGATCATTGGGTCCAGCCCCCTGCACCAAGCAGGAAAGATAACTGGGGGTCAGGTGACCCCAGAAAGGTGACTGTCTAGTCTGCTCTTGAAGATTTCCAGGGTAGGTGATTGCAACACTTCTGGAGGGAGCTTATTCCAGTCTGGACACTCTGACTGTGAAGAAGTTTTTCCTCATGTTGAGCCTGAATCAGTCTTCCAGGAGTTTGTGGCCATTACTCCTAGTTTTCCCCTCAGATGCCCTGGTGAACAATTGCTCACTGAACCCTTGATGTACTTCCCTAGTGTAGCAGTAAGCTGCTACCAGGTCCCCTGTCAGCCTTCTTTTCTTCAGGCTGAAGAGTCCTGGGTCCCTTCACCTTTCTTCATATGACTTGCTGTGTAAGACTCTGGTCATACAGGTAGCTCTTCTTTGGACTCTCAAACTCGTCCATGTCCTTGTTAAAGTGTGGTGCCCAGAACTGGGCACAGTATTCCAGTTGCAGTCTCACCAGTGCTGAGTAGAGCAAAAGAATCACCTCTTTGGTTTTGCTGGAGATGCATCTATTGATGCATGCGAGAGTATTAATTGCCTTACTGGCTACAGCATCACACTGTCGGCTCATATTCATACTGTGGTCTATTATTACCAGGTCCCTTTCATACATGATGCTAGTCAGTTTGGCTCCGCCAAGCCTGTAGGTGTGTTGGAGGTTGCTTGTCCTGAGGTGGAGCACTTTACATTTCTTGACGTTGAACTTCATCAGATTCCAATCCTCCCAACTTTCTAGCCTGTCTAGATCTGCCTGTATGTATAACCTATCTTCAAGCATGACCACGCTTCCCCATAACTTGGTGTCATCTGCGAACTTGGCCAGTGAGCTCTTCACCCCCACGTCCAAATCATTAATAAAGATGTTGAAAAGTACTGGACCGAGCACTGACCCCTGTGGGACACCACTGCAAACTTCTTGCCAGGATGACATAGATCCATTCACTATGACTGTCTGGGTCCTATCCTGCAGCCAGTTTATCACCCATCTGACTGTCTCGGAGTTGGCCCATAATTCTCCAATTTTCTAGCGAGGACATTGTGGGATACTAGGTTAAAGGTCTTTTGGAAGTCTAGGTATACAATGTCAACCTGCTCTCTCATGTCCAAGTGGTGAGTTACCTGGTCATAGACCTGTCTGTGACAAAGCCATGCTGGCTGTCATTCAGAATCTTACCCTCTGCAAGCTTGTCACAGATAGACTCCTTGATGAACTTTTCTAGGATTTTCCCTAGGATGGAAGTTAGGTTGATTGGCCTATAGTTACGTGGGTCCTCGCTCCTGCCCTTCTTGTGGATGGGTGCAACATTGGCCCTCTTCCAGTCCTCAGGGACTTCTCCAGAGTGCCACAAGTTGTGGAAGAGTTTCACCAGAGCTTCCACAATGAGTTTGGCCAGCTCCTTCAGCACTCTCAGATGAAGATCATTTTGTCCCACTGACTTGTATATGTCCAATTTTTTTAATTGGTCATACACCAATTCTATGGCAATAATAGGAAGGCAGTTATTCCTACCGTGCTCATCCTATACTCTACCTAGTGTTGTTTTCCCCTTGGTCTGGTAAAAGACCGAGGTGAAGTCGTCAGGAGTTCCTCTTTCTCCTGGGTTCTGGTAACCAGCTCTCCTGAGTTGTTGAGTAATGGCCCCACACTCTCATTTGTTTTCCTCCTGTTCCCTATGTACCTAAAGAACGACTTCTTGTTGTCCTTGATTCCCGTTGCTAATCTAAGTTCAGTCACCATTTTAGCCTTTCTAATTTGTTCCCTGAAAATGCAGACTGTTGTGGAATAGTCCTCCTTGAGGCCCGCCCTGAGCTTTCATTGTTTATAAGCCTCTTTCTTCTTACTTAAGAGGACTGTGATTTCCATGTTTAGCCAAGAGGGCTTCCCACCCCTTCTGTTACCTTTTCTCTGCATGGGAATAAACTTCCTTTGTGCTTCAATGATTGTGCCCTTAAGGAGCAACCACTCTTTGTGCATACCTTTCGCCTTCAGTCCCTGGTCCTGCAGCACTTCCCCTACTAGTGACCTTAGCTTGTTGAAATTTGCATTTTTGAAGTCCAAGACTTCAGTCCTGCTATCAGATTTGTCTGCTTTACATCAGACAGTGAACATGATGATTTCATGGTTGCTATCACCCAGATTTCCCTCTATATTTAAGTCAGTCATTAGGTTGTCTCCTTTGGCCAGGACCAAGTCTAGCAAAGCATTATCTCTGGTTGGCTCATGCACCTCCTGAGTCAGGAAGAGCTCCTCAACACAGGTTAGCAAGGATTACAATCGATCCAGTTTGGGTGAGTGTTCCTCTCAGAAGATCTCTGGATAATTAAAATCGCCCATGACGACCATGTCATGTGCACATGCGGCCTCAGTCAATTCTTGGGTGAACTCCAGATCAAGTTCCTCCCCCTGGTTTGGTGGTCTGTAGAATATACCTACAGTTAGGTCTCTCCCGCCACACCTTCCCGGCCCCCCTCCTCCCCCCACAACTTGACCCAGAGGGTTTCAAGCTGTCTATTTTTGGAGCTGATGTCAGCTTCCAAGGAGGTGTACTGCTCTTTCACATAGAGATCAACACCACTACCTTTCTTCCCCACCCGGTCCCTTCTGTGCAGGGTATAGCCCTCTATAGCTACACTCCAGTTGTGTGAGGAGTCCCACCAGGTCTCCATAATCCCTACTAGATCATAATGCCCACTGGAGAGTAGGAGGACTAGCTCCTCCTACTTTTTCTCCATGCTCCTGGTGTTAGTATACCAGGCACCTGAGTTGGAGTCACTGGTTCACTTCCTTGATGCATCCTTTCCTTCTGGGAACGCAGCCTGCAACAGGGAGCACAGAAGAAAAGACTACCTGGGCCCTCAACCCCTTGACCTCAGCCCCCAGAGCCCTGTATTTGTGCATGACCTAATCTGGATTACTCCTGGCCATGTCATTAGTTCCCACATGGATGAGGAGTATGGGATAGTAGTCAGAGGGCTGGACAAGTCTGGGGATCCTCTCTGCTGCATCTCAGATGTGAGCCCCTGGGAGGCAGCAGACCTCACGGGCTAGGGGATCTGGACTTTGGACGCAGATGGGTCCCTCAGAGGGCCGCAGAAGGGATTCCCCCTGCACCACCACCACCACCTTGCCCCTCCTCTTAGGAGTAGCAGAAAGCTGCTTACCTTTCTCCTCTTCTGACGTCATCACTGGGACCTCCTCGTGTGTGGGGAGAGGAGTGTACCTGTTGTGCGGGGCCAGAGGAGGAGCAGTTCTGACCCTGTATTTCGTGAAGCATGAGGTGACTGTCTTCCAGGTCGCTCCAGGTGGGTCTTCTTGGTTAGCTATCATGTTGGCCACCATCTCTGTCTCTTTCTCTTCTTTCTTCTTCTGGAGAAGGGTCTGGCAGTAGCTATTGATGAAGTCATTGTGGGCCCTGATCATGTGCAGCTGGTGTATCTCCTTCTCAATCTTCCTCACCTGGCCTTCCAGAGACTCCACCAGGGAGCAGTGTTCCCTCTAAGCCGTGTGATGTGTGTGGCCATGTAGACACACTCATGCCATGCTGCCAGGCACATCTGCATGGCCACAAACTCCATGCAGCTTAGAGGGAACATTGCCAGTGAACACACAGCACAAGTGGGAGTGCCCCCACATCCAGTTGTCAGCAGCCATACCAGGCAGTCCTCACAGTCTGGGGCCACGGCTGTCTCAGTGGAGGTCTCAGTGATGCCGGGATGCCTGCATGTACAACGAGTCACCGCTATGGCTAAGAGCGATTGTATGGTAATGGGATATGCTGTTACCCATGAACTGGCCTGTGAACTTCCTGCAAACTGCTTCCCCTGCTTGTAGTCTCTGTTCACTGGCTCCCTGGTCACCTGGGGAGTCTTCTTTTATACCCTTCTGGGCCTGAGCTTACTCATCCCCTTTGGGCTTTTATCAGACCCAGGCAGCAATCACACAGCAGCCAACAATCCCACAACAATCAGCAATCGGCACTCACTCAGCAGGCAGCAGTCACTCCCAGCTTCTCAGAGCACACACCCCAGACACAAAGCCCACCAAAAAAACATTTAGCAAAACCAGAGGTACAGGCAGCTGGATCACTTACCTTTCCTGGGCAGAATCTGGTGCCTGGTTTCTCTCCTCTTTCCTCCTCTTGCTCCAGCAACTGCCTGCAAACTGCTTCCCCTGTTTGCATTCCCTGTTTGCTGGCTTCCTGGTCGCCTAGGGAGTCTCCTTTTATACCCTTCTAGGCCTGGGCTGATTCAGCCCCTTTGTTGGGCTTTTTACACCTTTGTGTGGCTGGGCTGGTGCAGGCATCAGTGAGCACCAGCCCAACTCCACCCCTAGGGCTGTCACCCTGGGAGAAAAAGAAAGGGGGAGGGAGCAGCATCCAGATACCAACTGGGCTTTGCTTGGCCAAAGCTGGAGGGGGGGCAGAATGGAACAGGGACCCCTTGCCTCAGCCTCCCCCCCCCCAGCTACCCTAGCTGAGGTATTGGGGGGAGCTGGGCTGGGCCTGCAAGGCGAGGGGGCTCCGTTCCACCCCCTCCACAATTTTGGCCATGGCAAAGCGAAGCTGGTAGCTGCTGCTGTCAAGAGGCCTGGACAAGGGGTGGGGAAAAGGAGCCCTTTTGCCTTGTGGACCCAGCCTGGCACCCCCCCAGCCCCCCAGTCAGTGTAGCTAGTGGGGGCCACAAGGTGAGGATCTCTATGTCACTCCCCTCTTCTCCAGTTCTGGCCAGGCAAAGCCCAGCTGCATGCTGCTCCCTCCCCTCCCTCCTCACTGACAGTCCCAGGGGCTGCTGAAGCTGCGGGGCTGGGGCTGGGGAGAGGGGCAGTTCAGCAGCCTTCCTAGAGGCTGCTGAAGCATCCCTTCCTCCTGGCCAGGCCTGGTACAGGCAGGCTCAAGCCCCTCTGACCCAACAGACATTTACCTGTTGGGTCAGGGGGGAGGCTGTAACTCACGGTGCTTTGTGTAAAGCATCATTATTTAGGGTGTTGCCCCTAAACATCTATAGGCATCCCAAGATTTGTGGGCACTGTAGCAGGTAGTTTACCAAGACCTAGTATGAGATGGTTCCTGTCCTAAAAAGTTTAGACTAATTGACAAGACAGACTACATCAGTGATTTTCAACCTAAGTGCCATGGCACAGCAGGGTGCCTTGAGATCCTTTCAGAGGAGCTGCAGGGTGCCGTGCAATGTTAGCACTGTTAGGTGTGCAAACATGCTTCACAAGATAAACCCAGAGACTTCTTGGAAGAATCCATGGTGTTAAAAACATTTGACCTGCTGGGGTCTTGCTAAGTCCTTTGCAACATGGTTTTTCTGCATCAAAAAACAGAAAAAATAAGTGAAAACTAAGAGCTGGCATTTACCAAAAGGTGCCTTGAGTCTAACAAGGGGTGACTTGAATTTACAGGGGTGGGAGGGGAAACCAAGTGATAGAAAGGGAAAGGTATATAACCAGGTACATAACCAAAAGTACTCAGACCAGTACTATATCTATTTTATAAGACTGCTTTTCCACATTCAGCCTTTTAAGTTCAATGGCTAAGTTAGGCGAAGATATTTTTAATGACAATGTGCCCAGTCACGGCAGTGAGGAGACTAGCATGACTGTCAAGGCCACTCAACACACATCTGATGTCCAAATCTTACCCTTTGCTGTGTCTCAGGAATGTTTCCTATGAGGGAGATCCCTCTTTACTTGCCCAATATGATTTGATTGAGGAAAGAAAACTTGAGGGAAGGAGATTTAAATAATGGGAGGTACCCTTCCCGCAGGGAGGCTCCCCTAGGAGTGTTTCATGGGGCTTCACCTCCCCTACACCCCATCCACATGCCAACCGGGATGTTATCAAAATGGTGCTTTATGACCTTAGGTTGTTGCAGCTGTGTATGTACTTAGGTTGGTTTAGACACAAATAGCTCTGGGCTTGGTCCCTCAGTCATGGAACTTAAAGTATACTTCAAGTATAAAGAAATATGTAAGAATATATAATTTATATAATTATTTATATAATTATAAATTTGTTATAATTTTCCATGTACAGAATCTAATTATTGGAGGGTCATTTTAAATTCATCCCCTCCCACTGCTACAGTGGTGGGGAGCAGGTGGTATGGGGAGGTCAAGAGCTTACCTTCTCAAAACTTGCAACCCCTGTTGACTGCCCTGCTTGCCCCTGCCCTCTGTGGCCTCAGGCTCCTTTTGCTCCCACCCTGACTGCCTCTGCTTCCCCCTCCTGCCCTCAGCTCCTGCTTCCCTCAGTTAACCTTGCTCCTGCACCAGCAGACTCCATCCCCACAGCAGCTTATTATTTCTGACAAAACACATTCAGCAGGCACTTATGATTTTTAACAAATTATAAAGAATATGCTTATGACATCTCTATACCTTTCTGCCCCACCTGACTTTGTCCAGAATTTGTAATATGTGTACTGACTTTGGGACAATTATGAATGATGAAAATTCTTGATGTTTCGTTGAAATATCCTATTAAACCTGTTCAAGAAGCCACTGGAAAAGGATAAAATTGCAAATCTGTAGTGTTAAGAACCTTTCAGAATTTTTTGCAGTGCTCTGTAATATTTTACAAGTCCTGAGGTTTGCTTTGGAAAAGAAAATAAAAATCTAAGGTTTTCAAAGCACTTCCCATTAGCTTAGCCCTGTCCTCATTTACCTTTAGAGGAAGTAAGGACACTTTTAAAAAGCCCTACCATTGCTAAGATAAAGTTTACATCATATTTAATTACTTTTCAGTGTGACTATAAATACAAACTGGTGTCAAGAAATGTGGGAAATTTTAATTTCTTTAAAAAAGCCATGTATATCTGTTTGGGGGAGGGGATTTATGTGTGTATACAGTACATAGACACCATATAGAATCATGAAAAAGTAGGGCTGGAAGGGACCTCAGGAGGTCATCAGGTCCAACCATCTGTTCAAAACAGGATCTTTCTTGTCTAAACTAAGGGTATCAAAATAACCCAGCCCTATGGGCGGGAGGAGGGGTGCAGGGCCAGTCTGGGCCAGATCAGGCCCATAGACTAGCCCCATGTGCTGATCCAGCAACACACAGGGCTGGTCTGTGGGTCCAATCCAGACCAGCCCCATATTCAGTGTGCAGGGCCGGCTCCAGCCCAGGGCAGCGTGCAGTGTTCAGGACCAATCTGAGGCATACAGTGCTTGCAGTGTCTACACCAGACCTGCTCTGTACACTGGATCTGGCATGGATGGGCCTGATCTGTGGGCCCCATCTGCATTGGCTCTGGATCTAGCATGCAGATTTGGCATGGGCACCACATGCAGTGTGCACCCTAGACCAGCCCTGCACCATGTGCAGCCTTCATAATGAGAAAGATCTTTCTAATACATCCAACTTAGTTTTCTCTTTCTGTTCCTTGTTCTGTCCTCTACAGCCACAAAGAATAGTCTATCACTATCTTCTTTATAACCACCCTGCAGGTATTTGGGGATTGTTATCAAATCTCCCCTCAATCTTCTCTTCTGTAGACTAAATAATCTCAGTTCTTTCAGCCTTTTCTCCTAAGTCATGTGTCCTATACATTTATGAAAGCTTTATTGACATCAGTTAGGGGGTGAGGGTCATAAAAAATGAAAAAAAGAAAAGTCTGTATGTGACTGAAAAGACCTTCTCTTCATGGAGCACTAGAACAATTTTAAAGTTGCATTGTTTTGGCCTTTCTGTGGTTAAAAGGGTTCCCATTGGGATGGGTCCCATAGGGATGGAGGGAAGATCTTCTTTTTCCAATGGTATCAAGTATAAAGCTGTTTTAAGGCTTGCAGGACCATCAATGCTTGGATTTGTAAGCTGTACTATTTTTACCTGTAAAAATAAAAAAACAAAGACCTGTTACCTGCCCAAATTACATTTTGCTTCTTTTAGGGTTCAGGATGAGGTAATTTTACAAAGGAGGAAACATTTTTCTGTAAGGTATGTGTGTGTGTCTTGTTTAAGTCCAGCTGTTTGAAGCTGCTCAGGGGTTTGGAATGTTAGAATAAATCCCAGAGAGATGGATTAGTGGGCAGGTGATGCAGTCATGGGTATCACATGACTTCCTAATTTTTTACATGGTTATTGCCACCACATACTTGGGATGTGAGTATTGGCTATATACATATATCTTCCAAGAACCTAGACAGATGTATTTTTATTTGTGAAAAACACACTGTAGTCAGGTGGGGGGGGAGGGATAGTACCTGTCATAAATTCTGAAATATTGTATAATTATCAGTTTATATTCTATGACAACCTAGCTCTGATACTGCTTATTTTTACGTGAAACAAGCTTTCCCCTAATATCTATTTTCAATATAAAAGAAACAGCAAAATTTGTTCACAGGATTTTAACTGAAAGACCTGCAAGTTAATCAAGGTCAGTTATATGATGAATGGCATTTAGTACGTCTGTTGTCCCAGATGTCCTGGAATGAGGAATTAAACCTAGACTTGCTGCATGCCAGGACGTTACTGTTAAGCTTTCCCAGACTGTCTGCATGTGTGTGTATTTTGAAGCCTCTGTACATGTAAGTGAGTATGTCTCCATACACAAGGGATAATACGATCATGATTCTAGCAAGCTGAAAAATGTTAATTCTTGTGACCTGGCTCATGTGTTTCATTAGAGGGACTTTTTTCTATTTTTTTATGAATGTTCTTTTGTCTTACTCATTCTGTTTGTCCTGTTTAAAACAATTTATCAAAATCCTCTATAGCTTTTAAATGGTCTTTGCTGCTAAGGCATGTAAAATGGCTTTATAAAAATACTACGGGTTTGTTTTTCCTTTTTGCAATGGGTTTAATCTTGACCTGGTCTGTACAGTGAAAGGGAACTAAGATGCTTGCCAGTTAGCCACCTGGTAGAGAAATCCTATAAGCCAGGACAAAATCCTCCTAGGAAGGCTGGAGATGACATGTTGTAGAGCTCACATTACCCATAACCAGAAATTGCTGTCAGGGTGAGAGGGTTAGACAGGCCTGTGAACCCACAGACCATATCAGTTGGGAAAAATGGAAAGTGGACAGATATATTAACAGTCTATCAGTTCTTATTACTAGTGATTCACAAAGAAGAAATGTTCTGTACATGTTTTGGGGAAAACACCCCCAGCCTTCTTTTTGGGAGCAAGAGTGAAGTGTGCTGTCGATTTTACTCCAGAAAAAAAATGTGCCCCAGGTATCAGAACTTTGGGAAACACTGCCTTGTATGCTGAGATGCTATGGAGAGATTCTGCCCTTTGCTTATGGATCATTGCTATTGAAATAGAAATCCATTGAAGTCAGCAGGGGTCTTTCAGTTGTCTTCACTGCAATTTAGATAAAACAGAGAACATACACTTTTTATGCCCTATTTGCTCATCTTGTATTTCATTGAAATAAAGCACAGAATTTATCCTTATTTATATTTTCTTCTTCTACATCCATCTCATTTATGTTGAGGTGACCATACCATTTATACAAAAGATTGATATGAAATAGAGACACAATCTGGACTTTCTAGGAGATATATTGATGGATAGAACATCTTCAAAAAGGTCCCATCCAGACCATCACTGGTACATGATGATGGTACAAGAACAAATAAGAATAAATTTATACTAGAAATCAGAAGAAGATTTCTAACGGTTTGAGAAGTGAGATCTTGAAACAAGTCTTCCAATAGAAATAGTGGAGGCACAAAACTTAACACGGTTTAAAATGGAGTGTACAAATTTATTAATTGGATTATGTGACATTGTTGCCTGGATTATATGACATTGCTGCCTGCACTAGCTGGGGACGTCCAGCTCTATGTCTGGTCTATGTTCATAAACCAAGACATTTGAAAAGGGCATGAATTTCAGACAAGGGGAGCTGGCTGAGCATTTTCTGAAAAGCCCATTTTAAAGGAACTTTGGTTTTGCATCCAAGTATTTGAGCATCTGTCACTGAGTTGGCATCACCGCATGGGTAAAGTTCATTGAGCTCAGTGTCCTTGTCCTTTTAGGGGGTCTGTGCTGGGTTAAAAGGATGTTTTTCTCTCTCTCTTCAAGGGAGAGCTATGACAGTCAGCTTGCTTCTCCCACCATGACTTGGAAATAATGATAAGAGGACATGGCTAATGACAGTCACTGCCTTCCTCCACAGGGATGATCAACACCTCCCCAGCTAGGGATAATCCAATATGGTATTTTAGTATGTGGCCTTATGGGCCAAGTTTGGGAGCTCCTCGGCCCCTACACTGCCACCTCATACCTCCAGATGTTAATAGTCACACTTAATGCTACGCCTCAGCGTTGTTGCCGTATGCACCACTCTTGGCTCTGGGTCCATTGGCTCTAATAGTCCATTCACCAATAGAATACAAAAAGGTGAGCAGACAAGCTGCTCCTCACTCAGCAGCAGCCGGATGAGCTCTCTCCTCAGCTCACCGCTGGATCCAGTTTCTGGGAAGCTTTTGAATTCCCTGCCTGCTCCCGGGAGCCAATCACCAACCATCATTGCTGCACAGCTGGAGGTACACCCTTCAGCTAAAAGGGATAGGACCTCCACATCAGAGGGATTTTGCCTCACCTCAGAGACACCTGTGGAGCCACAGCTATGTCCCTGGCTCTACTTCCTGTCTGAGCCAGCAGCCTCTCTTATCGCTGGCTCCCAGCCTCCCTGCACTGCAGAAATGCCTTCCTGGCTCCGCAGCTCTTGGGTTAGGATCAGGCTTCCAGCAAGTTTTGGGGCCTCGAGCAATCAGAGCAAGAGGTGAGGAGGGGGTTTTCCCTAGTTTTCTCCCCGGCTCTGCCGCAGCATCTGAAATCACTAGTAACTTTTGAAAATGTAAACTAAAGTAATACAATTTAATTCCAGAATATGTATTGCAATTTATACAGACTTTGCAAAGATACTATAGTAGTATATATGGGACATACATGGTAATACTGTGAGTCCAACTATAGAATCATAGAATCAAAGGACTGGAAGGGAAATGTAAGATCATCAAGTCTGGTCCTCTGCCATGGGCAGGAGGTTATTAGGCCCTAACAAGCTCAATGAGGTGCGTATTCAGCCTCCTTTTGAACAGCTCCAAGGATGGTGACTGCACCACCCCTGCTGGAAGTGTGTTCCAGATTCTAGATACCCTTAAGAGCAATTTTTTTTCCTAATGTCCAATCTAAATCTTTTCTCAATTAGCTTGCTCCCATTGATCCTCATCCTCTCTGAAGGTGCCTTTCTGAAGAGTTGCTGCCCTAGATCTTGGTGTTCACCCTTGACATACTTGTTGGTGGCTATCAAGTCACCTCTCAATCTTCTCTTGCTCAGATTGAACAAACCCAGTTCCCAGAGTCTCTCCTCATAGGGCCTGTCCTCCAGGCCCCGATCATCCGGGTGGCTCTTCTCTGCACCCGCTTGAGTTTATCCACTTCGTTCCTGAAGTGTGGTGCCCAGAACTGGACACAGTACTCCAGCTGTGGCATCACTAACGTCGAGTAGAGGGGGAGGAGCACCTCTCTGGATTTGTTCGCAACACATTGGCTGATACATGCCAGAGTCCTATTTGCCCTGCTGGTGACTTCATTGCACTATTGGCTCATACAGTTTTCATCTTCTGGTCACTTGTCACCCACGAGTCCCTTTCAGATAAAGTGCTAGCCAGTGGACCACCACCCATCGTATAGATATGGTGAAGGTTCTTCCTACCTAGATGAAGGACCCAGCACTTGTCCCATTTGGACTTCATCTGATTGCATTCAGCCCATAGGACCAGTCTGTTGAGGTCATTTTGGATCCTTACCCTATCCTCAGATGTGCACACATTTCCCCACAGCTTGGTGTCATGCATAAACTTAATCATTGCACTTTTCACTCCCTCATACAAATAATTGATAAAGATGTTGAAGAGCATGGGCCCAAGCACCAATCCCTGGGGGACAGCACTGGAGATGTCCCTCCAGGATGAGGCCATCCCATTGCTTGCAGTTCTCTGGGATCGGCCTCTGAGCCAATTGCCAACCCACCTCACTGTAGACTGGTCTAAGCCAGTACCCTCCAGCTTAATTGACAGGATCTCATGGGAAACAGTATCAAAGTCCTTGCTGAAGTGTAGGTAAATGATGTCAACCTCATGCCCCATGTCCAGCTCATTAGTTACCTCATCATAAAAGGACGCCAGGTTTGTTAGGTATGACTTGCCCTTGACAAATCTGTGCTGGTTGATTTTTAATGCCACACCAGTTACAAGCCTGTGGTTGATGGCCTCCTTGACAGTTTTTTCAAAGATTTTTCCCTGGGCCTCTGGACAGGTGAACAGCTCCAATCTGATTTCAGGAACACTGATGTGAAGTAAGCATTTAGGAACTCTGCCTTTTTGTGGAGATCAACTGTGGGCTGCCCCCCCCCCCCCAAATTCAGCGGAGGGTCCCACAGTGGGGCTTGATTTTTGTCTTGCTCCCTGTTTACCTATAAAAGGACTTTTTGCTGTTCTTTATTTTAGATGCCAGCTTGATTTCCATGCCTGCCTTAGCTTTCCACATCTCATACCTACAAACCCTTGCCATATGATTGTACTCCCCTTTGGATGCTGAACTGTTTTTCCCATTGCTTATATGCTTCTTTTTTCTTTTTCAAAAGTTACCTGATGTCCCTGTTAAGCCAAGCAGGTCTCTTGGCCCCTTTCCCATTTTTTGACTGCATGGGGGTGGCCTCTTTTTGGGCAGTAAGAATTGCCCCCTTAAGGAAGCTCCACTGATCCTGAATTCCCAAGTCATCCAGCTGATGATTGCAAAGGGCCTTTCTAACTAGACTCCTGACCTTACTAAAGTCTGCCCTTCTAAGGTCTAGGTTTTCTGGTCTACTGGCTGAGTTCCCAGCCTTTCAGTGGATGGTGAACCTAATCAGGTCACAGTTACCTAGAGAACCTCCAATCTTCAGGTCACCACTAAGTCCAGAGTGGCTTTACCCCAGTTGGTCCTTCCACAGCCTGTGTCAAGAACAGGTCATTGATAGCTGCCAGGAAGTTGGTTGACCTGCTGGAGCTGGCTGAATGGTCTTCCCAACAGATGTCAGATTATTCAAAGTCACCCATAACAATCAGGTCTTTGGTGTTGGCTGCCTCTGTCAGTTCCCTGGAGAATGCCTGATCACTCTTCTCTCCTTGGGGAGGCCTATAATATACTCCTACCTTCAGGTTCCCCTCTCCTCAGCCCCATTGGGTCTCAAGGGACTCCCTACAATCAAACGTCACCTGCAGGGAGGTGTACCACTCTTTCACATAGAGGCCACACCTCCTTTCTTTTTCCCAATCCGATCCTTCCTATAGAGCCTATAGCCCTCAGTGTCCTCTGCCCAGTCATATATATCATCCCACCAGGACTCTGTCAGCCCAATGAGGTCATATTCCTCGTCTGCCAGAAGGAGTGCCAGCTCATCTTGTTTGTTGCCCATGCTTCTGGTGTTCTCATAAACACACCTGAGTTCACCCCTAGTCGCATCAGGCTTTCTGTCCCACTTCAAGTGCCTCAGGGCATTGGTTCTCCTCTGGATGTCCCCTACTTGAAAGTCCTCCCTTGGGTCATCTTGGCTACAGGATTTGTGTACAGCAGTGAAATCTACCCTCCCTCCCCGAGACATGCCTATTTTAAAGCCCTCCTCAGCAAGTCGGTGATTCTCGGTTTTCTGTGGTTAAAATAAAAACAAAGAAACATTTTCAAACAAAATAAATATACTACTTTAAAAAAATTTCTCTCTAAACAACATATTTTGAGTGAGTGACATTTTATCCATTCAGAGAAATACCAGCTTGCTCTTATATACTGTAGTCTCTAATATATGTTATTGTAACATCCATCAATATGAAATTAATAGTGGTTGACCTCATAGGTTCTCTAAAATTCTCTTTAAATGAGAGATGCTACTAATTTATTTAAGTATGGCATACACAGACCACCTGTGATGCTGATCATCTTGATTTCAGGGATTTTTTGAAGAATAAATCAGACATACAGGATCTGTATTTTTTTTTAATGGAGCCAGTATAAAATTACTCTCTCAGTTGAGTGGAATCTCATCTTTAATGTTTTAATTGTAAAAATGAATTAATTTTAAAGACCTAAATGTTTCTGATAAGGGGCCAGTCTTGCAATACTTAATTGGGCAAGGATAGCTCATGTGAGTAAAGGTATGTTGAACATTTCTATAGTCCATCTGTTGTATTGGCAAGGTGTTTTTGTTTTTTGTTTGTTTTTTAAAAATCACCTACCAGTATAATATTTCTGGATACATCATAGGATTGGTTGTACTGTGACCTGAACACTTCTTTTTAATAAAAATAACAGCAAAATTAACTAGGAACAGCACAAAAGAACTGTAAGAAATGTTCGATTGTTGCTTAAAGCTAAACAGGGACATATAAAAACAATAATAAATATGTATGCAGGCATTCTAATATGCTTGCCTGAGCAATTTTTGGCTGGAAAAGCATAAGTGAGTAATTAGATAATTGCTGCCTTGATTGAGCTTAATAGGAAACATTTCAATTAGGCTAAAACTACACAGAGAGGAAGTAGGCTTTTACAAAGGGAAACATTCCTTGTCATGCAACTGTCAGCTTTTGCCCACACCAAGAGATGGGATTAAGTGGATCTATGCAAAGGAAACAAAAAAAGAAATGATTGCAGTAATTAGACTTATACTTAAACACTGTGTCTTCTGATATAATTTCTTGATGATTCCAGCTTTGATAACACAGCTTTTACAAACCTCTTGCCTGTAACAAATTATAGCTTTAAATCCATGGAAGAGGGTAAATCCCTGATTAAGAAAAAGAAAGAATTTTTCTAATTTTGCATAATCTGGTATTCTTCTTATTTCCCCAAGCTGTCTACAAAGTAAGAAGTAAGCAGAAAAGCCATTTGGCATGAGGTTACGTGGTGTTCCTTCTAACATAGATCAAGGAAGTGTTTGTGTAGTCCACTATGCAGATTAAAAGTGTGTTCATAAGAGACTATGGTTGTGGAGACCGCTTCTTTTGCAGAAGGTTGTTTCTGTGTCAGTAGCAGATGAGAATACCTGAACTAGTGTTGTATGACTACGAGTGCCTTTTGTCATGGGGAGTGGAGTCCATGTCTTCACCCAAAACTATAGCCATATATGGCAATCTAGCTCTTGGGAAAATTGTCAAAATTTAGGCCGTTCATAGCCTCCTAACAACAATTAGGGGAGAAAGTTCTATAACAGATGCTGCAGTAAAACAAAATTTATCAGATGCTATGTTTCCCTCAATTTCTTCCTCCCCCACCCCCTCCCCCTTCCAACCTCCATTATTAGAATGCATGCAGGGAGTATACTAGTCATAAGTTCATCATAACTCCTATGAGCTGCATAGCTTCAATTCTGGACAGGGCAGGGGAATGGAAAGACTTAGCCAGACAGATGAACCCAGCACAGGGAGTTGCAGTATGCTGGAGGTAGGAATCTCATTTATAGAATGTGGGCACTGCTCCATAACTGCCTGCTGTGGAAATGGGGGTCTTTTTCTTTTATTGGACTTCTGCAGTGGTTACTTCCCCTTGGATAAGTCTGCTGGTGAACAGCCCATTGCAGGCTTAAAGTAATGAATGCTTTCAGCTGGGTGTAGCCTATGGTAAGTAAAAATGGCAGTGCTTTACTTACAACCACATTGTTTGTCTACCAGAGTCCTGCAAAATATTTTAAGCAGGGATCTGGAGCAGAGGGAGCATGTGTCCCCCAGATCTGTATGTGGTGTGGGATGTGGATGGGGGTGGGCTGCCCACCCTGCTGCCCTCCCCCAGAGCCTCCACAGCCCAGTGGGTGTGGCAGGGCAGAGCAAAGCCAGGTGGGGAAGCTTGTTGTGGCAGCTGTGAGCCCTGAGCTGCCCTGGTGAAGCACCCACTGTGTACACCACAGCAGCAAGTGTCATGACCCTGTGCTGCCATGCCAGCTAGTCTGGGGCAGGTGGCGGGTGTATCACCAGGGCAGCATGGGGTTCACACAGTGGCTGTGAAGAGCTTCCCTGCCTGGCTCTGCTCTGCCCTGCTGCACCTGCCAGGCTGCGGACGCCCTGGAGGAGGGCAGCAGCAGAGTGGGGTGCCTCAGCCTACAACAGACAGCTCATACCCGCCCTTACCTCTGCCCTGCACACAGATCTGGGGGGCATGGGTCCCTCCCTGCCCTCCTGGGAGTGTGCACAGCAGTAAGGAGCTGGCCCCACCCCCCGCACCTGAGTAGACAGTGGGCAACCTGCACCTGCTCCCCACCATGGCCTCCACTCTGGCCATAAGACCATGGAGAAGGAGGAACCAGCCTCCCTGCTTGGGCTGAAGCAGCTGCTGCCTCCCATGGGCAGCAGCTGAGGCTCGGGCGCTGCTGCTGGAGGCAGGGGGATGCAGACCCGGTCCCTGGCCCCGTATCCCTGGCAGCTGGGGGCCCCCTGCAGCAGGCGGGGGGAGGTCAGGGGGCTGTGGGTGGAGGGGCCAGGAGCACCAGGAAGGCTGAGGGAGAGCTTTGGGGGGGAGTGAGGGGCATCAACAGGGCCCAGTAGGCTGTGGTTGAGGAGTGAGGGGCACCAGCAGGGCTGTGGGGCTGTGGGTGGGGAGTGAGGGGCATCAATGGGGTCAGGGGGATATGGGCAGGGAAGGACACCAGCAGGGCCAAGGGGCTCTGGGTTGGGCATGAGGGGTCTGGACCTGCATCCTGGTGAGCTAAAGGGGCTCCTGATTTCCTATGATAAAAAACCTAAAATAAAATACCAAAATGTGTGAGTACTTAGAATTTATTTTAATATAGTGATTGAGGCATTGGTAGGCTTCCAAATTGCTTTAAAATTTTAAATATATCAGTAAAACATTGTGTTCAATTTATAACTAGAAATATAGTGGTTATTCATTTTAATTGTAGATTTTGGGGGTTTTATCAGAGAATTGTGATTTTTTTATCTAAGTAACTTAAAAGAGATTTAGATTTACATAGTAAAAGTATGCTAAATGAAGCAGGATTGTGCTAGATTAGTGCCTTGAACAGTGACTTCTAAGGGACATGTGGGTGATGCAAGAAGTGCTGTTGTAATCCAGGAAGCAGTAGTTTCTCCTCTGAGTACTGGCTTCAGGGTGCAGACAGAAGTGCAGTTCCCTGCTGTAACTGAGAATACTTTGCAGGAAGTGTTCTGAGTTACAATGATCCCCTGGATCAAACAGAAGTTCACTGCTGGTTCCAGGGAGGAGGGGAATCTAGCTGCTGGCTGCCAGCCTGAAGCCAGTTTCACCTAGCAACAGCCCTTCCCGTCTCCCAGCCTGTCCCTGTTTCAAAACGGGAAGCAGGGAAAGGGAGCAGAGGGAAGCTCATTCTAGGGACTTCCTAGCTGGAACTAGAGGGTGGGGTGGGTGAATTGGAGCCCACCATGTCAGGGGGTCTCCAATACAGCCTCTCCACCCTCCAGTGGGAGCTGAAAAAACTCCAGACTGAACTCCCTCCTCTCCCTTTTCCCCTTCCCAGTCTGAAAACAGCAACAGGCTGGCAGGCAGTGCAGACACAAGTTACAGAATATACTCTGTTTTGAAACGTTTTCATCTAACCCCTCATGCAATGAGAGTTCAGATTTTCACCTGATTGGCCATTTTTAAAGCAGCATGCAGCTGTGCACTTGTGTTTGGTTACAGCTATAGATTGCTTTTTGTGGCCAGATCTGGCAAAAACTGTCACTGCTGTCTGCACTTGTGATATCAGGAGCACTGAGTCACTGGTGGAGTCATCTTTCCCAGTTGCCAAATACTTGTTTTCACTAAAGATCCTGTTGGACTACTTAAGTTATAAACATATCAGTGTCAGCTAGGTTGTCCTTTTCAAATTCTAGTTTAGGCAATTACATTCTAACTACTTAAATATCCTCGGCAGTTGAAATTCAATAAAGTATTCTTCATGTACCCTAAAATTTGTGTAGTATTGCCATCCTCTGCTTAACAGTTATTGCTTTTCACTCTAGAGACTGGTGCTTTTCAGTGAGGGATGAGGTGATCCCTTACCTGTCTCAGCAGAAGGGTTAGACTTCATTAGTTAATATTTGAATTTAATTTTACTACTGGGATTGAGAATCTGAAACATTCTGATAATCCTCACAATGAAGCTAAAATGAATTATTTTTATGAAAAAAGTGTGTATAAACAAACCAGTAACATTTAACTTTTTTTACTTTGATTTCAAAGAAAACCTGGAAGTTTTCAAAAAGAATGACTCCTGCCAATTTGTATTCATGTTCTGGGGGGTTCAGAGCATTCACTCCATTGAGCATGAAATTGCAGAACTCAGGGGAAGGCTTACTTTACCTGCTTAAAATCAGAATGAAACTAGTGTTGATGTGACCTCATTAATAGAAACAAGGCATGGGCCATTTTCAGTTACATGTATCAAGCTTAATGTAAAAGCTAGCTCAGAGAGGTTAATATATGTAAACTGACAAAAATCTTAATGACATTTTATATATTTTTTATATGTAAAGGTTTACCAAAAATGAAATTAATTTTGTCATACACTGAAAATTAGGTGTAATTTGCATATTTTCACATGGCATAGCTCCTAACTCCCATTGAGATCATTGTGGAATTGTTAATGTTGCTGTTTAAACCTGGTGTCGAGTTTGCTGAGCCTGGAAATACTTGGCCTGAGGTAAAGAATCAT
>NW_017729025.1:59323005-59325032 GCF_001723915.1 Gavialis gangeticus
AACAGCAACAGGCTGGCAGGCAGTGCAGACACAAGTTACAGAATATACTCTGTTTTGAAACGTTTTCATCTAACCCCTCATGCAATGAGAGTTCAGATTTTCACCTGATTGGCCATTTTTAAAGCAGCATGCAGCTGTGCACTTGTGTTTGGTTACAGCTATAGATTGCTTTTTGTGGCCAGATCTGGCAAAAACTGTCACTGCTGTCTGCACTTGTGATATCAGGAGCACTGAGTCACTGGTGGAGTCATCTTTCCCAGTTGCCAAATACTTGTTTTCACTAAAGATCCTGTTGGACTACTTAAGTTATAAACATATCAGTGTCAGCTAGGTTGTCCTTTTCAAATTCTAGTTTAGGCAATTACATTCTAACTACTTAAATATCCTCGGCAGTTGAAATTCAATAAAGTATTCTTCATGTACCCTAAAATTTGTGTAGTATTGCCATCCTCTGCTTAACAGTTATTGCTTTTCACTCTAGAGACTGGTGCTTTTCAGTGAGGGATGAGGTGATCCCTTACCTGTCTCAGCAGAAGGGTTAGACTTCATTAGTTAATATTTGAATTTAATTTTACTACTGGGATTGAGAATCTGAAACATTCTGATAATCCTCACAATGAAGCTAAAATGAATTATTTTTATGAAAAAAGTGTGTATAAACAAACCAGTAACATTTAACTTTTTTTACTTTGATTTCAAAGAAAACCTGGAAGTTTTCAAAAAGAATGACTCCTGCCAATTTGTATTCATGTTCTGGGGGGTTCAGAGCATTCACTCCATTGAGCATGAAATTGCAGAACTCAGGGGAAGGCTTACTTTACCTGCTTAAAATCAGAATGAAACTAGTGTTGATGTGACCTCATTAATAGAAACAAGGCATGGGCCATTTTCAGTTACATGTATCAAGCTTAATGTAAAAGCTAGCTCAGAGAGGTTAATATATGTAAACTGACAAAAATCTTAATGACATTTTATATATTTTTTATATGTAAAGGTTTACCAAAAATGAAATTAATTTTGTCATACACTGAAAATTAGGTGTAATTTGCATATTTTCACATGGCATAGCTCCTAACTCCCATTGAGATCATTGTGGAATTGTTAATGTTGCTGTTTAAACCTGGTGTCGAGTTTGCTGAGCCTGGAAATACTTGGCCTGAGGTAAAGAATCATTGGAGGTTTGCACATCCGCAGTTATAATTTAGTAATTTGTTTGCATGATGTATGACAAATTGACTAATGACTGCCCTAAAGAGAAATGCCAGCCTGGCATTTCATATGGGGAAATCTTATGATAATATTCAGGTGCATTGTCTACCCTACAAGGCAGAAATTACTCTACTGCTCCCTTGCATTTTATATTTTACTTAGGTTTGAATTCTGTGTGTAGTCTTTTTTCGAGGAGCTGCTTTTACATAGAGTTCTGCATTATGACAGAAGCTTGACTTTCTGCCAGAAAAGTTGGAAATGGAGGCAACTTAAAATAAATACTGATGGTATTTCTCTCTCATTCTCTCTCCCTCTTTTTTTTTTTTTGAAGGAAAGGCATATGTTTGTATCCTAACTTGTCCCAATAGAGGGTCAATTACAACCAGTTGGCTGCATATTGAATCCAAGAAAAATACTGAGCTAAAGAAACTGCAGCAGCAGGTACCAAGGGCCTCTAATACAGTCAGTCACTCTCTGTACATGTGAAATATGAACATAAAGCCTATGGGTAAGATATTTTTAGGCGTCAAGTTTCCCATGATGACCCAAAATGAATCAATAAATTAAGCAGACATTTTTGCATAGTTAGGTATTTTTCTAGATAGCCCTTTAAATGTCCACAACGATATGTGAACCATAAGAATAAATCAACTTCTTATTTAGAAAAATTTGCTGGACTAAGTGTTCATATACAGGTAAAAATTCTGCACTTGTGATTAGGGTAAAAGAAACAAAATCTAGAGAGGCAAATTTAAAGAAATAAAATATTCTGGCTAGAGACTTATAGGCTGCCACCAAGTCACCCCTGAGCCTTCTCT
>NW_017729025.1:59325152-59336741 GCF_001723915.1 Gavialis gangeticus
TCTGCCTCCAGAATGGCTGAAACTGGTTTAAGATAAACCTAGATGAATGTAGTATCACACCTAAATGATTTAGTTTAGATCAGTTTATTGAACTTCTGTCCCAGCTCCCCTCCACATTCAATTCAATTCACAGTCCTCCAGCATCTCAGGCTGCTTTACTCCTCTCTTGCAAACCCCACCTTCACAGGGTTGGCAGGCTAGCCTTGCCCAAGCTGTCTGCTCCAACTGAGCAGACAGGTGTACTCTACCAGCCCCAACTTCTGGCTTGGGCCACTTCAGGCATGTGGGGCATTTCCAGAATCAAAAGTGAACGTCTGTTCACTTGCTTATCAGCTTAATCCACATGGCTTAGACTAACTTGTGAGGATTGAATCAATTCATCCTCAGGCTTTTTGACTATCTATACTTAGCATATGTGTGTGTCCACAATCAAACACAGTAATGAAGATAAATTTAATGCATAGAGAATGGGTCTATTTTCTAGATATTGTATGGAATTACCAAATGTGTCTCTGATGTGTATATAGATAACTACACTTATTTGAAGCCACAACAGCAAGTGGATTTGGTCAAAATTATTTTGCTATATATACTGAGGGAGGCAATATATTATATGCAAACTAGGATTTTTGGGAACTGCACATGAATGGCCTGGCAACATGTAGGAGTTAAGAGTTGTCATTCATCTTTGTCTGTTTTTCTGCTAAATATGATTGTCACACACATTTGTAGTATTGAGTCCATCTTGCTGATACGATGGCAAGGTGAATTGTCTACAGGTCAGTGAAGATGATCCTTCAATAAATTGAGTACTAGCATTTTTGTCAGACTGGAATTAGGATAGCTATAAAAGAAATCATACCAAGCCAAAAAATTGATTAGTGGTATAATTTATTAGTAAACTCTGTGTCAAGTTGGAGAGACTTAAACAGTCTCTCAGTACAATAATCGTTGAGCCAAACAAATAAATGTGCAAAGCACCCCATTAGCCTTTCTCCAGCAGTTACAAGAGCCCTTCAGCTCTGGCCCTTCCTATTGGCAAATTCCACTGGGTTTCAGTCTGTTCCCTGCCCACAAACTGCTCCTTTCCCAGCTCAAGCTCTCTGTTCCTTCTCCCGGGGCTGGACACAGGCATGGGTGAACCCAGCAGCCACCCAGGGCCTGGACAGAAAGGAGGCCCAAAAGTGGTAATTTTAAAATTATTATTGTTATCATTATCTCTGGTGAAGGGGGCCTGATTCTAAAGGTTCCCCTGGGCACGTGTACACATCACCATATGGCACTCTATGGTGATGTAGCGATCACGTGCGTCTACACATTATCACAAGTTACGTTGCTGTAGTGGTGCGCTATAAGAGGGAAGCGTGCTGCTATGATGATGTAGCAGGGAAATTTAAGCATGCGCTGCCAATATGACACAGTATAGGTGGTTACTGTGCCATTTTTTAGTACTTGCTCAGTAACAACATTGCCATATGGCAATGTGTAGACACATCCACCGAGTAAGGAAGGGCACACTGGCAGTTACCATGAAGTAGTTTATACCCCACCTCACAGGTTCCTGTTTGTGTGTTCACATTAAATTGTTTTGATCAGCTCTAGTTTCAAACAGAACAGTTTTCTGACCATTTTGTTGAATGGGAAATTTGGTGGAAATTTCATTTCAGATCTGAAATGAACATCATTTTACATCTCAGCTTGTTATAAAATGTTACAGCATTCTTATCTCAATAAAAAAAATATGTCACTTCAATGGGGTAAAAATATTTCATTTTAAATTTTTTGTTAGTCCACTTGGGAAGGGGAGTCCACGAGGAATGGTTATTCCTTAAGAACTCAATCCTAGAGGTGCAAGGGAAGTCCATCCCATCCTGCAGGAAATGCAGTCAGTGGGCAGGAAAGCTCCCTTGGCTAAAAAGAGAACTGTTGGACCTCCTGAAACTTAGAGGCCTATACCAAATGGAAAATGGGAATCATCACCAAGGAGGATTACTCCACACTTGCCTACACCTGTAGAAGCAGTTCAGAAAAACCAAGGCAAAAACTGAATTTAGACTAGCCATCGGAATCAAGGACAACAAAAACTCCTTGTGCCGAAGTGGGACTCCCCACCTACCCACAGTGCTAGGTTCCCCACTTGACTTTGGACATGCCACCCACCTGACTTGTTTGCCATACTTTGTTCTTAATTAATTAAGATATTAATTAAGGCGAGAGGCTGCCCATCCTTGCCCCTATCCCAGGGGGGCGCTATCTGTGGCTCTGTACCTCCCCTATACCACAACCCATGCCTCGCAGATGTTACAGTGCTCCTGGCCTACAGCTGGACCAAGCTTAGGCCTCGTCATCACACCTCAGTCACATACACATTCATACTGCCCTCTTCTCACTAGGGCCTCTGACACTCCACCCTCTCTCACAGGGTCTCTTTCATGCATTAACGACTCATCCTGCCTTGCTCCCTCTTGGAGCGGGCCCCTTAGGCCATAGGCTTAGCTAGTCCATTACTTGGGTGGCAGACATACCATCTTTTGGGCCTCTCCCGCGACCCTCACTGGGGTAGTAGCCAGCCAATTACCCAACCAGGTCTAAGCTTGCTCTGGTCCTTTCCAGGGGCAACCCTAATTATAAATATACCTGGGGCTCCACACTGCCCCTCACTTGGGGCCACAGGGCTTCCCTCCCTGTTGGGCTCAGGTGGCCTCAGCTGTACTTGGCCCCAACTCTCCCTCATCAGGGTCTTGCACCCCACAGAGCTCAGGTGACTGTAGCCGTGCCTGGCCCCAACTGCCTCTGGTGTTATGAAAACCCACCCAAAGGTGAGGGCTAGGGTTAAGGCACCCCTTCTCACCTTTCACTGGGGTGATCACTGGCCGGGCATTTCCTGGGGGCTCCCACACCACTGAGAGCCCCACCAGGCCACCCAGTCCTGGCAGGGTGCACTTTTAGGTCATGCCCAGAACCGGGAGCCTCTTAGCCATCCCCTACAGCTCCTCCCTTGCCTCCAGAATGATACAAGCAGCTTGCAGACAGGTGATGTTGCTGCCTGGCCTGCCAGTAGCAAAATGCTCTGCTTATATAGACAGCCCTGAATCTAAAATGGCTGCCACAATCAGGCACCTGCTGGCTGTTTGGCTTAGGTCTTAAAGTGGCAGGCACCAACAGTGCCCTGCCACACACCTTCCCCCTTAAAATGGTACCTGGGGAAGGTTTCCCTTGCTGCTCCTCCAAAAGCAGGCTCCCCTCAGAGCCTGTGAGAGCCTTCAAGTGGCAAGCATCCCCAAAGGTGCTCCGTCACACACCTCCCCCCTCTGAATGAGATCTGGGGGGCTTCACTTGGCTGCCTTCCCTTCTGGCCTCTGCCTCACCCTACTGCAGCCCCTGCCATGTGGCGAGCACCCCAAAGGTGCTCCGCCACAGTCCTTCTTCAGATATGTGGGTAGCTGGAAAAAGAACAAAGGCAACATTGGACGCTTGTGAGATAAAATGGGGCAGCTGATGTCTGATGCCCAAGAAAAGGCCATCTTCCTAAATGAATACTTTGCATCAGTTTTCCACCCACCCAAGGGGGTCACACTATCAGACAGAATGCAAAACTTCCATGGAGTGGGAGATGTGCCCATAATTGATGATGATCAGGTAAAGGAACACCTTGAAAGTCTAGACATCCAAAAGTCTACAGGCCTGGATGGAATGCACCCAAGAGTCTTGAAGGAGCTGGCAGACATCATAGCACACCCTATGGCAAAGATATTTGAGAAATCATGTTGCTTGGGTGATGTGCCAGAAGACTGGAATAGAGCCAACATGGTCCCAATCTTCAGAAAAAGAAGGAAGATCTAGGGAACTACAGACCATTCAGCCTGACATCCATCCCTGGAAAGATCCTGGAGAAAATCATCAAGGGATCCATCAACGACAAGCTAATAGAACGCAAACTTCTGAATGACAGCCAACATGGCTTTGTCACTGGAAAGTCTTGCCTGACCAACCTTGTCACCTTTTATGATAAGGTGACACATTGCCTTGATAAGGGAGATGAGGTTGATGTTATGTACCTGGATTTCAAGAAAGCCTTTGACTTGGTCTCCCGTGATGTCCTCATGGTTAAGTTGGGGAACTGTGGCCTCTACCCACTCATGGTCCGATGGCTGAGGAACTGGCTTTAGGGTCAGACCCAATGAGTATGCATTGATGGGAGCCAATCAGTGTGGCACAAGGTGACCAGTAGAGCCCCTCAGAGCTCAGTTCTCAGGCCACTACTCTTCAACATCTTCATTAATGATCTGGATGCAGGCATCAGATGCAGACTGGTAAAGTTTGTGGACAACACCAATCTGTGGGGAAAGGTGGCCACACTAGAAGACAGACTGGGGATACAGACTGACCTGGATACCCTTGCAAGGTGGGCGGACCAAAACAGGATGGCATTTAATGTAGAGAAATGCAGGGTGCTCCAGCTTGGGCGGAACACCAGCATCATACTTATAGGCTCAGCAGTGCTATGCTCGCTAGCACTATGACTTGGGGGTCCTGACTGAACACAAGATGAACATGAGCCACCAATCTGATGCCCTGGCTGGCAAAGCTAACCAAACTGTGGCATGCATCTATTGCTGCATCTCTAGCAAAACCAGGAACATCGTTCTCCCACTTTACTTGGCCTTGGTGAGGCTGCAAGTGGAGTACTGCATCCAGTTTTGGGGCACCCAGTTCAGGAGGGACATGGATAGGCTCGAGAGAGTCCAGAGGAGAGCCACCCATATGATCAAAGGCCAAGAGACAAAACCTTATGAGGAACGGCTGAGGGACATGGGACTCTTAAGGCTGGAGAAGAGAAGGCTCAGGGGTGACTTGGTGGCAGCCTATAAGTACATAAGGGGAATGCATCTGGATCTGGGAGAACAGTTGTTCACCAGAGCTCCCCAAGGAATAACAAGGTCCACAAACTCTAGAAGGCTGATTTAGATTGAACATAGAGAAAAACTTCTTCACAGTCTGAGTGTCCAGGGTCTGGAACAGACTCCCCCCGGAGGTGGTGCAAGCACCTTCTTTGGACTCATTCAAAAGGCATTTGGATGTTTATCTTGCTGGGATCATTTGATCCCTACAGACTTCCTTCCTATGGCAGGGGGGCTGGACTCGATCTCATGAGGTTCCTTCCGACCCCTAATGTCTATGAAATCTTTGAAATCTGTGAATTTTGCACCAACATATAACTTGCATTAAAAATATTGCATTACTATTTATTTAATATTTCTATATTGTATGTCACATCAAAGCAAAATTAATCAAGAAAAATACATTCAAAATGAAATATTTTTATCTTGTGACAATGAAGCATTTCAGCATCATCAAAACAAAACAATTTGACATTATTAAACAAAATGGTTCAGTGGGTTTGAATCAATTTTTTTGTTACTTTTTTGTGGGAAGCTCTGAAATGTCATTCTTTTCAACCTGGTTTGCAACAATTTTTTCCCTGCCATACTAGAGTGTCCTGCTGATTGGAAATTTTGGTTTGAGACTCATTCTTAAAAATAACACTTAGGAAAAACCTGACACTTCTCAAAATTCAGCAACAGTTTCAGCAACTTTGCTCTTATTTAGAGTTTGCATGCTAGCTTCTCACTTTGACTTGGATGGTTGTCCCTCTTTTCTGTAGTATATTAAGCCTGAGTCTTTTGGACAGCAGCACTGTGATATCTGCAGCCAGAACTGCCTGGCTGGGAGGCAGGCATAATTAAAGAAGTAAAGGTATCACCTCTGATCCTGACTGTGTCCATTTTGATAAGTGTACCTCTCCTTATACAAATGTCTTCTTTCTTTTTGACACAAATGCTACAGTTTCTATTTCTGATCATTTTCATGAGGGGTAGCTCTGCTCCCACAACAAAAAGTTCTTATTTATGTATATAATACCACAGCAGTACATGGCAATTTACACAGAAACTATTAAAAGAAACTTGTATTATTTTCAGTCTAAGACTGGCAGTTACCAGTAACTAAGAGTGGAGAAAGGATCTTGGGACATTGAGAATTTCAGTAACAAAAAATCACAAGATATGGAGAAATTATATAGATATAGATACAGATATAGATATTTAAGCTTAAAATTAAATTAGAGGGGACAGTGACTTACATAAGGTAGGTGATAAGATGGTATCTGAAAAAGTGGCTTTTTGTAAAGTGATTTGAAGGAGAATATGATGTCTAATTAACCCATAGGGTTAAATAGGGTGCTCCAGATATAAAGGTGGTATATTTAAAGGCACCATGTTGTGTATGAGACAAGAAATTCAAAACAAGCATTAGTTGAATTGGCAGTGTGTTGGTTGTGAGTCATAGAATGGAAACCCTCATCTTTCTTAAGGGACTCTGATTATCTTATAAATAGGGTGGCTATAAGGAAATCTGGGATATCCAAGACACTTTCCCCCATCAAGTCAGCGGTGCTGCTGCAGGCAGTAGCAGAGGCTGATGGGCAGGGGTGTGGGCACAGTCTGGTGGGGAGGTGGAGGTGCCTAGTGCACTGCTATGCCTTTCAACTAGACTATGCCCTGTGTCCCTGTGATTCTGGAACTCCTGTTTTAATTTTAACTAGGTGGCTGGGACTGGTCTTTGAAATCCAGGACTGTCCTGGCCAAACCAGTTTGTATGGCCGTTCTACTTATAAAATAGCTATTACCGATAACAGATGCAAGATTTTGAAACTAAAGAGGGGATTCTTCAGGACTGCGTGGGGATTTCCTGAAACATATGCCCCATTCAAATCTACTGGAGTTTTTGTTTTCATTGTTCTTTGCATGACCCACGCTTTTCAGACGAGATTGAAAAATGATCCAAAAGAAGGATAAAGGCATTTGTGTCTCATGTTCTAACACATTGCAATTATTATTGGTGTAATTACCTTCATAATTGCATCAAAAGTCTGTGATATCCAACTCCAAGTTTGGAATTGGCACAAATTCTCCTTCCTTAAGGCCACATAACTACAATTTAAAAAAATATTCTGGGTTTAAGCTGATTGGAATCTAGCTAAATCATCTCTACTTCTTGCAACTAAAGGAAAGGTTTAACTGGTTGAAAACACAGGTGCATTCTGACTTTCAATAATTTTGCAGTCTAATCATATGTACTGAAGCACTTCTTTTTTCATGGTTAATTTAATGCATTTATTTTTCAAGCATGTGTCTCACTTTTGAAACAGATACAATGATTAAAAGTCTGCTAACTCACCAAAATTAGATGTAAAAGCAAGGCCTCTAATTATGGAGTTGTTTTGTCTTTGTCATCTTGAGTTACCGCTATATGCTAACAGTTTAAGGATAAGTCTAATAGTATAAAAGCCTTAGTCTGTCTGTTCATAACGCTTTATTTGCACTCTGATTGGTTGTCTGAAACAACCAATCAGAGTGCTCCAAAAGCATTCCAGACAGGAGGTGGTGATGGGGACAGAGCAAGGGGTGAGGTTGGCCCTGCTCCCTGGAGGCAGTGGCGATGGCGCAAAGGAGGATGAAGCCAACACTCCCCCCTCCCCCCGCTCCTTAGAGGTGGTGGTGGGTGGAATGGGCCTGGATCCCAAGCAGTGGCAGGGGGAGGGGGAAAGCAGCTCTTGGTCCCAGGCCTAACACGGCTTGGGGAGAGAAGGAGCAGGCTTGGGCCCAATGCGGTGGAGGGGTGGAGCAGTTCTGGGCCCACCTTGGCGGGAAGGGGAGGGGAGGGGAGGGGAAGAGCGGGTCCAGGCCCGACCTGGGGGTGGGGAGGGAGGAGTGGGCCCAAACCCCAAATACTGGGGGGAGAATGGTCCCAGATGGAGGGGGGAGGCAGACTAGGGGCTCCATTCCCATCAGCCCCCAACTTCCCTCATCATTCTTGAAGGGCAATTTGCTAGTACTAGATAACTCCCTATTGCTATATTTTGGCTCCTTGAAAAAGTTATGATTTACTGAGTGCTGAAGACAAGATATATTTTAAGTAGTTGGTGCAATTCTTAGCACATGATAAAAAGCAGTCATTGATTTCCAAGGTGCGCAACAGTGTATTTATTATCAATGGAAATAGGGGACCTCAGTTAAAAGGTCTGCATATATTTTAAAACCTAAGTCTGTAAATTGGGCTCCATAGCATAGAACTTGTATACAAGATTAGTTCACTGTATTAAGGGACGATTTATTCTTAATGTGGACTATCAAAGGAAAAAATAAGATGGAAAAAGTTTGTAAAATTCACAACTCATCTAACACTCTTTCCTGTTAAGTGAAATCATTCCTGGCTGTGATTTGGTCTGGTTTGGCTTCTTTGAGCTGTTGTGTATTTAATAACCATGGTACATTTTAGTGTCAATGAATTGTTTAATCTCTTGGAAGTATGCATGCTGTAGTTAAACATAGTATCTGTGGCCTATTTTATAAAAAGTCAATGTGTAATCAAAAGCACCCAACTAGAGATCCCATGGTATATCTTTCAGTACCTGTCTATATATCCATATCTGCTAGCCAGGACTTTCTGCATGTATACCCATAAAAGAACTCATGTATTGACCCAGTTAAATTTACTGAGAAGTATGGTAAGACTGCCTATATGCTTACTTCTCCATTCTGAGGTGTGTTAATTAGTTTGTTGGAACATTTGGCTAGGAATCGCTGATATTGAACACATTTATTTAGTTATGTGCAATATTTTAGGAGGGGAACAAGTCTGTTTACTCTTAAACCTATGTTGCCTACAATAATTGCCACTTTGAATTCTTGTTTCTTGCAATTATCTGTTTTTGTCTGCAAAATAAGCACTACTGATGTTATGTCTCTTGGTCAGTACATTCATATACAGAAAGTCTTGTAGTTAAGATGCTGAGAATGGCACTCAGGAACTCTGCCTTCAGTCCCAGTTTTGCCAGGGAATTACTGTGTGATGTTGGACAAGTTTCCAAGGCTAAGTACAGACAGTCAAAAAGCCCAAGGCTGAATCGATTAAATCTATGCAGGCTGGTCAAGGCTACATTGGTTGAACTGATATGCAAGTGATACAGGTACTAGAAAAACAGCACATTAGCTAATGTGCCATAGTGCATATGTAGACACTGACTGGGAGCAATTTGCTCCCAGTCAGTCTAGGCAGGAGGGGGCAACGGGGAGCAGGGAGAGTTCTCCCAGCTCTCAGGATGCTGTCTGACAGCCACGCGGAAATTGCAACCTGTCCCACTCACCATGTGGCTGGGAGGCAGATGCCCACCCAGCCCACACAGCTTCCCCAACTTCCCACTCCCCCCTAGCTCAGGACCAGCCCAATCTCCACACCCCCCTGCACAGAAAATTCAGGCACATTCATTGCATATGTACACATGCCCAAGTTCAATAAACTGATTTAACTTAAATCAGTTAAGTCTGATTTTACATCCATCCAGGTTTATCTTAAACAAGCTTGGGCCATTTTGAAAGTTATTTATGTGCACTGAATTTCTGTTGTGTTACAAATTTGAACCGGTTTCTGATCACTTATACTGGTTTATGTGTAATTTCTGTCCCTAGCCCAAATCTCTCAGCTCTCCATCAGCAAGTGTGGATAGTACTTTCTTACCTCATGGTCTATTGTGAGAATAGATTCTTTAATATTTTTGAGGTATTCAGAAACTAAGGTGTAGACTAAGCCAGTGGTTCTCAACCTTTTTTAGACTCATTGCACGCCTTCATTAAATGCCACTTCTTAGCTTTCCCTCCTTTTTTGAATGTGGACAAATAATAAAGCAATCTTTTGTTACAAAAGAACACAAAAAGACCACACCAGGTTGGAATGCTTTTGACACTATGGATTCCTATTTGAAATTTTCGTGTTTATTTTGTGAATCACATTTATACACCTAACAGTGCTAATATTGCATGGTACTCTTAGATCTAGTGGCACCCCAGGGTGCCGTGGCACCCTGCTTAAGAATCACTGGACTAAACTTATAAAAATAAGTTTACCAGATATCCCTCCTCCATGTTGAGTAACTGGTGTATTCAAAAGGATGCATCTCTGACTTTTTTTAAGAAAAGTTGGTAATTAAGTTATATGGATGTACTAAAACTCAGTGCATTAAGTTGTCATCACATCAGATGCTAACAGATTACAAAAAATATTGGCAAATGTTATTTAGTAAACAGCTGTTTTAAGAAAGCCCTAAATTAGTAGACAGCATTCTCATAAGAAGCCTGACTGCCGCTCTGTCTTCCAGCTGTTTGTTTTAACCTCCTACAGGCCATTATACTTGTGAGGATTGGAAAAACAAAAGTGTGCACTCCCTGTCCAACATGCCTATTCCTGTCAAAGATGTATTTCTTATGTAAAGATGGGGAAGCTGGGACTGGCTAGGATAGAACTGACTGTGCTTGTTTTGTGCTAGCCAAGCTTTTCTCCATGCCTTCAGCTGTCTCTTTAGAAGAGTTTGTACTCTGTTTGTTTTGCAGAGCCCCAAAAAATCCTTAGATGCCCCAGAGGCACTGCAGCAACTTGCTGCTCCATGTTCGTACTCTATAAACCTTCAAAATAAAAAATGGTATCATATCCTGATACCACTCCTGAACCCTATACACAATTTTTCTCTAAACCAACAGTTCCCAAACTCTGACAGATTGCGTACCACCAGCTTAAAATGACACAACCTTAAGTACCACCAGCAAGTTTTTCAGTTCAGCCTTAAGTACTACCAGCAAATTTTTGTCATATAAAGTAATTATAATACCACTGACAGATTGTCTATGTACCACTGGTGGTACGCATACCACAGATTGGGAACCGCTGCTCTAAATAATTCCAGGAAACAAGAAAAACTATTTTAAAGTGAGAAGAGCCTAATCCAGCCTGTCTTCTTGCATGCTGCTCAGTTACATCAGGGAAAGTACAGGAAGCCTTGACAGGAAACACAACAATGGATAAGTAGGGTGCCAAACCTTTGATTCTGGTTGTGATTTCTTTGGATTCTCATTGTGATTTCTTAGAAGAAACAGTTTCCACTTAGTTAATTTGACTCTGCATGGCATATCTGTCAGCAGATATAAATGTAGATGAGAAGATAGGGATTAATAAAAAAGCTTAGACACATGGTCAGAGTCAGCCTTAGGAGTGGGTGAAGTGGGCAACCACCCAGGGCAACCTGGTCCAGTCGGTGCCGGTGGGGAGGGGGTGCCAGTGGGATACACACACATGCCTGCAAACACACCCCCACCCCCCTCCCACACACACATGGCTGGGGATGAGGAGGCTGGGATGTAGCAGCTGGGGATGAAGAGGAGCCAGGGATGGGGCCACCTGCCTGGACAGCTGTGCTCCCTCTACCCTAACTGGCTGGGGCTTGCTGTGCCAGGGGTGTCATGATCAGTCCTGACTGCAATGGTGGCTCCATGTGGGCACTCAGGCAGTGGCAGACTAGCCTGCCAGCTGCCAGCTGATTGCAACAGGGTGGCCAGGTACAGGGACAGGCTGAGGACATGACCACTTGCCCAGACAGCCACTCTCCCCCTTCACCATCCTTCCTTACTTGCCACCTCTCCACCTGCCTCTGCCTGGAGCAGCGCCATGGGGGGGGGGGGGGGGGGGGGCGGGGGGAGA
>NW_017729025.1:59336774-59342528 GCF_001723915.1 Gavialis gangeticus
CCGGGGGGGGGGGGGGGGGGGGAGGCCATGAGAGAAAGGCCGCTGTGGGAAAGGGGGAGATTACCAAAATACAACTTATCCCAGAGCACCATTTGCCCTAAGGTCAGATCTGCCCATGGTCATGCAGATACTCCAATATATTTCTGTAGTGTTTTGTCCACCAGTGTTCTCTCTCTCTGCATTTAGTGTATATGAATTGTGCTGTGAGAAATGGAACTGCTTTATTACACATATCCGAAAGTTAAGTGGTCCATTTGCTGTTCTCTAACATAAAGAAATAGTGATCCAGTTTAGCTTAATTTTATAAATTAGAGAGAGAGAGTTAGCCAGATAGTTAGTTAGTCAGTTAGTTAGACAGTTAGGCAGAAGGTAGGGAAGGGTGCAGTAACACAACAGAGAAGCACAGCCAGGGCACCAGCCCTGAGTGCTGACTGTGAGGGGGTACAAAAAGAGCAGCAGCTACACTACAGCTTAACTGCTGCCAGCAGCACAGCCACGGATCCTGCCCCACATGCAGCTGGTGCCTAGGGTGCACAACTGCCTAGTTACACCTCTGGCAGAGTGCCATTATAGGACCTTGGCAGACATGCAAGTGAAGGTGCAATGAGATCTTATATGGCAGTCCCACAGTTGTACTTCCTGCCATGCCACACATGCATGGTACCATCCTGCCCTGCCTTCTGCCATTTTATAAATTCATGTAACTTTTTATCATTATACAGACTTGCATTAAAATACTTGTCATCAATTCTGTGATGTATTACATTAAAAAGTCAACATTTGAATTTCACGTGTAAAATGGGCCTTAAATTGAAAAAAAAAAAAAAAAAGGAAATTGGTAAGAAAGACTTGTGCATCAAGGGGGCAACCCATTCAAATTTGCTGGATATGGTTTCTTTAAATAGACCAGATGAATTTAAAAGACTATAAAAATGAGTCCAGCAATGAAACATACTATCAGAAATAAACTTATACTCTGCAGAACTGTTGTTCTAGAAAGAATCTTTCTAATTACAGCTGTAATTATATAACTTGTATAGAACAGTTAAACATTAACTAAAATCAGTAATGTACTTTTTAACAGGTTTCTAAACAGTATTGATTATATTGTATGTATGGAGGGAGGTTTCCAAGAACTCTATACAACACAAATAAGTACTTGAAGCTTGTAAAATAAGAGAACAGAGTCATGAATCCATTCTTCAAAGTGACTGGAATCTATTCCTGGTGTTAGAATGCTCATCTGCAAGTGTTTTTGTGATCACTGATATTCAAGCATTATGAAATATGCGTGAGTATCAGGAAGTTTGTTTGAACTGTGCCACAAGTACATAATTTACTATTTTTTAAATATTTGTTTTCCATTATTTTCCCATTCAAAAAACTGTCATCCAGTCTAGGAACACAAAAGATAGCACGTAACAGACCATGCAATACATGTTATTTGAAGAAGGCAAATAACACATTTGACAGGAACCATTCACAAGAACTCTTATTTAGAAAATGTTGTCTAAGCTATTCTGTGAATAATTATGAATATCAGTATCTTGTGAAGGATTTTTAAACAAAAATATTAATTGCTATTTTTACTGACTCTTCTCTAATAACATTATGGATAAATCTACAGGTCAATGGAACTTAAGGCATATAAATGTATTCCCAGGAGGTAACTGCCCATGTGCAAGCTCTTACCCTGTGGTAAATGAATGCTAATCTGTGGCAGCTAAAACCTGGATAAGAGCATGTGTGCCAACCATTACAGCAGAATAGATGACATGCTGTAGATTTCTTCTTCTTGTTTACCTTGTGGTATCTTGTTTGTGTGCTGATATCCCTAGGCTGGGGAGTTCCTAAATCACTTTAAAAATTATTTAGACTCCTAAATCATTTAGGCAATTATAGAAATCTTATTCTACAACTCATGCTATTCTGTTATTATATATCACATTTATTATAATAAAATAAGATTATTTAAAGATTCATACTTAGCAATAGTTTTTAGTATTTCCTATCCCAGGCAAAAATAAAAAAACAAAACTCTACCTTCATTATGTCACAGTTGAAACATTACTTTTTAATGACTGCTGTTTTATATATTATTTGTGTTGCAACATAGGTGAGTGTATGAACTTGAGTATGGTTTTTGCTATTGGGTTTCCCTCACCTGATATCTAATCATTTTGTCATATGTGATTGTTCTATTTATTCAGTGGAGTTGCACATGTGATATAATGAAAAATTCTAATTAGGTTTTAACAGATTCACATTTTTTCTGCTATGTGATATGTTGAGAACAAGGAGGGTTTTGGCTATATGAAAAAAACATGCTGCCCATTACATTGAAGATTATAAAGACAACTTAATTTTATTTCCCAAAAATACTTCATATGACATAAGTACAACTGAAAAGTGCAAAAACATTCAGGATAGTTACTTACATGTTTGACTATGTTCTTACATATTGTTACTTACATGTTGACTCTGACTGTATGCTGGACTTTCAAAGTGGGAAGGATTTGTCTCATGTTTAACAATGTAGCCCCCCTAAACTGTGATCTCTTATGTAGTTCCTATATGATTAGTAAGGCATGGAAAATATTTTATAGAAAATCAAAATGGTATTCCACTGAAACTACATGTAATTTAGTCCCACTGAAATGCTAAGAGCAATGTGTAACATGTTAGATCCATTTAAATCAATAGCAGTCTTGTGGTTGACTTCATTTGGGCCTGGTTTCATCCACTGTCAAGTGCAACCCATTTTACCTGCCACTTAGTCAAAACCTGGCAATGAAATGTACTTTAAAAGTTTTTTAAGTATTATTTCTGCAACATTTGGGATATGTACTGAACAGAACAAGGCATAGAAATGTGCAGTTACTTTTAGTCTCCTCCACATTAGACAGGGTGTACAGAAGGGCATTTCTCCTTTCCATGGAAACTGGAAGTAAAACAAATCTTTATGCTGAACCTGGCTTAGTAATACACCTCAGAAAGAAATCTCTGGAATTCTCTGCCTCCACTTAGCACATACAACACTCCTCACTTCCCACCATATATCTGAGAAATCCTTTTTGTGCAGACATTACTTAGGATTTTTAGGAGTTTTAACTACATATTTGTCAGTTTTTCCATTGCTTCAGTGATCTCCTCCTTCAAACTGCTTTCTGGGGAGGGTTTGAAGGGTAGACCTCTCTTTACCTGCCTCAGAAATGGTGAAGATAGTGTGCCACAGAAGCCCATCTCCCAGGTGACCAGTTGTCCAGGGTCCATACCAAGATACTTGAAAAGGTTATGTGCACACTCTTTTGCTGAGAACAGGTCAAAGTCAGTAGCATGGACTCAGCAGTATTTTTTGTTATCTCTACCTCTCCCCCTGACACTGAGACTCCCATTTCTATGGCTTGCAAAACAAAAAGGAAAGCTTCCCTGAAAGTTCCTGAATCTGAGAAAACAGCAAAATCTTAAACTGTTTTACCTACAAAATCTGAGCTGCATTCTTTTTAATGCCAATGAATTTTTTTGTCTTTGATTTTTGTGTCAATCCCCACACTTTCAGCTAAGCTGAAAGTTTCCCACAATTAAGTACATACATGGATCTATTTTCACAGGTGCTTTTGTTTTTAGACGAATAAAGAGGCAACACAAAGCTTTGTGGAGTTGAAGAGCATTTATGGGATTCTTCCCCACCTGGCTTATGAGGTAGAGTGGAACTTCTTTCTCAACATGGTTGTACATACATTAGGGCTGAAAGGTCTTCATTTCTCTCCCTAAGGTTAAGCCTGTTGCAGCATCCCTGGAAAAGGGCATAGCTATATCAAGTGAGAGAATAGTTTTGCCAAACCTACAAACAGGAAAATAAGATTATTGTGCAGACTAAACTTGGATGCAGCTGCCTCAGCCATGAGACTGTTGGCTGTATTTTCTGATTGTGGAGATCTGCGTTCAACTGGCAAGTCATTGTGCGTTTGGCCAAAAAAGCAAGGAAACAAAAAGCCTACTGCAGAAAATGTTTTTTAAATTGTTCCCTAGCAGCCTTTTCAAGATGGTGACTTTATTGCATATTCAAAACTTACAAGGAGGAGTCTCGAAGGACTGTTACAGCTTTAGTGAAGAAAATCAGCTTGCAAGCTAAACTTATAAACTCTGCCAAATATATCATTGGATCTTTGAGGAGTACAGAGATAAAGCAGACACTGATGCTCCAGGCAGGCAGATAAGTCCCTCCCTCTTCTGAGTAAAAATCTTTAAACTAGTATGCATAGACATACCAATGCACACACCAACCTGGGTGCACACGAAACTGGCAGCTGTGGCTGCTGTGGCCCTTTTTCTGGGTGCTGCTGCAGCCAGACTGAGCCATGGTGGGGTGAGGGGCTGCCCCAGAGCTCAGTCCACACTGCACATACCTGGCAGGCAGCAGCTCTGCACCCCAAGTGCCTGCTCCAGTGCAGACCTGTGGGCAGGGGCAGCCACAGCTCCTGCCCCGGGCCTGGGGCCAGCGTATCCCGCTCCAGCTGCTGTTCCCACTGCATTGGCCAGGGACAGAGCCTGCAGCTGCAGGGTAGGGTGGGTCAGGGGTGCCCGGGTTGTGGGGGGGCGGGGCAGGGGGGCCCAGGCCCAAGGTCCTAGTGAATCTTAATCCGCCCCTGCCAGGAGTTCCCTTTGACACTGCTGCTCCTCCAGGTTTCAACATAGAGATCAAATATTAGGAGCAGGCTATTTCTACCTTTGTGATTGTGGCAAGGCAAATGTTAGATTCCCTGGAAAGCCATCCCACCCCAGGAATGTCTCTTGTTCTTCTTCTTTTCCATGACTGGGCAGATTTCTCCTGCTAAAAAGAGTCCTCCTAGAATGGGCCACTGCAGAAAATATATGCTTGAGATAATCAGAGGAGGAATTCAGTGGAGCTCATTTCATACAGGCAAGTGAATAAATGACAATAAAACAGTTCTAGCTAAAAGAGCTTCACAGCATAAAAATGATTAAAGATACAATAGTCTATCTCCAGTATTTTAGAACGATAGAACCATCTCCATGAAGACAGAGAGATTTTGAAGAAGTTGCAAGATTCTCTGTGGAAACAATAGCGTGCAGCTTGCTTTTATATCTCAAGTCTCTCAGGAAATCCACAGAGCGATCAATATTGCCAGTCAATCAATACCCACCTTATGAATTCTTTACCAAAGCCTGTCTTTTGTAATACACAGAAAGATACCTCCAAGAAACACAATCAATAGCTTTTTCTGCACCAAGTGCTAAATGAGCTATAGGGACCTTGGCCTCTTGTATTGCTGCTATTATATCAATAACCTGATGTACATTATTTGAACCATGCCTTTTTTTGATAAATGCTATTTGATTTTTGTGAATTAACTTAGGGAGGATTTATTATAATCTGTGTGATAAAATGTGGCCAGAATTTTGGTGTCAACATTCATAAAAGAAATTGGTCGATAGTTAGAACAAGTCATAGAACCTTTGCCTGGTTTAGAATAATAAAAATAACAGCTTCATGTAAATTGATTGGTAGTATATCGTATCTTTTACTACCATTATATACAGGTGCAGATCCAGTGGGGTGTAGTGATGTGGTTGCACCTGCCTTTCCATCACCTCCGCTCTCCCTGGCTTACCAGGGCACATGGGGAGCCCCAGAGCTGTAGTTGAGTAGAGTGCCGAGTACAAGAGGAGAATGACATCCCGGGATTTCAGTTCTAGAAGATCTGAAGCCAGTCATTTTTAATCGATTTG
>NW_017729025.1:59347528-59362231 GCF_001723915.1 Gavialis gangeticus
CCAGGTTCAAGAGGGAACAGTAGCAGCAGCAGGCAGGTCGCCTCTTTGTACCTGCTCCCTCCCACTCTTCCACTGTGTCTCTCAGTGGTGAAGAGCAGGTGATGGAAGGAGGCCTTGCATGCTGCCACTACTGTCCCTGTGTATCTTGCATAGATGCATGCCAACAGCCCCTGGATGGAAGGGGGCAGGCATGGCTCTGGAGATCCACCCTGTATCTGTCAGCCCAGGGACAGTGGCAGTAGCAGGGGTGGGTTCCAAACATGGATCAAACCTCCAGAAATCTATGGTTTAAGCAGAGGCAGTTGAAGTGGTAATACTATTAGTGTGGAGGGTGCAAAAGGAGGGAACTGCTACAGAAATGTTAACATAGGAGGGAAGGTGTTTGACAATAGGAAGAGCATTGGTATGCCAACCACTTGGCTCCAGTATGGTCCAGGAAAACCAGCCAAGAATGAATTAAATGTAAACAAGGAATAACACGTGTGTCTATAAGTTATAAGCTAGATCTGATAAGATAATATAGTGAGAAATCTAATGGGATAAAATAGAGCAAGAGGGAAAGTTCTTTGCCAGTGAGGCTGAATCTGTCAGAGCTAGAATTTCTCTGTCACTGGCCCCATTCTAAGTATTCTAATGAAAAGCTTGTGACCAATTTATTCATGTGGTCATGAATAAATACTGTGCCACTGTCATCTAATATATAGTTGGTATTACAGTATTTTAGAAAATTCACTTACAATAACTACTATCAGCCTTTGGATTTATTATGGAATTTTAGTTGAATTATAAATATGGTCAGTTGAGTTCCAACACAGTTAATTACCATTTACCTGTAAGGACAACTGAAATGCATCATTGTGCATCGGATCCTGGTAAAAGAGACAGATAGATAGATCAGTACATAACAATGGAAGGAATCAGAAATTTCAAAAGATTCTTTTCCCTAAAGAGTGATTGGGAGTCTCCTTTAATTGATGCAACCAATTTTTAAGTCTCTTCTTTTTTCACATTTTTTACCTTGATACTCTTTTTTCAGCCCAAAACATCTTCCAATACATTAAGAAAGGATCATTTTATGATGCTCTGGCTCATAGCTTAATTTGTAGTATTTTGCAAATTTTATTGTTTGCTTATCCCTATTATTTACAAGAAACACTGGTATATACGTTTGGTTCTTCCCTGTGGTCATTAATCTGAGGGGCCTCAGCTGGGGATCTCAAACTGTGAAGCAGCTGTCATTGAGCCTTCTGAAGGGAATGCAAACTATCCAGATGAACACTAGTGCCATTGTTTGCTTAACTTGCTTGTTTCTGCCATTGTGCAACAATGCTCTTGTCAGTCCTAGAACAACTCTTAAAGTTGAAAAAATGCAGAGTACTTTAAACTCTCTAGTGAATATATACAGTACGTTAAATCTGTACTAGAACTAGTCTAAACAGTTTTCTTGAAAGACTTTTTCAATGAGATATTTCCATTTTTAGAAACACTTATTTTACATGATTAACTTAATTTTTTTAATTTTGAAATTTTCTATTTTTTGAAGTTGGCAAACCACAAACTTTTCCATTTTCTCAAACAACTGGATACTGAAAAGTTTTATACTATGCCCTTGAAAAGATAGACAGGTTTCATGAATAATAATTGAAAAAAAATGATGCTTGCATGAAAGAAAAAAATTATGCTTGCATAAGTACAGTAGATCATTACGCTAGTTCAGCTAGATTAAAGAATCATCCATATTTACACTTGCATGTACATGTAAAAAGGTAACAAAGTTTTTGAGTGTTCTTAGGATCACTGATCACATTTACAGTTTCCAAGCAACAGTTTTCCAAGACATTCATGATATTCCAAATGGTAAAATGTAATATCATAATTTCAGTTCAGATTAAACTGGACAAGCATTGTCTATTTTATTGCTTCTCCCTGAAGGTCACAAAAGGAGGTAGAGAGAACTGGATCAGACACAGAACGTTAAGTTCATAAGAACTCATGTTTACAAAACAGCATGACTTTCAGGACTGTGAGCAAATGAGAGATGATGAGGCTGAATAAGAAGCCAATGCACTAAGAGCAGATGAATGAGTCTGGCAATGTAAGGAGTCCATAAGGAGTCCCATAACCCCTTGACTCTCTATGTCTAGAAACAAAATAAGAACATATAACCTTGAGAAGAATTTTAATTAGAGTTTTTAGAGTGTACCAATTTTCTTGAACATTTGGGATAAGTACAGACATTCAAAAAGCCCAAGCCTGAATTGATTCATTCTTTGAAGGTTTGTCTAAACTACATAGATTGAACACCAGAAGCTGGGGGGCTCTAGAGCAAGCCCTCCCTTCCCTTTGGCAGTGGCAGGAAGGCTACAGGGAAGCTGGGAGAGAAGCCCTCCAGGCTTTTCCCCCCTCCCTACTCAAGGTGGGGAAATGGCTAGGCCCTGGCAGGCCACTGACTATGATTGGGGAATGGTTTAAACCCCCACCCTGGCCTGCACAGTTTCCAGTCAGGGTGTGCCTGGGGAAGAGGGGAGAAGCAGCCCCTGCCAAGCTTTCCCCCACTTGCCGCTTGAGTGGTGGGGTCAAGCCTAGCAGACCTCAGCTGGGGTCCCATGCCAGTGGGAGGGGAGATTAATCCTCCTTCCCTTCTTGCCCTTTGCCTTAGGGGGCCAGCCCAGGCTGGCATCTGGCCAGTTCCTGCTCCCGCCGCTCGAGCAGCAAGAGTGGGGAGAAGCCTGGCAGGCCTGGGGAGGGAGGGGAGATTAATCCCCCCTCCCTCCCCTCACTTTGCCTCAGGGGGCTGGCCCCGGGGGCTGGCCATGCGCTCTGCCCACAAGCAGGGAAAAGCTGCCAGGGCTGCTGTCCCAATGCTTGTCTGCTTTCCTTTTACATTTGAGGCACTCTAGAAGTTCCACATTTGTCTCTTGCCATTCTTCTTGTGCTTCCATCATGAGGGTGATATAAAAGGCATTAAGGTAGGAGATAGTGAACACAAGATCCTGTTGTATTCAGATGATGCATTAATACTTCTGTCACAGCCTGAGAGATTAGTTCCTGGTCTCTTATTGCTAATCAATAATTTTAGCAACTTATTTTTTTTAAGTAATTAGACTAAATTGAAGTTACTTGAATTAAATCATTATACTATAAAGGATATGTTCAGCAAATGGCAGTTTCATTGGCAGCCAAAACACATAACTTACTTGGGAATTAAAAGAGTTAAGAATATTAATACTATTTTCTACTAAGAGTTTAAGAAGTTTCTTGATGTTATATTACAGGATCTGTACAAATGGAGAAGTTTAAAAATATCCTTGTGGGGACATGTTAATATTTTTTTAATGAATGTCTTACCTCATCTAATTTACATATTACATAACCTATCAGTTGTAATCCCCCAGTCCTATTTTCTTAAAATCAACTAACTGTTCAACAGGTTTCTATGGGGAGAGCATAAAAGGGCTTAAATTTCATTTAAAAAGATGCAACTACCACTTCAAATGGGTGGCTTTCATATTCCAGACCTTCAACAATATCACAGTGCCTTCTTAACAAGTCAGGTACTGGATGATTATATATATATATATGATTTATATATATAATTGATAACTCTTCCGTCTGGATAGAAATTGAATTGGCACTTACATTTCCCCTTCCATTATTAACTATCACAAGCTCTATTTACCACTATCTTTCTAACTCTCTAATGCCTACAAAGTTTGCAGTCTGGCAAACTTGGAAAAATTGACAAATTTACCTAAGTTTCATCCTTCATTATAGGATAAGGCATCTATTTGGGGCAAACCCATTTTAAAGCGTGGGTCCCACAAACATACAGAGAAAGTGAATTGATAAGGGTTATCATGTGTGTAGAATAGCTTCCAGTAGGAAATCATATAAATCCTTTTTTCAGATATTTGATGAATTTGAACTTCCAAAACAGTTGAATGGCAATATATGTGGTTGCATCAAGTATTAAAAAATCAGTTTGGACCTGAGGCTTTAGGTGTAGCAAATGTTCCATATACATTATTTTTGACCTTGAAATTAGCTTCTCTTCCCCACCCAGTCCCATCACCCTACAGTGTCACATAACAAACCTGATATAGACTATTTAAGAGTAAAGTAGAATGATACCCAGGTATCCTAGGTATCCAGAAGACAAAATCCCAGTGAAAATCAGCAGTTCACAATACTAGAACATCAAAAATACATCTTAGCCCTCATCTTATACAACAAAAACAAGTTTTTGGCTGTACTGGGCTCCCTCTAAACTTAAAAAATAAATATACTGCCAGTAAATTCATGCTGATGCGATTCATTGCAGGTAACACTTGGCCACTGGAGGCCTACTTAATTCACAGTTTGGTAGATTTCTCAAATATTATGGAAATCGAGAAATCCAGGATTGTCCACAAAATCCGTGAAATCGACAAAAAAACTTAATAAAAATAAAATGCCGGCTCCCCAGAGGGAGTCAGGAGTCCTCACTGCCTGGTGGGGAAAGTACTGGGTAGCAGGGCAGAACGAAGGGTAGCAGACAAGATGGTGGCTGCCCCCTTGTCCCTCCTATCCCCTCCTGCCCCGCCCTGGAGCCTCTCTGCCAATCAGCACCAAGGGGTGGGGCTGCCCTGAAATGCCTGTGAAATTGGTGTTGCACACCACAAGTGGGCTGCAAAAACCCCTTTGTTTTACTGCGATTTAAGTAGGTCCTTATAAATCACATTTTGGTTATGCCCTATTATCAATTCTTTTTTAAAATAATTATAACTACAGTTAACGCGGTTTTGAACACAACACTGATACCTTTGGCAAATATATGTGTTGTTGGGTGTATCCCTAAGGAATTCAAACTTAATCCTTCCCAGATTGAACTCTTACAGCAGGACTTACTAGTGACATGCAGGATTATATTACTGAATTGGAAAAGTAGGACATCTCCAAAGGTTGAGACCTGGTATAATAGATGGCACAGATGACATCAATTAGAGTATGAAAAGTTTGGTGCAATTTCTTAAAATATTTTGATAATAGTAAATAAATTTCACTCCTTGCACATTTTTTCCTTCTATTCCTCCTCCTTCCCTCTTCATTGTTTCCTCTCTTTTCCCCTTTATTGCATATTGTTTTTGACAGCTATGTAAATAATTCAGGTTCACATGTGTAGATTATATATAGCAACCAGGGCTCATGGACAGAGGTGATATCTTTTATTAGACCAAGAATAAAATCAAGAACAAGATCTTGTTAGAACAAGAGGTAACAGAAGATATCACCTCTGTTCATGAGCCCTGATTGCTTTTTCCTATAGATGGCTATGGCTACAACCTGCATACCTGACACATAGTTGATATATATGTATTTCTGATTTTGGTGTTGCATTTTTTAAAGATCAATAAAAATAATTTTAAAAAATAATATTCACATTTGTACCATCCCCCATATAAGGAGGCTGGAGATAAACTATTCTTTGTATCTGCAGAAGAAGCAATGATCTCAACTTGTAGCAAGAGAAATTTAGGTTGGATATTTCTCACTGTGAGAATCTGTCTACATGTGACACTACACCACTATAGTGATGTGTCATGGTGATGTAGCAACCATATGTTTCTACACATGATCAGAAGTTATTTCACCATAACAGTGTGCTCTCTTGTTATAGTGTACTTCTATGGCAAAGTAGCGGCTAAAAATAGCCATGCACCCAGCTGCTACTTCCTTTTGGAAGTGCTAAAGCATGGGGCAGTAGCAATATCACTGTACAGGCACTTGTAAATGTGCCCTGAGGGTGGTTAATAACTGGAACAGTTTACACAGGAAGGCAATAGAGTCTCCATACTTAGAAGTTAAGAGCAGGTTAGACAGATACTTGACCGGCATGGTTTAGTCAGGAATGATCCTGCATTGAGAATGAAGTTGAACTAGATGACTTCCTGAGGTCTCTTCCGTCCCTACTTATGTATGAATATATTAAATTTATTTAGGGCTGTGGGAAATGGCTGTGTTTTGATTGGGTTTTGGATTCAGCCGTTTCAGAGGGCAGTGGTTCATTTTGGTGTTTCAGATCACTGTCCTGTTTCATTTCAGCTGAATATATTTCAGAGATTTGGCTCTGCTGAATCTCTTCCAAATGTGTTTCGAACTGGCTGCAAGCTTCGCACAGCCCTAATGCCCAGCTGGACAGGGCTTGGGGCCGGGGTTTGAGCACCCAGCGGGGAACAGGTTGGGGCTGTGGGTGGCTCATCTGGGGAGGGGGAGGGCCACTGCCCTCCCTGCAGGCGAGGAGCCCCCCCGCGTGGATCTCTGATCCCTGTCATGCCAGGTCACAGAGCAGGGAAGCAGCACAGAGTAGTGAGCAAGCCTGCTGGTACCTGCTGCGTGAGCAGGTCTGCGGGGAGCAGAGATCCGTGCTGGGGGTCTCCTTGCCACCACTGCCTGCCCTGCGCTGCCCTGGATCTCTGCTCCCTGTGGAGTCAGGTCATGCGGCAGGGACCAGCACTGCCCTGCCATGTGACCTGGCTCCTCAGGGAGCCGAGATCCACGCAGGGTTTCCTCACTGCCTCTGTCTGCCCAGGGCAGTGTGGGGTGGGCAGCGGCAGTGAGGAGATCCCCAGCATGGAACTCTGCTCCCTGCAGAGCCAAGTTGCATGGCAGGGCAGCAGCATACAGCTGTTCCACTGCAAGCCTGGCTCTGAAACTCTGAAATTTTCTGAAACATTGCTGAAACATTTTGGATGCCTCTTTGTGTTTTGGAGATGTTTTGGAGCCTTCCGTTTCTATTTGGATTTGGTGTTTTGGGTGCTAAAATGTCCTGAAACATCTCCAAAATGAAACGGCTGCTGAAATTTCACATAGCCCTACAACATGGTCCTTACATGCTGATAGTATTATAGCAATAATTGATCCAGTAAAGTGAAGGTGAAGTGAGAGGGAGTGTAACAGGGGGGCATTCTTGGGGTCCTTCTCCTGGTGACCCTGCCCACCTGTTATGGGCCAACCGCCCACCTCCTTTCCTGCCATGCCTTCGTAATTAGTTAAATGATGTAATTAAGTGGGAGGCCGCCCATTTTCTGTCCCAGTGCCAGGGGGCGCTATCTGCAGCTCCATTCCTCCCCTACACTGCAGTCCAAACCTCGCAGATGGTATTTGTAAATTCCTTTTTATGTTGGGGTCTAGGCCACTGTGGGACTACCCCTTTTTTTCTCCCTCTAGCTAGGCCTGTCAGTCAAAAAACCCCACTAATCAAGGTTTGACTCCCAGGCTCTAGCTCTCAAAAAAAACCCCTCACTGGGCTCTTGCCCCTCTGTGGTGCTGGGCTCTACTCACCCCTGAATACTGTGCCCTGATCCTGGGGTCAGCTCACCCCCAAATTCTGTGCCCGCTCAGGCACTGGGGTTGGTGCACCAAAAAATGCTGTGCCCTCTCTGGCGCCCGGGTTGGTGCACCCAGAAATGCTGTGCCCTCTCTGGCACTGGGGTTGGTGCACCCAGAAATGCTGTGCCCTCTCTGGCACTAGGGTCAGTGCATCCCCAAACGCTGCACCCTCTTGGGCACTGGAGTCCCCACACTGCCGTGGCCCCCAGTGAGGCCTCCTCCTTCCCCAAATAGCCTCACCCAAACCACTGGTTGTTAACATTAAACAAGGGAGGCAACATGCCTGCTTACCCTAGATGATCATGATGATGGCTCCAGGCATGGTGTTGTCTTCCGACAGAGACTGCAGCCACAGCATCATAGTCATTGGGAGCCAGCCTCCCTGCCGCTTCTCTGGCCTTCTCCACTCACCATTTGTAGGACCCTGGACTTCCTCTTCCTGTCAACTGACTGGCTGACAGGTCTTGAGCCTTAACCCCTACTTGACTGGCCAGCCGTGACTGGAAGATTCTGGACTTAAAGGGGCCACCCTGACTCTTAGTAACAGGGTTAGGGTTCCCTGTTACAGGGAGTACCAGAGAATGGGAACAGAGGTATGTGTGTATGTGGAGAGTGAGTTAGTCCTGTTTTAAACACCTTTCTGAGACACCCTGCTGAAGACAGGACAAAAATAATTAATTTGTCCAAAACGCTGGGACAGCTAGGCACAAAAGAAAATTACCTGATTTTTTTAAAGAGAGTTTAGTCTGTATCCTGCCCCCATGCTGTTAGATACAGAGTACTTTGGAGAATCTGGACCCATATTTGGGTGAAAAATATTTGGTGGGTTCTGACCTCCTAAAAACCTAGCCTTAAATGTCTGTGAGGAAATCATACTCTCTTGGCTGGCTGAGGGATTGGCTATTATGTTTGACAAATAATGTTCAATTTCTTCAGCTCAGATTGTAACACTAGCTTGTGATTTTGGAGATCCAAGAGGAGTCAGTTTCCAGTATTGGCTCTTTAGATATTTGTAGTAGGGGAAAAGCAGTAGCTTCTCAGTAACTACCAGGGTCCAATATAAAGCTGATTTTGAGCTTTCTTGTACCACTGCAAAAGTAAGAAATATAATTTTCAAGATTTAAAATAAGGAAGGAATAACATCAAAGAAGAGAGGGATGAGGGGTAGAAAGGAAAAAGATACAAGGAAGAATGATGGAGGATGTGGAAGGGAGATGCTACCATACAATAAATTAATGTAGTTTTTCTCATTAATTACAACACTGAGAGTGAGTACCGTATATGCCCATGTGTAGTAGTATGAAGGTATGATCCATATCTCATTGGTCGGTTAACGTGACTTTAATATTTGGGAAGGTACTAGAGTTAATTATCAGACATCCAATTTTAAATTATCTGAAGGTTAATGAGATGATCACTAGCAGGCAACAAGAATTTGTAAAAAAAATAATTTTGCCATATCAAAATTGACTTCTTTCTTGGCCTGGATCCAGTATTTTTATTATTGAGTTGTATAGAAGGGTAGAAAATATGCTAATTAAGTTTGCAGATGACACAAAAGTAGGATGTATTGCAAACACTTTGTATGATAGGATTAATTTTTAAAAGGATCTTGATAAACTGGAAGTTGGCTTAAAATGACAAAATGAAATTCAGTAAATATAAGTTAAAGTGCTACACTTAGGAAACAAACACTAAACATAAATACAGAATCGGAGATAAATGCCTTGGCAGTTGCACATTCAGGAAGGCTCTAAAGATTAAAACACTGAATCTCAAACTCAACATAAATCAGCACTTTAAGTGGCTGATACATACTATTACAAGAAAAGTACCACTAAATGTGTTTTGGGATTCCTCTATGTGGGTGTGGGTGTGTGGGTGTATGTGTGTGTGTGAACACTAAAGAAAATTACAGTATATGATCAACTTCACATTTACAAATAAAGTAGTGCTGGTAAGCAGCTACCTATGTATTTTCCTACTTTAAAATTACCTTCACTTTGACTGTTTTTTGTCTTTCTGTTATGTCTTTATTTAATTCTTTCTACTGATGCTGAAAAGAAGTCTGTGATGTATGTGCGGCATCTGGGACAACCTGATACTATAAACTGGAGTTGTCAAACTCACCCTGGGCTGGATCTGAACCATGGAGTCTCCTCCTGGGCTGGATCTGTGGGGCTAGCAACAGCTGTCAAGGGGCCACATTTTTCAGATGGGCCCACATTCAGGTGGCAGCACAGGTTGAGTCCATGTTCAGACAGTAGTATAACTCCAGCTCAAGCAGCAGTATATGTTGCAACCACTTTTGTGTGGTGGTGTGGGTTCAGGAGTGGGCAGCTGCAGAGGTCAGGTCCACCTTTGGGCAGCAGCATAGGTTCAGGGACAGGCAGCAGTGTGGGGTGTGTCCACAATCAAGTGCCACCTTGGTTTAGGGGCAGGTAGACGTATGCATTGGGTCTGCAGTTGGGCCCAACATCATGGATCTGGGGGTCTGTCCCTAGTGGCCATGTCCATTGGGGCCCTGGGATCCTGAGTTCTGCAGCAGACCATGCTCACCAGTGTCTGATAGACTGCCAGATGGAACAGTTCATGGGCCAGATCCAGTCAGTAGGCTGTATGTTTGATAGTCTTTCTCCAAACTGGGTAGTTATAGCATTTTTCCATAAATGATTTTACTTTAAAAATGTACTTGTCTATCTTCCAAGAACACAGTGGACTGTGTATTTAGGAGGCTGAGGCCTAGCCTTATTTGGAGTACTATGTTCAGTTTTGGGTTCCACACTTCAAGAAGAATATGGACAGTTTGGAAAGAATCCAGTGCAGGGCAACAAAACTGATTAGGAGCTTGGGAGGCAAGACTTACGAGGAAAGGCTGAAAGAAATACAGTTTTTGAGTCTGGAGAATAGAAAACTGAGATAGGATTTGATAATAGTCTTCGGATACCCAAACAGTGATTACAGAGAGGGTGGAGATAGGCTTTTCTCCATAACCATAAAGGACAGGACTAGGAGCAATAGCCTCAAGCTTCAGCAAGGGAAATTTAGGTTGGAGATTAGGAGGAATTTTCTAAGTATGAGAATTGTCAAGCATTGGCAATGCCTGGGCCATTTAAAGATACAGTCCACTATAATGACATCCTGGGTATATTCCTACCTATATCATTAGGTTCAAAGTAAAAGCTCCAGAAGCAAACAACCCCCAATTTGGGCCTATCTCCATATAATATTATGATAGTAACTTTTGTTCTTGGAAGACAGGCAAGTAAATTTTTACGGTGAAATGCAGTATCAGACCCAGGACAACCCCCTGAGGAACCCTACTTGATACCTCCTCCCAACTAGAGACTGAGACATTGAGCCAAGTACGGCAGCATCAGTTAATTCTTTGAAAATGTTTTGTGTGTACTGTGGCCTTTTAATAAAGTGAACAGATCTGATCTCAGAAGGTTCTAAAATTCCTTTTATTGTGATATGTGATATGAAACTAGTCTTTTTGTTCTTAAATTTAGTCATCACCTCAGTGGGTCTGATGAGAATGGTGCACATACTTTTATTAGCTCATGGAACTATTAGATATAGAGAGCCCTTCCATAGCCTCACACTGTGGAAATACAAAGTTTCCCATCTGTCTTTGATATTTATAGGGGGATGAATCACTAGAATATCTAGAAGCCCATAATTACTGTACTTGTTCAAAGAATTATTGAAGGATATAGAAGTTACCATAAGTCCAGCGGCTGAGGTATCACTTGGTATCACTCGTATATCAAGGAATAAAATGACTAGTGCTTACCTGCAGTGAGTAGATACTTTAATACCATCCTTGTTTGCTTAAGATTTCACAGATTATTACATGAAAGCAGCTTTTAAAATGCTATGAACAAACCACTTCATCTATGATGACATAGTTTCATGCTTTTGTAGTGCTAATGACAGTGAACCCAGATTGGAAGACATAACAAGAAATAAGTCGTTCACAAATCTTGTTGCACAGCGTCCTCAACATGTGCTTTGTGGTGTTAGACTTAGCTGCACACACAGAGTGCCTTTGCTGCCTGACATAGGTCGATGGGTGAGAAATCTGGCTTCCTCCTACTGAGTAATGAAAGGAAAAGACAACCAGTGAGTGGTTATACATATGTATACATATGGAGGTTATGCCACTCAGTGGGATGCCTGTCTCTGACCTAGTCTTAGACGTGCTTGAATTGTTCCAGTCCTTTCTCTCCTCCTCTCTTGGCTCTCCTTTGCGGCACTACTGGTGGTCTGCTGTACACTGTACAGATGTTTCTCCCTTGCTATTTCATGGTTATTTTTCAAGTGGCTTCTTAGTAGAGGAATGGAGGGTCCACACATGGGAACATCTGCTCTAACAATTTTTCTAAGCAAACAGCAGATGGCATTGCTGCTGTCCGTTTGATCTAGAAAGAAAAATCCCATACCAGGGATGTTGGTTTAAAGTTTAGGCTGCTTGGCAATAGCGTACGTGAGCATGTGTCTCCCTCTCTTCCCTCAACAGTAGCATGATTTGCAGATGTTTTTCCTGTGACTTTCTTCTTTAGCCCATTTTCCTCTGTGACCCTAACTCCTACCGGGTGACTTGAACTTTGCTTTCTTCTTAGTTTTTCCCTCCTAAGACTTGGTAACCAATGCCATATTATCACCAGATTCAGTCATTTTATTTCTTTGGTACTCGTGTGCTACTTGTAAATAAGTAGGAGAGATGTTGTACCTGGTTTGGGGTTCAGCCTTTTCTATGATTATGCCCCAGTGTATATACAGAACAATAAGCTGTAGCACATGCTTTTCTCCTCCTCACTTTTCTTCTTTAATAACGAAAAACAAAAAGAAACTTTTTTCTTCTCCAGAACAATTAATTTGCTCCTAAGTAAAGTTCTGGCTGATTACATACATTTTCACATTCAGATCTTTGTATTAAAATGCATGTAAATATTGAATGTTTACATAAACATACAGGTTCTTGATCGTAGTTGTATAACATTAATTAAATATTTATTCACTGTTTCTATTTCTGCTTTTTATAGGCTGTTTTATGGAATATTTTATATTACCTCTCTAAATATGGTCTCTTAGAACCTGACTATATTCAGGGCTTATTTATTAGAGTTATGTTAATGGATTAGTAGGTATGAGAAAGAAAACTGCAGTAGGTTTTCGGTGTGAGATGGGTAAAAATGAAAGCACTAGGAACAGTGTCTAGTGCAAATTCAGGAGAGTATATTATCAGCATGGTGTGTAAGAGTTATGAATACCATTCATAGTAACAGCCATTCAAGATTATAGAGGAACTTTTAAGCATTCAACCCCATTAGGATTCTAAGACTATAACTGAGAGCACAATATATTGTACTTGGTCATTTCATTAGTGGCCAGCTTAGGAACAGCAGGAGTCACAGAAGAGTGAAATGCTAATGCAAGTTTAAAGGGTCTTAATTTCTTCTGTCTTCTCAACACATTTAATTTGTGCCTCTCCTGCCAGACTCCACTTATTCTTACTCCTTGTGGAACATACATTTTGTTGCTATAGCTTACATAAAAGATTCTTTTAAACAGTGGGTACCAATTCTCTTTTCATGAAGTGGGATTTTGTCCACAATTTATATCTTCTTATCCTTTTTTTTTATATTAACATGATGCTATGTTACACCAAGTTCTAAAATTTCTCTGCTGACATAAGTTTCCAGATAAGCTTATCTAACATTTCTTGCAACAAATAAATTAATTTAATTTTTATTCCCTCTAAGAGCACTGAATTTAAACTAACACTTACCTGAAAGACTTCATTTATGTGACTGACAAAATGAATAAACCACTGGACTTGAATTTCTGTGTTTTTTCTATGGTTTGACATTAGCTTGACATAATAATTCAAACCAAGCTTAGCTTTTTGGTAAGAACTAATAAATAGTTTGTTTTCCACAGACAATTGCAAATGACTTTGGTGCCTTTCCATTATAGATGAGTTGGCAGCTTTATTTCTGTTAGGATCAGTTAAAGATCTTTCATATAACATTTTTATATAATGTAGCTATAGATACACACATGAAATACACTGCTCATTTGTGTCACATATAACTAATTAATAAACACAGTGAAAAATAAATACTTGAGTCAAACAAAGATGCCACTTTGTCTTCATCCTAAAATAGTTAGAAATTCAATAGCGGTGGCTAAATCTCTGACTTGTCTATGTAACAAGAGTTTAAATGGGATTCTCCAGAAGTAGACTTCAATTTAGCTGAGTACATTACTGTATTTACTTGAATAGAAGATAACCCTGATTATAAGGTTACCCCCCAACAATTAGATTCTATATATGAAAAATAAATTTGTTGTAATTTTCCAGGTGTAGAATCTAATTATTGGAGGTTTGTTTTGAATTTGTCCTCCTTCCACTGCTACAGCAGGGAAAATAAATCTGGGGGGCTGGGTAGCCCCTTTGCTCTCTGCTCCCCCCCAGCTTTTTCCCCTAGTAGCCCCTTTCCCTTCTCTTTACAGTCAGCCTCCTATCTTCCTGAGCACATGGAAGTAAGGAGCAAATTTGAAAACAATAACTATGAAATTAAACATGGTTGTACCAATTTGCACATAGTACCTATACACTTCGTTCATCCAGAATTGATGCAGTTTACCTCTTTTAAAACTGCTGCAAGTTTTAGCACAGCTATTCCATAAACACACTTCTGAGCAGCACTTTAGCACCTATTTATATGTACAAACTAGGCATGATATTAGTCCAAAACCAAAGACTTGTGATTTACCATGTGAATACTTGTGATTTTCAAACAATGGTGACCCCACAGCTCAGCACTGTTCATTATGCGAGTGTACTCCATATATCCACCACAAAGGATCTGTATGCTAATTAGCCCCACACTCCTGACTGGTCATGCAGTCAGGTGTTTTGTCACAAGTTCTGGGATACTCCAAAAATATACATGTAGATGAAACACAGGGCAACCTGAGGGTGGGTTCACACTAATCATATGCACCAGGATAAGAGAGGGGGCAACAGAAGGATTCTGAGTGAATTGTTTGAGACCTTGTTTTATGATGTTTGTCAGGCATTTAAGACTGGTAAAGAAACAGGAATCACTGGATATGGGAGTACACAGCGTTGTTTCAGTTAGGATGACAAATTGGTAATACAAATCAGAATCCTGGTCCTTTTCCCTGGGAAGCTCTTGGCGTACAGAATAAATAAATAATAAATATTGATAAATTATTGTTTTTCTAAATTATATTAAAAAGCTGTGATTTATAATGATAGGAAATGTCAACTTAGATAGAAACAGCAATACATTCTGGTTC
>NW_017729025.1:59367231-59380679 GCF_001723915.1 Gavialis gangeticus
GCTCACCATGACTTGAAAAAGAGTTGGTGGTGAGGAGGACTGCGCTTAATGGGCACTACCATATATTTTATGCAAATGGGCTGTGCTAACCTGTCTGTGTGGTAGATTCATATCCTTATGTTTGCCCAATATGGGCCATGTGTTTTACAGTCATGCTTAGTATTAACAGTATTTAATCAACTTCGTAGTTGGTTTCCACTGCTGAGCACATGCTACTTTTGGCAGCAATTTAATAATAGTGTATTTGGTGAGCTTTCCTTGTGTGAAATTATAAGATAAGGGGCTTTTTCTGCCTTGCCAATTCAGAGGGAAACCTCATCTTGTATTCAAGTAAATATGGTAGTTGTTTCCTGCCATCTTAAATAGGCCAATGTTATTAAGATTAAGTGACTTAATAATTATTTTAAAAATTAGTTTCTGACATGTTTTCAGATTTCCTTGTGCAATTTTTGGATTTTAGAATAATCTCTTTCCATAAAGAAAATGCACCTTACAGCTCCCTCTGGAACAGGAATCAGCAACATTTTTGGGCAGAATGCCAAAAAAACTCCACAACGTCAACTTGTAAGATGTTGGCGTGCCAGGGGAAGATGGCGGGGGAGTTGTGAGGGACCTGATCCTTGTTGTGACAGCTCAGTTCCAGCCTCTTCCTCACCATCCATCCTGAGGCACATGTGCACCTGTCAATGAGCTGGGCTGAGGCTCCAGTGCATCTGTTTGCAGCCTCACTGCTGCCCTCTGTGAGCAGCCCAGGCTCCATGGCCAGTGGCAGAGGCCTGTTCTGAGCTTGGGCTGGCTGTGGCATGCCAAGCAAAATGGCTTCATACGCCATGCTCTGGCACATATGCCAGGGGTTGCTGACCTGTGCTTTCGAATACTCAGATATCATCTATCAGAAGCAGAATGAACCTTGCTGTAGGAAAGATTTTCAGTATGTTCTTGAAATTCTCTTTTTCATCATGGCACGTAGAGGAAGATGTGGATGTTCTTCAGAGCACAAGCTACACACTGTGATGTGAGGGAAGGGATTGTCCATGCACTCACAGTGGGCTATGAGTGCTCCAGAGCTGCTCCAGAGCTGGTCAAAATTCTTTCCTTAACACTGCAAGCCTGGAATTTGCATGCAGAAGAACCTGTATGGATACCAAGGAAGTGATGTTGCTGCTGCTTTAGCTCATCTTTGTTTTCCACCTCTCCATGTATTGACTCATATGGGTTAATATTTGCCCATGAACCTTGTAAGGATCATTTGACCTAAAACATTTCATGTAATGTTTCTGGAAGAAGGCCTCCATGGCAATCACTGCTTTAGACATACGTAAATTAGCCATGGTAATATGGGTGGGACTCAGTGTGGGGTTAGAGAACTCTACCCATCCCCCCCCATAACCAAATATTTACCCAGCTTCTTGTGCAGGGTTTGTAGCTTGTGCTGAGGTGAATCTACACTACAATGCATTCACCATAGCAGGCATACACTGTGGGTCACTTACCCCCAAATTTCAGGCATACTTGAAGATATTACTGCTGTTTTGGGTTAATCACTGCTGTCCCAAGACACTATGTATCTATTTTTTAATTGCTTTTATGGAAAGTCCTATAAAAGTGCAGTGGTCTTTTAGTTGAAAAAAATCTTCTGAAAACATCTTTTGAAGTTTAACGAGTATCTTAGACTTTTCAAAGCAGTTAACACAATGTGCAGTTTTTTCTATATTAGAAAAAGACTTAATAAGCATAAATCCAGCCTTAGCAAATTATTCTACTAGTTCTTTTTTTGTTCTGTGCTTTTAATTTCTTCAGCTCAGACTATAATTCCAATGAAGAACTTTTCATATATATTTTTTTCTTTTTATTTAGCAATAGGCTGTTATCTTTACAATATGACCTGGGTAATGGACAACAGTTAATTGCACCATCTCAGGAACAGACAAAGCAATGAAGTATGATTCTTAATCACAATTTGTTCCATCTTGTTTGAGGGTGAAGTGGCTGGCTTGGATTTAGACTGATAGCAGTAAATTCCCATCAAAACCAGTTCTTCAAACCTGGCAGGCAAAAAAACCCAACAAAAAACACCGATTGAATTTCTAGTACTACAGCATTAGTACAGGTCAGCAAAACATTTAAGACGGGCTAGATTTTTACTCAAAATAAATGGACTTTATTCCTCAATCATTCCAAATAAAATTGTATAAAAAACCAGAAGCATCAGAATAAAGTGGGAAAAATCTGCCAGGATTCTGGTCTTCAAAGTACATCCAAAAGAAATATGTGCACATTGTAAAAAATACACCTCCATTCATTTTTTATCTTTAAAAGTTCAGGAAGTAGACAGTAGAACTGTAGAACTGTATATTGTGTGTGTGTATGCATCTGCACACGCATATAAATAGGGGGCTGGACCCGATGATCTGAATGGTCTGTTCCAACCCTTAACAAGTATATTTTATGCTGAGGACAGTTGTCAAGTTTAGTTTGTTCATCTACTCTACTTGATTTCTTTGACTCCTTGCAGACAAAAAGCAGCGTAAGTCTATTTACAGGAGTTACATTTCTTTTGGGAGAATCCCTTCCCTCCTGGTAGACACTATGGTAGGCACATTATATTTTTACTGGTATAAGTGATTGGAAACCAGTCTATACATGTAACAGAACAGGAGTTTAGCCCAGAAGTTTGGCATACATAGACTGGTTTAAAAATGGCAGAACCTGGTCTAAGATTTGCCCATCCCTGCCCCCCTCCCCCACCAAAGGGCAAATGTGTGTTATGTTCACTAGCAGTCTGAACTACTCTGCTTACAGAAAACTGCATACCTTAGATAGATTCCAGCTCAGGCTTTTTGTACCTAGCATGTGGAGATACAAGCATTCATACAAAGAGCAAACACTTATACTGTCCCAGGGAAAAGAGTAAACACTTGCTTCCCTCCCTGTCTGGTTTGGCAAGGGAGTGAAGAAGTGCGACATTACTACCTGCACTTCTGTGGAATGGCAACTGTTCCATCAGGGGAATGGGTGGAAGGCACAGCCCTGCTGTTCCAGCACACTCCTGAGGAGCGGGTGTGCCATGCTGCTCAGTGTTTGGCTCCTGGGTGGCCAAGTAGAGAAGCAGTCACTCCTTGCTCCATGCCTGCTCCTCAGACTGGGGACCCCAACTGGGGGAGCAGGTAAGGGATTTGCCCCACTGCTCCAGTTGCCTCCCTCCGAGGCCAGTTTACAGGAGGAAGACTCTAACACCTGTTCCCTAGCCCTAGTTGTCCCCAGTCTGGGAAAAACGCAGGGAATCTTTTCCTGCCTCCCCCTCTTCCCCTGTCCCACCGGGAATGGGAGGATGAGCAGCCGCTGCTCCCAATGCCTTCCCCAGATTGGGAAGGTACAAGGAACCTGAGAGAAGGGGCTGTTGTAGTCTGAATACCTGTACTGCTCCCTCTCCCAGAAACATTTCTAGCAGTGGAAATTTTAAATCACTATTGGGGTGCCTTGCACTAGTATTCCTGAAATACTTTTACATTTCAGTATTTATCTGATTTCAGTTCTGTGTTAAAGTACATTCTATGTGAGATGTAACAGTTCATACTGTGACAGACTACTGAGGTCTGTAATTACTGCATATGTTGTAACAGTGAAAATATGCACAGTGAAATACCATCCTTTAAAGTACTCCCTTACTGGGCTGCATGTCCCTGAGAGAGAATTCACTCTATTGGTAGACGTCATGGCATCAGGTCTCTCTGCTGGTGCTGTACAGAAAAGACAACATCACTGAAAGCTTTAAATTCTCATATTGTTGGGGCTTCTTAGTTTTGTCAGGTGCTGTGCCTTGGACCTAACACTGAGCTGTAACTCAGGAGACAAAACAGTTGGAAAACTTGAAGAAAGGCTCTAAGGGTCAGTGATATTTACTATGGCAGCTGCTGCTTCAAAGCAACTCTCTGTGCAGAAGCCTATTAAGAAGTAGTAGGTTACTTTCCTACAGTTTCCTCAGCATGATGGATGACATTCTGAGAAGTGAAAGGACTTCCTGTGCCATGGAGGTTTTTCTCTTGGTATGGTGTGAGTTCCTCCTTATTCAGTTCATTTTCAAAATATTAAGTATCTTCTGCCCAATTAATATTATAAATTTTAAAAAGTGGGGGAGGGGCTTCAGGTTTACCGTACCAAAGCTTCTTTTATAAGAATTCAAAATTTGTCATTTCTAGCTTCTCCTACCAGTGTTCCAAGAATGCATCCACAATTGAAAACTGCCTGTAACTTTAAATTAGAAACTAGTTCAAAGCTGAAAAGCTTGGATATGGAATTTTACTTTGCCAACATTTTGATATATTTAGACCAAAAGTCTTAATTTGGCCTGCTACTATGATAGAAGCCAATAGTAAAGTTTGGATCCAGATTTGAGTGTCAGTCAGTGTTTACATGTGGATAATACCTATTTTAAAGTCATCATATGATGTTTTACTCCATATACTGGAACAGCAGATAATGTGCTGTAGCGTGCATGTGGTGCTTAACAATATTAAAACTCCAAATAAATTTGGAGGTCCTGGTATAACACATGAATGTGAACTCTCTGTCCAATTAAGTTGGTCTAATCAACAAAGGTGAAAATTATGAAAATGGATTTTTTTTCTAGAAATATTGTAATTTTCAGAATGTTTTGTTTTTCATAAAGTTTTGATGGAAAATTCAAATGAGAATTTTTTCCATATAGATTTTCCTAATTGTTTTTTGAAAGGGTTGTTTTGGTGGGGGATTTTTTTGTTTTAGTGATATGTTAGTGAGACCTTTTCAAATCAGACATGCTTTATTCTAGAATGTTTCTTCAAAAGTAAAAGAAAAAAAAGATTGTGAAAACAAAAAAGTGCAAAAAAGGGAAAAAAATCAGATTTAAGGCACTGCCTGTGGGAAGAAGTGTTTATGGGAATTTTTGTTTACTTTTGTTTTTTAATCTTAACGTGATGGATCAGAATGGGGAAAGGATGAGGTTGCATGACCTAATGGCCAAGATAATTCCAAAGGTTATATTCTTAAAGAAAAAAATATATACATTTCAGGATGACTAGTTACCAGATAAAATGTAATCATCAGTTTTTCTGTAGTAATGTGTTAATGACGTATGCTGGATACCCTTAAAATGTCAGCCGTTGCCAAATGTTACTGTGCAAGACATCTAAGATAGCTCAGCTTTTCCTCAATACATGGAAGAGGAAATAACTATATGATAATGTTTCAGTTCAACCATTGCACTAGAAATGTCTAAAATTTTGTATATTTATTGCATATATGCCACAGGAAAATACTGGGAGGTAAATGAGCATTAATTCTTATATGTTATCTTAAATGGGATTTTTATCATTACAGGCTCATATTTCTGAAGTCAGTACAATATTTACTTGTAAGAGGCCTATTAATTGTCCAGAATTTAATAATTGTCCAAGACAAAAACTATAGTCTGCAAAAACTTTCTGGTATAGCAGTGGTAGTTAGCTGTGTAATTTTTTTTGCAATATCGAATTACTGGCAAAAGCCCAAAGGTAGATGCAGTTACCCCTTTTTGAACCAAGTGGTTAGCCAAAGTTCAGAGTCCTCCAGGCTTTTTCTATTAAGAGGAGAAGTTGACGATGGAGTCAGGTATCTGACATAATCCTGTTTGTTTACAAAGCGTGGACGAGAAACACAGAAGGAATCTGACAAAAGGAGATGGCTTCTTTACATGCAATGCCAAGCCTCTTTCACTCCACATTGATTCCCTATGTTTCTCTCTAACCATTCTTTGGGTCTTTGCTGCCAGTATGTCTGTTATCTGTATCTGATTCTTCCTTTCTGCATTCTCTTTCAGTTTCTTTGATTTTAGTACTGTTTTTCTCACAGGCAAACCAAGATTCAGAAACCAGCAGGCAGTGAAGACCCTGCATCACCATAACCTTTGTTGTACACTTTTGTCTTGCCTATTTTTTGGGTGGAAGCTGCTGTTGTTTCAGTCACCTGGTTACATAAGGAAGCTCAATTGCTGGTTTTCCCTTGAATGAAAGGCAGTTATTATATCCACCAACTTCAGTACAATCGACCAATCAAAGTGGTATAATTTTTCCCCCAGTATAGCTGGTATAAACTATATTGTGTATACATCAGAAAATTCATGTGTGTTGAAGAGGCCTATCCTGAACTGCTAGGAATAGGTTTGTAATTCACAGTTAGATTAAATTTTTTTTAAAAGATGCATTAGATATTACTGGATTTTTTCTTGTGTTGTAATTCCAGGGCAGAGGTAACCATTCTTTCCTTGCCTCCTACCAGTCCTATCTCTATGCTCAGAAGTACTTAATAGCCGGGTTTCACCTAAGTTAGGTCATGTATAGACTGCAATACATAGAGAACTAGTCTTCCTTTTCTTCCTCTCCTCAAAAGCTCCATATACCGAGTGGAATTTAATCCTTAGAAAACACCCAAGTATTTGTGACTGGATATTATGCCTAAATTATTTGGCAGTCCTGAACACCCCCAGATTTTTATTGCACAAAATAGGTTTGAGAAAAAAAGTGTGCAACTCTGCTGCTGCATCCTCCTTGCCCCCCAAATGCTCCCTACCATGTATCCACATCGATTTGCTTCCCTCCACTCACATAAAGGGAGGGAAACATCCAGTCCCTAGTGAGGAAATATTAAAAATAAAGGTCTGCAACACATATGCTTCCAGGAACTGTGTCAAAATAAGCTGATTTAGTACCAACATTCCTATCTGCTTAGGAAAGAAACTTCTAATATACTATGTGTGTGCAGATTTTTATCAGGCAGTGTAACTACTGATTCTGCTTTTATACTATGTCTTTCCTTGACCATTTTACCTCCTGCAAAAAGGTTACACCATGAGATAAATTTTGAACTTGTAGAATGAGTATTCAATAGTATTCTTTGCTTTTACAGCAGGGAGAGAAGTACACTTAGTAAATTAATACTTATTTTGTACAAGGATCACTGTGTTTAGTGTCTGGAAGACTATTGGCCACATTAGCATAAATTAATAGTATTAAATATCACAGATACTCACAAAGAATAAGACATTTCAAGTAACTCCTGGAATGGGAGCACACCGGAGCCCATTTACCTCCCAGGCTTTAGGTCTCTAATGGCTCTGGAGGCTTCCAAATTACAGTGGAAGCAAAATAAGCAAAACAAGAAAACTTTGCCAGGACAGTGTAAAAGTTGAATCTTAGAGATTGCCAAGATCATGGGCCTTCAGCTTTCTCTCACATCCTTTTCATTTTCTCTATCAAGATAGTTAGCAGCTCCAGTGCTATGAAGAAGGCTACCTTCTAGGTGGACTGATTTTAAATAACTTCAAGGTTTTTAATTTTACCTCGGAGCTTGTTTGCCAAGTAACAAGAAGCTACTGTAATTCATGGAGTGCCAGCATCAATAAGTTTCACTGGAAAAAGGTCTCAAGCCATGTGTATTGCCATGTTCTACAGAAACTCCAGTGTACAGGTGGTTTTCTAAGGCAGCCTCACGCAAGACACATCACAATAATTCAGTCAGGAGGTCAACTGGTTGAATGAGCTATTGAAGTGTAAAGTTTTCACTAAGGACATGAAAACCAGTTCATTTATAATCAAATCTCTCCCTGGAACTGAACTTTTTATGAGGTTAGAAAAAGTTCAGTTTCCAGTTCTGCCCAAAGGAAGAGGGGGAAGAGATTACCCCTTGACCCACTCCTGTCCTTCTCCTGGCTCTGCTGTTTATTGCCTTTCCACAGGGCCTTCCCCTTGCAACTTTCTTCCCTTTCTTCTCCCCATCTTCATAAACTAGTTGGAGTTCTACATCACATATATAAGTGCTTTCTTATACCTTTACTTTATCAGTGTTGAAAGTGTGCATGAAAACAAACTCATGTCAATATAGCAGTGTTTCATTTATGTTCTAGAGCGGTGTTTCTCAACCAGGGTGCTGAGGCACTCTATGGTGCTGCCAGATCCTTTGAAAGACAATGTGAGGTGTGAGAAGATAAGAGCTAGGTACAGACAGTCAAAAAGCCTGAGGCTGAATCAATTCAGTCTTTGCAGGTTAGTCTAAGCTGCACAGATTAAACTGAAACAGAAGTGAACAGACATTTACCTTTGATTCAGGAAATGCAGTTACATGCCTGCAGTGGCTCAGGCCAAAAATCAAGGGGGCACTAGAGCATGGCTCTCTGACTGTGTGTTCACTTCTTGCTGCTGCCCCTGAGGTCTCTGGGATTTGCAGTCCAGAATTACAGCAGCAGGACTCTGCAGGCTTGCTTATCACTCCCTTTTCCTGCTTCCAGGTGCCTCTGGGATTTGTAGTCTATAGTTGCAGCCAACAGTAAGTTTGAGTGAGGGAGGAGGGTGCTTAACCTCCCCCTTCCTTCCTGGCCCCAGACCTCAGCTAGGTTTTGCCTCGGGGAGACAGTCTCCTCCACCAGAGACTGCAATGCATCCCCAACTGGCCTTGCCTCCCTCCCCTCCCCTCATTGTCAGCCAGCCCTCACTGCTCCGGCTAGGGAGCAGAGGGGTGGAGCCAGCCCTGCTCTGCTGGAGCAGACAGCACAGTCCAGTCCAGTCCAGGTCTGGAAAGCATGCTGGGATGGTTGTGGACTGTGATTTAACTTGAGCCAGGAAGGGGTCCGGGACAGAAGTTTCATAAACCAGTTTGACCCAAATCAGTTAAGTCTGATACTACATTCAACCAGGTTTATCTTAAACCAGTTACAGCCATTTTGAAACTGGTTTATGTGCACTGAGCTTCTGTTCCGTTACAGGTTTAGACCAGTTTCTGATCATTTAAACCGGTTTATGTGTAACTTCTGTCCCTAGCCAAGCAGATAAGCTAAGTAGATAAATGCAGGCTCAGGCTTGTTCCTGCCTGAAGAATCCCACACTCCCACTTCCCAGACCCTCTGCAAGGAAGTAATATGTAAGTTTTTGAAGCTGGGTGCCATTTAATTCACAAAAGTAAGGAGGAGGAGGTGCCTTGAGTCCAAAAAAGGTCGAGGACACTGTTCTAAAACGATGGTTAAATTACTCGACCTGTCCCCGACCCAGGGCCATTTAATGGAAAATGATGGGGATTTCCACCATTGTCTTTTTAATTTTTCAAATATTTCTGTAGAAAGCAGTCAACATATGTAAGTAATCTAATACAGAGGTTTTTGAGTGTTGATGATAGCTTAGCTATGGTATTGGTAAATAAATGATTTTCCAATTTAACCTAATATATTCAGTGTAATTTGATGCTGTGAGAGGGAAGAGCTGAAAGAAAGGAGGGATGTGAGGAGTTGTTTTCTGTTTGATACTTTAAGCTGTTTCTGGTAAATTGTGATATGAAGCAGCCACAGACATCAATGCCAAGTAAAAATCATTAATAATTTTGTTAATGGCATGCACAAGACTAGGAACACTTGACAAATTGTTATGCCCTAAAATAGAGAAAATGAGGAGACAACTGGGAGATAGAGTATAGAAAGTGGACGGGGAGAGAGAGAGATGGAGAGAGAGATGTCCAAACACTTTGTGACAAATCTTCAGTGGCCCAGCTGATCTTTATTAACACAAGAATTCCCAGAATTTCTTAGATATTTTAAAATATTTTTTAAATGATTAAGGACTGGATAATTTAATAAAACTCTTCACATGTGAGCATCTAGGGAAGTCTTGGCGTGCTAGTTGCTTCTCAGCTTCTCCATCTTGAGGTTGAGTGGTACCCTCAATGAGATTTTCAAGGTACACAGCTGGCCACTTCCCTTGATTAGATTTTTTGAATGGCTTGATTTAGGACTGTATAGTATAAGTATTTCTGGCTTGCAAACCCACAAGGTTCTTTGCTGAGCCTGGGTTTGCATGGCCTATCTACCCTTTCAACAGTATAGTGAGCGCAGGAAAACACTCTTGTTCCTCCTGCTTACAATCAGCTTCTTAAAGAACTCAGGGGCTGTGAACTCCCATAAATTATAATCCTTATAAGTGCACCTAGGGAATCCCTGGGGTTGCCTAACATTCATACACTGAGAATTATGGGAATGAATTTTGTAGCATACAGTTGCTAAGGAATCAAGATGTGACCGTGAGCTTGAATCTTTAAGTGAACAAAGAAGGGTTGGTTCCCTTCCAATCTTTGCGAATCAAACTGCAGGGGTTCTTTTTGTGAACTGAGCCCTGCAGGATTCACATAGCTGTAGAGAGAAACTTAACACCTAGGCCAAGTGAAACAATTCCGAAATCCAACAAAAAATTCCTAAACCAGACAAGCCATAAAGCTTGCTTTCTAAAGTGCTGTTTTCTGGTTTTAATATTCCTGTATTGGATCCATTCATTGTCCATTTCCTTATTACCCAATAAGTGACCATTCTTTGCTTTAGGCCAAATCATAAAGCCCTTATTAAAGGTTTTCCTCAGGCAAATTCTTGTTGAAGTCAATGGAAATTGGAAGTTTGCCTGAGTAAATTCTGAGTAAGGGTCTTATGATCTGACCCTTAATGTGTTTTACTGAAACCTTTAACATAATAAGATTAGTAGAGCTCAGATACATATCACCATTCATTTGTCTAGGACTCTGCTTCTCTATAATGAGGGCTGTGTAGAGTACAAAGTGAAGTCTGAAAGTTATTCAGTTGCTTTAAACTTAGACTGTTAAAGATTAGTTTAGTAGATTATTGAGTTAGTAACGTAAGAAAAGATCATGGAACATGATTTCAAAATGTATACAGATTACAGGAAATTTAAAAATTAATAATATATTTAACAGACTTACATTGAAAAAATACAATGTAAAAAATGCTGTATGAGGAAACCACCAACTACAGCTTCTGTTACAGGTAACAGGAGTAAAATATGCAAGTGCACTGTTTCTGTTTCATGTAATAAATTCTTAGTAGAAGAAGAACTAGGTCTCACTTTCTATATGTGAATAGAAGACCTTAAAATTAAAAGAATTACTCTCACATTTCAAGGGAAGTACATGCTTATCTACCTTCTTGAATCAGGACCATAAGTGGAAAATAACTGCTTTCCTTTAAAATAACATTGTCTATCCCACCCTGAAGTTTGTACCCTTTTTACCTCTGGCTAACCAAATTAGTGATAAAATATTTCTACTGATATGTGTCTGAAATAAATACAGTAGAGTAAATTATTATTCTTACATATCTTTATGCAATCTCTAGCCTTTAGAAAATAAACATTAAAGGTCACATATTTCCCTACAACTTGATAATAATGGTTGGCAATTTTAGAAAAAGTGACCTAGTTACTACTTTAGCAACTAGTATGTTGAGTTCTTAAAACAAAAATCATACAAGACTTGTGAAATAAAAGTTATCCTTAATCAAAGACTGAACTGTCATAATTTAATTGAAAACATTCCCCACACTATAAGATTCCAAATTATGCCTCAATATAAATTCATATACTATAGAGCCAGAATGAACCCTTGTGATCTGACAAACTCCTGTATGATCTATGCGATAGGATGTCCCTGAATTTATTTCTGTTTGAACTTGAGCAGGCTTTTCAGAACAAAATATTAGTCTTGATAAGTCACTTCAAATTATGTAAAGCACAACACGACACTTAGTAAACTGTTCCACTAGCTAATTAACCTGACTAAAAAGTGCTTTATTTCTAGTCTGATTTTATTTGGTTTTAACTTTTCTAACTGTTGGCTCTTGTTGCATTTTTATCTGCTAAGCTGAGGAGCCATCCAGTTATCAAATATATAATTCATTTTTTGGTTTATGAACAGAACTACTTTGACATTAACTGGCTTATATTAAAAAAACACACAACTACTAACTCTATATCTTCTTACTCTTCTTTAAAACATAATGTAGAGTGCAACATGTACTTTATCTTGCTTGAATCTATAATAAAAAGTCTACATTGTATTACTGATATTTTTTATTTTTTATTTTTTGTGTTTGTACATTTTTCAAAGGATTTTTTGGAAATAAAGTTCTATTTTTGCCTCAATGTTATAAAGTGCACATACTGTGCATCTCTGCCAGACCTGGATCAGACATGGAAAGGATATAAATGTGTCAGTATTACAGGAGGGAAAACACATAAAAGTGCGTGGTGACTCTCTTAACTCTGGGGCTCAGTGTGATACTAATTCATTTTTGTGACACTTGGAAAACTTCTGCTAACATTAATAATAAGTGTAGAGTGGGGGGTAATTCTGACAGACACTGTGTTGAAATAAAAGCTTGAAAGAATGCACATCAGATTTTACAGGTGCATAGAACATTCATTTGCAGTGATTGATGACCTTTTTGTTAAAGGTTGACATAATGTTGAATGGAATGTTTTGTTTATATATGGTGGTCTAGTTTATTGACCAGTACCAGAATGTATGACCAAGCTGGGACTTTGTACAGCTTGTATTTTTTCTTTTCAAAAATAATTTTCTTTCTTTATTACTTGTTGCTCTCTGGTCACTACTTGTTGCCTTTTAATGATTTTATCCTTATTTAATTATTGTCTCTTGATATTTCCTTAGAAAAGAAAAATGTTTACAAAGGCGACAATTTTAGATGCAGGGGACAGAATTTTAAGGCGTATTTAGTACTTAATGGATGCTCAGACCTAGGTTTATGCCATTTGTCAAAGAACTTAGTCTACAGCAATACTTTTATCCTGAAAACTAAAATTACAGTAATTGGTACAGGTTTCCCTCGATTTATGCGGGTTCTATATATGCGAATTTGCTTTTATGCGATGACTCTTTTTATAGCCCAAATTCATTATATGTGAGCTAAATTCACTCTTTTGCGATCAGCCCCGGGGCTCTGCTTGTCTCCACTCACCCCAGCCCCTGTGCTGTGCCATACTGTGGTACAGGCAGGTGGTGTCAGCTGCTCCTGGGGCCACTGCTGCAGGGACTGGGGTGACGAGGTAAATCTGTGGGAGAAGGGGCAGGGGGAGGGGTGCAGCACAGCCCGTCAGCAGCTCCTCGGGTTGCAGCAGGGAGCAAAGCAGAGGAAACTGTGAGTGGGTGTGGGGCGTGGGACGGGAGGGGTGCAGCTCTTGCTGCTATGTGCACCCTGGGAGGGCTGTGGGCTGGGGCGCTGTGCCAGGCTTCGCACACAGAACAAGAGCAAGCTGCCACTGCTGGCTGGGGCTGCCAGTGGCACCAGGCTCTTCCTAGTGCTCAGGGCAGGTGGCAGCCTGCAGCGAGATGAGAGCAGGATGGGGCCGGCAGTGGCACCGGGCTTTTCCTGGTGCTTGGTGGCAGCACTGGAAGGGCAGGTTGGGGGGGGCTACGGTGAATTTTGGGGTGACAGCAGCCTCCCTCCAATCGCCATGGCCCACCTGGAGTGCTGGGGAGAGTCTGGCGCTGCCACCAGTCCCAGACTCCAGCGGCTGCTGGCCCCATCCTGCTCTTGCCCACCCCTCACCCCACCCCTTCCCTAGCCCCAGCCTCCGTCCCTCCCTCTGCAG
>NW_017729025.1:59380812-59389423 GCF_001723915.1 Gavialis gangeticus
CACCCCTCACCCCACCCCTTCCCTAGCCCCAGCCTCCGTCCCTCCCTCTGTCACTGCCATGGGAATGTATCCCTGTTTGTTACATTATAAAATGGGTTCCCTTTATGAGAATTTGATTTATGCACAGTTTTGCAGGAACGCATCCACCACAAAAATCGAGGGAATCCTGTATTTGTTTTTAATTGCTGTGGTTTTTCTAGATCGAAGATTGTGCCCTTTTAAAAAATTCTCAGAAAATATACCCCTCATACTTTCATCATGTGATAGAATTGGGAGAAGGATTACAAAGCCCAGTAATGATTTTAACTGTGCCTTGTTGGTTTGATTGATTAAATGAAAAAACTTTGGTGAATATCTAGTTCAACTTACTGTGCAGATACACGATGTTCTGGTCATCATTGATTCCAGACAGATTCCTGTTCAGACTGTTCTTGAAAAACTCCAGTGGAGGAGATGCCATAGCTTTCCAAGGCAGCTTATTTCAACATTGTATTGTTCTTACAGTTAGGAAAATTTCCTGAGATTTAATTTGTTGTTCTCCCACTTTTGTATAGCAGTTTTTCAAATGCCAAAAAACTGCTCATATGTCCCTCCATAATCTCTTTTTCTTCACATTAAACATTACTTAGTTCTCTCAGTTTTTCCTCGTCTGACTTGAGTTCCATCCCTGTTCCTTACATTAAGACCTTCTCCAGTTTCTCTACAAGTGATGACCAAAAGTGGACACAATCCTTTATCTGGGGCCTAACCAGTGCTGAATACTATGGTACTTCCTCTGTCTTTCATACAGTGCTTCATAATAATGCAGCCGAAAGCTGAATGTGTTTTGGATTTTTTTACAGCTGAAGTATGCTGATGTTTTGTGTTAAATTTATGATCAACTCTAAACCCTAGATTATTCACAGCAGTGCTACTGTCTAACCAAATATTCCCCACTCTGCATGTGTACATTTGGTTATTCTTCCCTAAATGTATTTTTTTGTTGAATTTTATTTTGTTGTCTATAACCTAGTTCTTTATTTTACTAAGAAACATTTGAATTTTAATCCTGTCCTTCAAAGTTTGCAATGCTTGGCAATTTTGTTTTGTGTGCAGATCTAATCAGTGCATTCTCTATTGCTCTATCCAAGTGATTAGGAAAAATGTTAAAGACCACTGGATCCAGAACAGACTCCAGTGGGATCCCACTTGTCTCTGCTTCTGCACCAGCTCTAATTACAAGTAGCAGATACAGAAAACAGGGCACAGGAAGGCCACTGACTCCCCCTTTGCATTTCAGTTGCTTAGCTCTAGTCAGTGTCTGAAATATTTTAAGGGGGGAGGCTGAGCCTCAAGGGCTAGGAACGGACATTCAGGGAGGTTAAAGGGAGGCTAGATTACATTAAAAAAGGCCACCTAATCTAACTTAATTCACCCACATGGGGACCTTACACTTAGATCCCTAGTGAGGTCAATCTAAGTGCAAACTGTACAGAAGTTCCAGGAAGATTAGAGTGGTCAAAACTTGGCCAATACAATATAAGTTAACTGTATCTCGGGGTCAATCTAACTTAAATTGGGTACAGTGAGGCCAATCTAACTGAACTTCTGTACATGTTCCCAGTATAGCCCTGGGCCTAAGAAAGCACAGCCACTGGCCCCAGCCCCAGAGCTTCATTTTTTTTCTACCCCCACCCCTGGCACTGGGTAATTTTTAGCCCCCTGCCCCCCCCCACATGGACCAGCCAGCCCCGCCCAAGCCTACCAACCCCCATGATCCCACAAGTGACCTCTGGTGCTAGTTTTACCAGTGTTTGCTGGTGCCGGGAGCTGAGGGGCAGAGGGGCCAGCAGGATTGTGGGTGTTAGTTCACTGGGGGAGCTTCTTCATAGGGGGGTGGGAGGGTTCACGGGCTAAAAACAGTCGCTGGTCTATGGGTGAGAGAGCCCCTGCAATCCTGCTAACTCCCTCGCATTGAACCACCAGCCCCCTTGATCCCACTAACCCCCCCTCTGCAGTTCCCCTGATCTACCTTCTCCTCCCCCCACCCTGACATACTTCATTCACACACCTGAGACTGGTGAGCACTAGTAAAACTAGCCACAGAAGAGGTTTGCAGTTTTGTAACATTGGTGGGAGTGGGGGAGCTAGGGGGCCCAGGGGGGGTTGGCAGGATTGGAAAGCCTGTCTGATCCCACCAACAGCCCTCCCCTGACCACTTAAGGGTAGTGGAGTCAGCTGTCCACTCCCCTTAAGCCCCCCCATAGAGCCCACTAGCCCCCAAATCCCCCCAAGCCCCTCTGCAAGCATCCCCATTCCAACTTATCTTAGGGTGACCATTTTAACCCAATCTAACCTCTCCCTAACCTCTCCAACTATCTGTGCATACCCAAGATCTGAGGTGTAGGCAAACTTCCAGGGATGAGGTAGTCTACAGAGAGGGGCAAATTGTTTCCTCATTACAATATATACTGGAGCTGGAGTGGCATGAGCACTAAGGTGCAGAATTGATAGTCCATAGGTTGCAAGTGTAAGGTCTTAGCAGAATCACTGTGCAGCCTGTCAGATTTCAAGAAATGTGAAAATTCTGCTGAATACCTTATCAGAAGGGCACAAAAAAGGAAAGGACAATATACATTATCTTCTAATCCTGGCATAAGAGAATTTCCCATGCCTATGCAACTTCGCTTAACTATTTCTGCCTGCTTGGAGGTTCCAAAGACTTCAGCCTGTAAAGTTCCTATTCTTATCCTTCTTAGATTTAATGCAACTGCTGCTTAAAAGGGCTAGATCCCCCTGTGAGCACATTTTAGCCTTTACTACATCTACTGTTAACATCATAAATTGCTTTCCAATGAAGTCTCAGCATTTTCCTATACATTAAACTATAAATCCTCTCTCTAAACCTTAATTTAATTCTAAAAGATATGTACTCAGATTTTTCAAATCAAGCTTTGATTATTTTTAAGTTACTATATAAGGTATGGGAGTTTGTTATCCAAGTTGTCAAGCCCTCGCATCTGATTTTCTGGGAGCAGGACATAGTTTTCCATCCCTGTTTAATGTTTTGGTATTCTTCTTCCAATAGTGTTATCATTACTACTTAATCCAGAAATTATTTACACCTATAACCTGTCAATATCTGAACAAAGCTATGAGTTTAGGAAAAAATCAACCCCTGGCTTTCTCTAGTTTTTCTCTCTGCTCTCTGACATTCTATAATTTCCGACTCTCTCCTACCATAGTAGCTTTCAGATGTGTAAAAGTAGTTCCTGCAGTAAAGAAGCAGATAGCAGACCTGCAAAGACAACAGAAAACTTTTTCTCTCTGAGGCCAAAGAAACACCTGCCTCCTTGTCAGGGGGGAACTAGAGAGGTTGAAGAGAATGAGGAACGAAACTAGCAATAAGGGAAAATTTGAGGGAGAAACTAAGTGTGTGAATTAGAGTGGGGAATGTGGATGCTTGACAAAATTTTGGAATGGTTCATCTCTAAGTGTATTTTGGGACAAGAAAGTGAAAGCTACTTGGAAATCTTTTGGACAGTGGATTTTAGCTTTAAGAAAAGGTAGGATTTTCTCCAGCAGTATAACACATGTATACTCCACAAATGAATTCATTGCATCTTGCTTTAATAAATAATTATTTGGAACAACCCCACTTATAATAAATTTTGCTACGAATTTTAAAACAGAAAACAAAATGTTCTGGTAGTTTGTTATTTAGAATAAAAGCCAAATTCAGTTTGCATTTGGAAGCATTTGGAAGGTTGATAGATGTTAATGTTTGGAAGCATTTTGTGTAAAAGTATTACGGCAATTAAGATAGATATTGAAAGCAGTTATTTCAATGCAATACACTTTATAAAAACAAAAGGATACATCTCTACTTTGCTGAGTACTTGGTGGATGTTTCTTTTGCTAACAATATATTATATTTATTATGGCAAATTCTACCAAATGCTGAAATATTTTGACTAATGGTACATGAAATTTACCAGTGTTAATCTGTGCTGTTTGTTCTTTGTTTTTTGGCTTTGATTGGTTTCATATGTGTTACATTCATGGGACCCAGAAGTCCAATATGTAATCAACTAGCAGCAAGTTTAATTACAAGATCAAAATGAATCTACAAAATTTAACATCTAAAATGTCATTTTAGCCAGAGGTTACTGCTTGAGATTAGCTGGAATATGAAAGGAACTACAGTATTTTTTTTAAAGTTCTTTTTTATACTGTTATATTTTTCTGCATCATTATTAAACCTGCTACATGGTATTCTGATTCTCTTTCTTGAATATCAAAAACTGCTTGTCAAAATTGTATCATTTTTATTTTTCCGGTTCCTAACTTGTCAATTTAAAGGTTTTAAATAAAGAGAAAACATGTTTGCATTAGTTAAATTTTTGGTTACTTTAGTATAGAGTTATTTTTCTTCTAGTACCCTGTGTCCATAATGTCTTATGCGCGATTTAAAGCATAAAAAGCAAAAACTACTGAGGTCTTTAAAATTAAAAGTTACTGTAGTCTCCTAGTGAACTGCCAAAAATTATTCTGAATGCAAAGAATACTTAAGCTATCAAATTGACAACTGTAAACTATTGCCAGTGAATTTCCTCTCAGTTCTATGCTATTCTGCCAATAGTAAAAACTCTGATTTTAATTAGCAGTTGGTGCTCTTGCAAAGCTGTGCTTGGCACATAACTTTAGACATAACTGTCTGTTCTCCTTGCAACTATTTATAAAAATAGTACAAAGAATATTACATTTACAATATTTTCTGACACAAGGATAAAATAATCACTACTATCTTACTATTCTTTATTACAACATACATCTAAATCCAATACACAGTTTTTGCAGCATATCATTTGAAAAAATGAGAACTAACATTTATCCAGATTCCATGATATATTGATGTTGTCATGACAGTAATATGTGAGAATAATATGAGAATAATACATCTGAAGCTGACACTAATTAAGCCCAAAATATTGTAAATCAGGTCATTTTCAAAAGCAGTGACTACATTTTAAGAGGAGAGGGTTGGCCAGACTTTGACAGGCCATTTATTCATGTTAGATGTATTCAATGTACAGTGTTAGGAACCTTCACTGGATGCATACCTTTTGGAAATTTGGCCTTGCAGTGTTAAAAAGTGGTCAGACATCCAGTTCCCAAGAGCCAGTTGTGGAGTTTTGGAGCCCAAGAATGGAACCCAAAGAGCAGCTCTATTGACTCTGGACCTTAGTAGGGAGCACCAGAGTAAAGCATAGCACCCATGCCTTGTGTGTGTTAAATAGTGAAACAGATTTAATGTAGCCATCTGTGTGTGGTGCTAGGCATGCTTCAATAAAGTCACTATTTCAGGTGTATTTATCAAGGTTTGCCCACCTCCTTTTTAAGGCTGCTATGTTCATCCTTTTTGGGGTGTACCATGCTTGGAGAGGGTGTGCATGCTTCACTGTAGCATTCTCAAGCATCATCCCTGGGCAGTGTAGACATGCCTATTATGTTATCTGAATGCCCAGCAGCACTTCCCCATGCAGTGGTCCTTAATGTGGGCTCTGGGAAGCATTCTCTTCAACTGTAGAGGCTGAGGGAACAGCACTAGAAGCCTGTCATCTGAGATGGCCCCAGTGCATTACCGCCAGTGGGGGATAGCTGACAGTACCCACCACCAGGCTTGCAAGAGGGGTGTCTAGCTGAAGTAACACTGATTCATGACTGACTGACTTCAGAGTAATGCCTAAATGTAGAGAAAAGACTCTCCAGTGAATGATGAGTGGCTGGTTTCTGCCAACTTTTTGATTTCATAATCTGATCAACATACATATAATAAAACTGGGGGGTCTAGAGGCTTATTCAAAGCCTACAAAGGCCAATGGAAAAAATTCTATTGACTTTTTAAGTAGACTTTGAATCAGACTCTTAGACAGGATTCTGGTCTCAGACACATGATGTTTCCTAGATTATAAGATCTTAGGCCAGAGACTGACCTTGTCTTGTTAACTTTGTATTTAAAGTTCTATACACTGCTGTAGAGATAATATATTACCATATCAGTTGAAGTATATATTGTTGAGTCAGTGAGAGCCAGATGTTTAAAGCAGTTTAAGTCCTTGATGCCTGCAAATATGGCCTCAACTATCTCTGAAGTCATGAGAGAAGTGAATAATAAGAGAAGAAAAATAAACTATGACAAGGACTGCATATGTAAGATTAGATTTTGACACTAAGGCTAGGGACAGACATTCACAAAGTGTGAGCCTGAATTGATTCAATCTTTGCAGGTTAGTCTAACCTGGCTAAGCTAAACCAGTTCATAACTGCACAGACATCACAGAAATGCAGACACATGCCTACCGTGGCTCAGGCTAGAAGCTGGGGGGTGCTAGAGCAGTCCTCCCTTCCCTTCCAAAGTGCTGAGCTGAGGGGGGGTGGGCATGGCCAGGCCCTGGCAGGGCACTCAGATTAGGGAGGGGTGTAAACGCCCCGCCCTCCTAAGCAGCCCAGCAGGCAGTTGATAACACAGTGTTTATCATCCCTTACTTAGTGTTTATCAGCCCATTAAGAAAACAGAAAACAAAAGTTTCTCAGCTACCTGTTGATTAGCTCCAAAAAGCCCTAAGCAGACACACTCCTGTCTGCCTTTGCCCTGTCTGCGACAACACCATAACCAGCATGTGGTATGCTAGCTAAAGCTGAGAGGTGTCTGTGTAAGGCACAGGGGAGTGTGGAATTCCTGCTTAGCAGGGAGCAGGGAGGGGATGGTGGGGAGGAGCAGGGAAAGCCAGGCACATGCCTGCAGTCTCTGCCCAAGCTCCAGCCAGGAACCAGAGGAGATGGGCCAGCTCTGCTGTGGAGCAGAGAGCCCAGCCCAAAGAGCATGCTGGGATGCTGGGGGAGTCTAGTTCAACTTAAACCAGCAAGGGGTCTGGGACAGACATTGTATAAGCCAGTTTGAGCCAAATCAGTTAAGTCTAACACTACATTAAACCAGGTTTATCTCAAACTGGTTTCAGCCATTTTCAAACTGCTTTATGTGCACTGAACATCTGTTACATTACAGGTTTAAACCAGTTTCTGATCACTTAAACCAGTTTATGTGTAATGTCTGTCCCTAGCCTAAGAATTCAGAAATTTGGGTGTTAACTTGTCCTATTGTTCTAGGGCAGTGACACCCATGTGTCTAGCCCCACCAACTGGATGACTGATGTTGGGTCAGTCTGTGAGTCAGATCCCTTGCAGAGGCAGTGCATGGGGCCATATATGGGCTGACTCTGTGTGCCCAGATCTGGGCCCCTTCTGGCCCAACTTCATGCAGCTGGATACCAGCCCAAACCTACATTCCCATATCTGGCTCCTTGCCAGCCTGACCCCATTCACCCAGTTCTGGCCCTGTGCCATCCTGATTATCCATCCCTTAATTCAGCAATGCACCAGCATACAAGGCCACATTTTCCAGCCCACAGGGCTCCCCATGGGTCCAGAAATTTGGCAGTAAAGAAGTGGCAGTTAACAGTGCAACTTCTCCCCCACCTCTACATTTCTGGACCATTTGGGACCCCTATGAGCTAGATGACATGGCCCAAGGGGCTAGTTTGGCCTTGGTTGAGCACCCCTCTTTTAGAATCTGAGTGTAAAGGAAAAAACGTTGGTAGGAGTTTCTATGCTGTTTTAGGCTTTTTTCACAACATCAGTTTCTTCAGGTTGTTCTTCCTTTATAAAAGAATAATATTTTTGATAGATGTTCTAACCAACTTAAAAACAGTTCCTGTCTGAGAGGGAAAAATGTAATATTTGGCCAATAATAACCCTGCAGTTAAATTATTTGTGCAAAACATAACAGCATTCTAAGTGATGTTGTTTTAAATAATATGGAATATTTAAATAATATGGAATATTCTCAAGGAATATATTTTCTGCTTAATACTTTGAAATAAAATACATACAGGTAGATACCCAGGCTTTTCTGCATTTGAGATGTTTGATAGTTTCATAGTTAGTAGAGTTGGAAGGGACCTGAGCAGATCATTTAGTCTGATCCCCTGCCATGGCAGGAAAGAGTACGGGGGTCAAATGACCCCAGCGAGGTGATTGTCAAACCTTGTCTTAAAGACCCCCAGGGTAGGAGCCAGCACCACTTTGCTTGGAAGTTGGTTCCAGATCCTAGCTGCCTTTACAGTGAAGTAGCACCTCATGATGTCTAATCTGAATTTACCCTCTGTCAGCTTGTGACCGTTATTTCTAGTCACTCTTGGTAGTGCTCTGGGGAACAAGGACTCCCCCAATGCCTGCTGGTCCCCTCTGACTAGTTTGTAAATGGCCACTAGATCCCCCCTCAGCCTTCTCTTGTGGAGGCTGAATAGGTTCAGGTCCTGTAGCCTGTCCTCATAGGGCCTGCCCTGCTACCCCCTGATCATGCGGGTGGCCCTCCTCTGGACCCTCTCCATGTTGTCCATATCCCTCTTGAAGTGCGGCACCCAGAACTGGACACAGTACTCCAGCTGCAGCCTGACCAATGCCGCATAGAGGGGGAGGATCACCTCCTTGGACCTGCTTGAGATGCATCTGTGGATGCATGACAGGGTGCAGTTGGCCATCCCCACACTGCCGGTCCATGTTCATCTTG
>NW_017729025.1:59394423-59419153 GCF_001723915.1 Gavialis gangeticus
AATTCTCTCAAAAAGCTTACCCAGGATCAAGGTAAGACTAACTGGCCTCTAGTTTCCCGGGTCCTCCTTCCTCCCTTTTACCAGTGGTGTTAAACACACATTAAAGACATGATCAGGTATATGTGTGTCAGACCCTTTTGGAAAAGTCTATGTCATGCATTTCAAAGCAGACGTGGTAAATCTATTCATCATGAGCTGAAGACCACCACTGTGTTTGCAGAGCAAAAAGCCAGCCTTTCTTTTCTGGATAATAAATGATCACAGGGCTGGAAATGAGTCAGACTTCTCAGACTAGCCAAAGACAAACTATCTTTGATTCCAGTCTTCTTGATTCACCTGTACATTTCCATGTTATTACTCAGGTGCTAAGCAGAAGTGCTTTTTGTCTTTAAGCCTGAAAGACCCTTTAGTTTAAATTAGGGACGTTCACTGGTCTTCCTTGAGAAAGTAAAATAAATTCGCTAGTGGTTACTAGTTGTAAAAAGCTGTTAAAATACACAAGTTCTGCCTCATTTCCAGTGAAATGCTGTGACTTAAGAACACTCGTTTATTGTTACACAGTATGCTGCCAGACTGTCCAGGTAGATGAAATCTGATTCCCTTTTTTTTTTTTTGCTTTAAACATTTCATTATCATTTATGGGTTGTTTCAAGGGACAAGGAAAAAGTATAAAACTCCTCAGAGTATAGTAGTAACTAACCTTTTTCAGTAACTTGCAGCTGAGCGTTTTTTTAAAGAATAAATTGACTGTGTTTGACCTTTGACTCAGGAGGACCTTATGGTTTTCTATTACTGAGGAAATAGGTTTCCTTAATGACAGTGCCATCAGAGGTGAGATGAGAAAAAGAAGCAGTTATATAATGAAACATGAAGAGAGACACATGAAATATTAAAAGCTTGACTGGGCAAGTCAGTCTGTGTCAACAATATGCTAAAAACATCTATCATAGTAGACTGTGCCCAAACTGCAAAATCCTGATTGCACATCAGGTATGTAGTCAGATTGCTGAAGTGTATCCCTCTTTCACTGACCTGTTACATGGATATGAAGTGTTAAATGTATTTTTAGATAGGGTGTCGTGTCTGCTAGAGTAAACCTTGGCTGTTATTGATTGGTTTCCACCATTGCTGTCCTGGAACACTTTTTATAATTTCCAATGAATCCCTATATGATTATAGCACCTTGAAATTTCTGTCTTCCTTCTGTCCTTTTATTCACACAAACTAAAATATAGATGGGAAAAATAGAAATGCAACTACTACTTTATTTAAATACATTTAAACAGCTGTCAAAATGTGTTACTTCTTAACATGTTTTCTCACTGATGAAAGGACTAATACTACCACATATACTAGGTACTGTGGGTGCATGTATACATAGTTTCAAACTGATATATGTTATCTTCCAAAATAATGATGATTCAGTTACTCAAGTTAGTGCAACTGTTGTTTAGGAGGTAGAAGCAAGCCTTGCAGGCATCTGCAGTTTATTAGATCCCTGATTCTGCTTTAAAGCTTTTAACACTAGTCTTTTATCACATTTGGTGTCACAAGTACAACTTATAAAAAGAGAGTGTATTTGAATAAATGCCACTTGGTTCATTGTTAAAAAGATTATAGGTTAATTCCAGAATTAACCTAGTTGCAAGATTACTTTTAATTTACAACTTTCCTAGTCTCTGTGTTGGTAGTTTATATAATTATCAGCTTGTTAACAAGTTGTTGGTTCTTTTTTTATATATACTAGAGATAGGTGAATGTAAAAATTCTGTAAATCCTAAATAATTCCACCATCCAAAAACCTTGATTTTTATCTGAGCTTTATCAAACTCTGCACTACTTATTTGCCTATATTTATGTATCTACTTGAATGACTGTGTTCATTACAGCCTTGTAGTTATTAAATATATACCATAATGTAATATATATAATAAATAGTAAACACCCCTACAACATTAATGATTTTTATCCACACAGGACCCTCCTGTGATAGGTAAGTATTAACCTTTTTCGGGGGAGGGTATTGTGTCACAAGATAGATTAGATGACATATCCAGGACACAAAGGAAACTTGTGTTCAAACTGGGTATTGAACCTATACCAGTCCAATGACCTATACATGGTTTGTGGTCATAATTTAATCTACTCATTATTTTTTGTCCTATTTTGGTGCTTATATCAGTCTAAGCTTCTTTTTAAAGAAATTTAAGTTTCTGTAAAGTTTTAGGATGGGTTTGCTACTGATACACTAGGGGAGTACATCAAGGGCTCGGTGAACAACTGTTCACCAGGGCACCCGAGGGGAAAACTAGGAGTAATGGCCACAATCTCCTGGAAGACCGATTCAGGCTCAATATTAGGAAAAACTTCTTCACAGTCAGGGTGTCCAGACTGTGGAATAAGCTCTGTCCAGAGGTGATACAATTGTCTACCCTGGAAATCTTACAGAGGAGACTAGACAGTCACCTTGCTGGGGTCACCTGACCCCCAGTTATCTTTCCTGTTTAGTGCAGGGGCCTGGACCGGATGATCTTCTGAGGTCTCTTCCGGCCTTACAATCTATGAATCCACCTCTACCGTTACTTTGTTCTTGAAGTACAGGCATAAGCTCACAGGGTGCTTTACTCTAAAAATGGGTGACCCTATTTCCTCTTTAAGTTTATAAAATGTTCCTTTTCTTCAACTTCCTTGCTCACGTGCCTTTGCACTTCCCAGGTTGGCTGGGACAATAGAAGGAAATACCCCACAAAATATTTTTTTATAATATCTTTAATCATACTGGCTCTCAAAAATCTCATAGGAAAGTCTTTTCATATTTCCTATGTAAGAATAGGAAAGACTTTTTTCCACTGAAATCAAAGAAATATAGGAGAGCAAAAAATCCTGACCCCATGAGTAAAGTTTGAGTAGATAGTGTTTTCTTAGTTACAATAAATATGAATGATTTGGAAGTTAAAGACCTGCACAGCCCAGCTATGACCATTTGCACTTAAGGCAAGGAACTGTAGACACAGCCAACATGCCATGCAGAAATTAATTGGCCACATTTCTCTACTAGCCATGGAAACTGGTTTTATACCTAATGCTTTAGCTTCGCAACATAGCAGATCTGCAGCTTTTTCATTATTTTGGGCCTTCACATATGTTCTTAAGAAAGCGCATGATTTGGACCTGAGTGAACTGTTGTTCACATATTTAGGAAAAAGTAACAGCCCCGCTTCATGTTTCTGCTTCCTTGCAGTGTGCATCTGAGAAAACCCCTGGAAACTTATGAAGGAAAGAAATTCCCTGTTCTATATTGTGGATAAATTTCAGATAAATCTGGTGCACGTGTCCCAGCTGCCTTAGGTAGTAAAGCTTTCATTTGTTCTACTAGCATTTACTCCATAGATCAGTTCAGGTCTCATTAATCTTGGCAGCCCAACATGCTCAATTTTGCTTTCAGATAGAAATTTATTTTCCTTCCATCTGTTTGTTTCCAGGCAACAAACTTATTCCAGCCATTAAAAGGATATCCAGCTTGACTGAATGTTCTTGTGTATGTCATAAAATCTTGTAAAGCCAGAGAAGAAGTTTGTATTTACATTTTTTCTTTCTCTCTTGTTTGGAAGCTGATAGTTGAGAGCAAGTGCTGAAATGGTTGGTTTCCTTATCTAACAGTTCTCCTTGTGAGGAAGAGGCAAGGGATGAAGATGGAATTATGATTACCTTAAGTTAAAAAGATCTAAAGTGTCCCATTTCTCTATGCTGCCACCAACCAAAGATGATTATTTAGATGGAAAAAACAAATAATAAATCTAAATTGTTTCTTGCATGATCTACCAGTACAGACTGCACCCCTGTGCCCCTGAGCTGTTTACAATATATATTCTGTAAAAGCTTGGTAAATACTGAAAATATAGTAATACAGTCTGGGCTTGTATCAGTAGCCCAGTGGTCAGTTTGCTAGTCCCACAAAATCCAAATTAAAAGGGCAAATACTGCAAAAGTGACTTATAAACGCTTTTTTTTCCTTAAAAATGTAATTGAATTGATCATGCCCATTTGTGTGCTTCCCAAATTGAATACTGTTGTAAACATTCTTCCTTGTGGAACCATTCATTGAAATAAACTATAAGAATGTGGATTATGAATTTGTAATCACAAACACTTAAGCCAGGCACCTAGTTTAGGAGCAACTCTCATCCCATTAAGACAAGTCAATATACTGTCTGTTTGTACATCAAAGGAAAACAATGTGATTTTCAAATATAAGTAATTAACTAATTGTGACTCCTGATTGTCTGAAATATGATTGCATACAATAGTTGTTAATTACTTCTGAGCAGTGAACAAATTAGTGGAAATTATCATCTGATCAGGGACAATTCATGGACAAGAAAAAGGGCTTAAATTTAACAAATAATTTGTTTGTTGTCGATAGTTTCTATAGATCTATTCCAAATGCATAGCTTGGGTTTTCCTTGAGATGCATGCCTTTAGACCAAACAGACTGCCTGCCATGCAGGAGATGCCCAGGGAAAAAAGATAGTACTACAAAAAAAAAAATACCCCTGTAAAACTCATATGATTATATTCGCCCTCAGCCTGTGAAAATTCCCGTTAGGTCCAAGAAATACTGTTTTTGCAAATTAATTTATCTTCACATTGAAAACTTAAGATATCACTCTCAAGATATGAGTCTGTCCCAAAGCATGGATTTGAAAATTCCTGTTATAAGGCATGACTGAACTGGAAACCAGTTTTGACTTTATTTTTAATTTCCAGTGCAACTCATTTTTAAAGTTTTATTTTATTTAAAATATATAAAGGGCATATAAGGATAGAGATAGAATTTGTATTGTTGTCACAGTTGGTGCTTTCCAGTTTGTCTGTCACTAGAAAGCAGTAGACTTTAAATCAGAAGTTTCTAAAAAGTGTAATGAAATGGAGTTTATTATCCTTTTCTTTTTTTTCAAACATGAGCCTTAGTTGAATAAACAAGGCCTCTGACTGAAGCATTAAAAATAAGTAAATCTGTTTGCTTCAGTCTAGACAAACAAGGGTGAAATGGTTTAATGTCAAGTAATACAGCACCACAGAGGCATCTTTTAGCAAGTTCCTGTGCATATGCCATTGTTTCCTATGACAATAATGGCTTGTGGTAACGAGGTCCAATGTGAATTCCCACAGAATTATTTAACTGTTACAAAATGACTGTGTGCTGCAACAAGAACTTCCTTAGAAATAATCAGCAGGGGGGGAAGCAATATTTTCTACAAGCAAGTTTTTCTTTTCTAGGATTCATCCCCAAAATATAGAAATAAATGAGACAGACCTAAAAGTTCTTCTACTGCTGCTGTTTCCTACAGATGCCTAAATGGATAGAAGTTATCACCTTGGGAATGACTTCTGACTGTCTGTGATTATTAGACAATGACACATTTATAAAATTTTCATGATAATATTTTGCCTGTTTTTAACCAGCTTCATTAGACAGGAGGCAAGTGGCCAGGCCTCCTTCCCTAGATGGCCCCCACAACATCTGCCTCACTGCCACCAGACTGAGTTACACAAAGTCATGTCCCTTGCACCCTTGCTCTTGGACCCAGCATCTTGCTCCCTTGCTCTTCCAGGTCTGTCAGGGAGCATGCTAGCAGCTTTTCTTTTACTCTGTTGGTGAGGACTGTCAGACTGACATCCTTGGTGAATCTTATCCTTTGGTCCCAAATCCTACTGTAAGCAAAACTCACATTGCCTGTAGTAATATTTCACTGGGAGTTTTATGGCATGTATATAATTTCTTTACCTGAAAAGTCAGAATTTAGGAGTTGGAAGAAGCAATGGTTTAACTTAGCCTTCCATCTTTGGAGACATGCATATGCTGCTATTAGGTAAAAAATGAATTGAGCTTGACGGTTTAAATTTCTGTTAATGTAGATGTTTCTTCCTATCTTAGAAACATCATATCCTTCAGTTTTCTTGCCAGACTTTTCTTGAAAGACCTGCAGGATTCAGACAACAAAAAAAGACTGTTCTGTGTCAGACTGGAAAACAAAAGAAAGTCTGCATGGCATCTACATACCTTGTCCCTGGCCTTAGTCTGTGCTATCAATCACCCTCTCCGTTCTATGGTTACTTCATCTTGCTGATACATCCCCAAAACTCTGAAAAATTGAAACATTACGCTCAGACTCATGATTCAGTTGAATTGTAGTATAGTCAATGGAGTTATGCCAACAAAGGATTTAGTCCTTGATGTTTAATTGTTCCCACTAGGAAATTAATATGAAATTGATTGAACTTCACTTTTTCATAAATACTGTAAGCAGCTACAGGAATATCCTAGGTGGATTATTCTACTACCTTTATCCACTAGGTGACAGTACAACTCTTTTACCTTTGTATTATTATCTATAGGTGTTTGGAGCACAGGAAAAAAATGGTGATCTAAGCGAACTTCTAATATTTTCTTTACAGTCAAAAGTGGTACACTGTATGTGCATATATTTTTTCAGTTTAAAGTTATTTATATTTTGAGGAAACATGTCAGCAAAGTTCTTCACTTAATTCAGGTGAAGGAAATCTTTAGCATTAAGCAATGCTACTGTTTGTTTTTAACCACAAGGCATTACAAAGCATCTTAATTACAGACTGATAAAGAGCCATGAAAACGTAAATACTGGACGGTACTGAAAATGAACAAATTTTCAACAGCTGAAGGTAAGATAAACTGTAAATCTTTGCACTTGTCTGCAAGAGGAAAGTTAATTATTCAAATTACCTTTTAAGTACAAAAACAAGAGGTATGATATAATTAACACTTCAAACAGAGGTTACTATTTTGTGATTTAGGTTGCTTGTCATTTAAAAATTTTAGTTAAAATTTAATTACTAAGTTTCAGTGTTTCCACTGTGCTTTCTCAAGAGGCTACCTTTTATAAATATAAAATATTTATATTTTATAATGTAACTAACTAAATGCCTCTTTTATTGTTTACTTTTTAAATTTGCAAAGGATTCTTACTCCCTTTCTTTTAAATTTCAAGCTTCCCAATAATTTTTTGTCCAAGTAAAAAGAGATTTGTGTGGGTATCAAATAGTTTACATTTTAAAGGGTGATCCTATTAATATGTATTTCACCGGCACTACTGGCATAAGTAAAGTTACAGGTCTAAATGTTTACACAATCAAGTAATCAATAACTCCCATGTAAAGATAAAATAAGTTATAAAATGTTGATGCTGCTTATGTTGTATGATTACATGACTAAATAAAACATTAAAAAGTTAAGTGCTGAATTTTAGAAATATTTCTAGGAGCCAAGACAAATATTAAGAAAGTCCAATAACTAATTGTTTGTGGTCATAATAATGATGAAGTTTAGCACAATATATGGTTTTTTAGGGGTTATTTTACTTCATAATGCACCAAAACCACTTCAAATATTGTTTATAATTCATGACACAGCTTTAATTCCAGTTAACAAAATGACAAAATTATTCACATAACACAACAGAAAGATTTTTATCATTATAGTAATGTACTCTGAAAATAAATCTGTTAAATTAATAAACTAATCTCCAAATGTATTAAATACATTAAACAAAAGTAATTTTTCTATAACAGAAAAAAACACTAGTAAAAGGTGAAAAGTTAAATAACACCCGGCATACTCAAGAACTTTCTTATAGATTAGTATTAAAATACACATAATCATAAGTTCTATTTTTAAATCCTTTGGCAAGAAAATAAGTTATGATCACCCACAAACATAATTCAGAAAACACCATTCCTGAAAAAACCCACTCAAGATTTACCGTAGTGTTTGATGGGCTAAATTCTGCAATGATTTACACTGAGAGTAACATCCCTTCACCCCTCCTTCCCTTCCTCCCCACCCCCCGATTGGGGTACAAGGTAGTTTAGAATATGGTCCATTATGTTTAATGGCTGAGGACCACGAAAGAGTTCTATGTGTAAAATTTATGATAGAGCGTTACAAAGGTTTGCTTTGTACATGGAGCTAGGGTTTCTAGAGACATTAAACACTGTTTAGTTTCAACACTTCTAGTAAAATGGTTGTGATTCACTTTTGAGACATTAGTTTATATAAATATTTACTATATGTTGTATAATATTGTTACTTATGTCCCAATCCCAGCATGTAATATGAAAAAGAATTTTGTTTAAAAAAATGCAATCTTCTTGAATCTTCTGCAGAGATTTATGTTTCAGTTCAAATAATGATAAAGATCAAATACAATGTGTTATGTGGTGTAATGCTTAAATGTGCCTCATTTTTTCAGTTCATTGTAAGCACACTTATGTGTCCTTTTCTGGACCACATAATATTTTGAATAATATTGTATCTCACTTAGAAACTCTTCTGTACTTTTATTTAACTCTTCTACAAATAAACTAAAAAGAAGAACATTTCAATATTGAATTTAGCCCAAACCACAAAATGATTAGATTGTTTTTTATTTATTAATATGTAAGCAATTTTGTAGATGTCTCTCCAATTTGCTTATACTTAGAGAAAAAATAAGCTCTTAACCACATAAGGCCTGTTAAGTAGATGTGAAGAAAATGTACCTACAATACATTAAATTTTTCTGTACTTGACTTAGGCATTAGTATACTGACTCCATTCATGCCTCTGTACTGAAAATTGTATCATTTCCATTATAAAATCCTATTTTGGGGTGTTTATAACTCAACTCAGCCATTTATAAAATAAGCAAGCTAGTCTGTAAAATGTTTGTCTAGCAATTAATTTTGCAGTACACATTTGAAAAAATAGTTGTTTTTTGAGCTGTAAAAAATTAAAATACAACTTAGTGGTTGCAGACACTTTTTTATACACCTATAAAACAAGCCTGTTTAATATTATAAAATGAAATTTTAGGAGACGTTAATTCTCAGTAAATATTTATAGTAACTAGATATTGAGTATATTAATGTGCAAAAACAATTATGTTGCTTTAGTTCTCTTTTGATTCCAAAGGAAAAATTCAGTGAGCCACACCATGCCTTCAGTTTCTAAACAGAACTCAAGTAAATTGGGTGTTCTCTTTAACATATGTTGGTACAATAAGATAGACTTGGAACTTTTTTATTTTATTTTTGGTTTTATAACGGTAACATTCCATTGACTTCAGCAAAGTTACTCCTGATTTATACAATGTGAGACAAACATCAGAATAATTGTGCTTATGGAAGGAGAATGAGAAAATAAAATATAGTGTTAAGAGGCAAAAATTTTAGGGTGATAAATTTATTAGGCCAATTGTATGGTTGGGACAGATTTACACAAGAATGTTTTGCATTCAAAAGCTTCTCTAGTCTTTCCCAACCATGCAGATGGTCCACAAAAATCCTTGCCTCACATTTTTTCTTGGACCATCGCAGCTGGAACATCACTCCAACACTACTAAAATATGGAAAATATACTCTTAAAGTGTTTATATCCCATATCCATGGTTCTAACATAAATTATAGCCTTTATTCTTTGCCCAGTACATCAATAGAAATTTTTCATACGCAATAGGTGCCAAATCAGGTCATTGATAAGGGCCTACTTAATTCACAACATGAAGGGCAGCAGGCAAGATGGCGGCTTCCCCCGGTCCCTCCTCTCCCAGCTAGGGCCTCTCCTCCATCAGCACCAAGGGGTGGGGCTTCACAAGCAGCAGCCAGCAGTCAAGATGGTGGCAGTCCCCTTGTCTATCCCCCCTCTAGGGCCTCTCTGCCAATCAGTGCTGAGGGTCAGGGCTGCCACAAAATGACCAGGGAATTATAGCTTTAGGCCACAATCAACCTGAGTAAATTGGTAAGTCCCTCCTTCCCTCCACCCCCCTAGTTTAGGTAGAACCCGAGTCATTGATCCTGCAATGCCTCATACATATAGTCACATGAGTAATCCAGTCAGTATCCCCTAAGTAAAGTTAAGCATGTTCCTATTGGAGCGGAGCCATGATATTGCAAGGTTAGTTATTATTTTGTTTTACAGTGTTTGTTTCTCTGTAACAGTTTGCCCTTACACCCAGTTTAGTCACAACATCCATTGACTTCTATAAAATAATTCTGGGTATTTTAAAAAGAATGAATTATTTCTTTAATGATTGTACAGCTGAGTTAATTCAGAGTATATAAATACTCTGTGAACGTGAAAGAAAAAGTGGATAGAATAAGAAAGGCTTGTATACGCAACATAAAAAATTAAACATCAGGAGTAACATGATGATACCGTGAGGTGGAAAAATTGGAGATGGTTAGGCAAAAACTTTTAAACTTAAGTATCCACATCCCCTATTAACATAGTACCTAAGCATCTTGAATGTATTTGTGTTTCCAACACTGCTAGAAAATTAGTAAGCACTGTTACCCCCAATTGACATGCGGGCAGCTGAGGCATGCAAAGTTCAAATGACTTGCTTAATATTGTACAACAAATCTGGGGTAGAGAAGGGGCTTAAACTCCAGTCTTGCAAGTCTTATGCCACAGCCTCATCAATGAACTGACATGTACCTTTTTGCAGCCTAGATGATAATTTTATTTGACAAGTCCAAACATTGGAAATGAAACATGTGAAAGTACAAGAGAAATAATAAGATAAGGTAGAAAATATGCTTTGAAAACAATAATCTACAAATATTTTCTTTAACACCTTATTGTTCTTAATAGGTTACATGCAGTCATATTATATTTGCCACACAAAGAAATGACTTAATAATATATAAGAAGGTTTCAGACTGCATATAAGGAAAAATGTCTTCACGGTTCATGTGATCAGACCCTGGAATAGACTCCCACAGGGGGTAGTGTGGCCATCTACCCTGTAGGTCTTTAAAAGGAGACTGGATGCACACCTTACTGGGGTTATTTGACCCTAGAAGTCCTTCCTGCCCAGAGCAGGGGGGCCAGGCCCAATGATCTCAAGAGGTCCCTTCCAGTCCTAAACTTCTTTGAATCTGTGAATTTACTACTGTATCATGAAATACCAGTAGTGATTTTAGCAATAACCCTGGAAACAAAACCCAGTAATATCAAAGCAATCATCCCTTCTCCAAAGTTTGATTTTTTTCCATGTTTTAACATAATGGTGAGATCTATTTCTACCAGGGGTGGTGCCAGGGTGGAGGGGGGCAGGAGCTGAGATGAGCTACAGAGAAAACTGTAGGGGGGACTGCACTATACAAAGGCAGATCACGGGTCAGGCTGGGCTGGACTGAGCCAGGAGCACCATGCTTCTGTGGGCTGTGGGCAGGAGTGAGGCAGGCTCAGCTGTGTGGAGCAGACAGTGGAAGCAGCCCCGGGGGGACACAGGCAGGTTGGGATGGGGTGGCACTGGGAGGGGTGGCTACAGGGAGACTAAGGCAAATTTTGGAGTGGACATAAATGACTGGTGCCTCCTGAGACTGGGAGGGGCACCATTTGTAGTGAACGGCTAGCAGGGACCGCCCACAGACACCAGTGGTGGTGTTGGCAGCGGTGGGGGGGTGGTGAGCAGGGACTGCCCACAGATGCCAGTGCTGGCACCAGAGTTGGTGGCAGTGAGTGGGGACCACGTGCAGATACCAGTGTCAGCTGCAGGGAGATGGGGAGTGGCGAATGGGGACTGCCCGCAGATGCCAGTGGTGATGTCAGTGGTGGGGGGGGCGGGTGGCAAGCAGCGGCTGCCTGTAGAAGCTGGTGGTGGCTTTGGTGGTGGCAAATCTTAGGGGGGGCCTGTGCCCCCCCAGACCACTCCTACGTGACACCTATGGGGTTGGCTATAGCTCCAGCACCACCCCAGCACCACCCCTGATTTCTAGACTGCAGGGATAACATCCCAAGTGAACACAATGTAAAGTTTGTCATTCTTACATTGTTCTCCTTTTATTATATATGTTGCAGGCATCAGTCCATGGAGGATTAGTAACCAATATGTCCTGTACTCATTTCAGCCTGTTGTGAATGAGTGCTTTATTAGTATGAGAACTCAAAGAAGGCAAACCCTTAGTCCTAATATTTACCAGCATCTGGTAACATTTTTATATACTCACTGCTCCTTCTATAACAATATTTACTGGTCCCAGTCTTACATACTTTCATAATACAGAGTTCATCTGGGGTTACCAGTTACTTCCATCTCTTTATCCCTTTCCCGCCAGCAAGGTCCACCCGGACACCATTCACCATTTCTTCCCTGGCCCACTAGATCCTTGTTACTCTCTCTGTACTCTGTCTAAGAATTAAATGATTTTCTCAGATCTTCCTCCTATGACTTTTCTCACCAGTAGGGTACCAGGAACAAGTGAGGGCCACATGGACATTTACTGTGAGCACATACATAGGCCCATTTCTGACAGCAATATCTGTGTTGCTTCTGCTGTGGATCTTTCTGAAGTCACATTAGTAATTATCATACTCATTAACACTGTGTTTTTAAATAATTGCAGCTACTGTTCATAACCCAGTTTGGCAAAGTAAGGTATCTGTCACTTTTAGCTAGGAAGCAAAAGGACTAAATTGTCATTCAGAAACACTGATTCGGCGTGACTAAGCTAGGAATGTCCCCATATAACTCAACTGTAATATACAAACATACTTTATTAAAGGTAAAAAAAAAAAAAATCAAGCAGCCAGGGGCAAAATAAGCATGTAAGCCAGAGAGTGAAAATGTTAACCAAGTGTCCAAAAACAACTTCAGCATTTCATTGGTTGCACAATAATACAGCCTTACCCTTATTAAAAGTCTTTAAAAATAAATAAATAGCCAATCAGCACACAGAATTCATACAAGGACTGTTTGAACAGATTTTCACCTAGAGTTTCTGAATCTACATCTTTATCTACAGCTTTCATAGGTTCTTTTCTACAGCTCATGGAGCTGACCTTGCACTTCTCAAGTTACATGAATTTGCTCAGATGAACTGACCATGGTGTGACAAATTTTCAAAAGAGCCTCACCCTAGCTCTAAGGTGGTACCTGCAGAGATTTCCACATAGAATTTTTTTCTTTATTCTTTTGCAAATAAAAGGTCCTTGTCTATGCAAAGCAGGCAGCTAACTGCTTTTTTCACATATATAAGATCCACATGCACATGAAAATTCATGTGTTCTGAGTTCACAGTGATTGTGATCATGGAGGCAGATGCAGGGAAATACTGGGGACTATCTGTTTCTTTCTCTCTCTGTCTCGTTCTTATCATGTTATTCTGGAAACTTCTCGTTAATGAGGTCTCAAATCCACTGATTTCAGAAGTGCATGATTGTGCTCCTACTGTAACACCTATAGGAGCTGTACCCATTTTAGATTATTTACTATTTCAAAGACAAGCAACTCTACTCCAGTACCCAAACAAAAGATTTAAATTAGTATCTCCCCAAAGTCATGTTTTCACTTCATTTTATTCTATACTTAATTTGTTTTAGTCTGTTTTCAGTTAAACACAAAATGTTAAGTAACCCAGTCTGCAAGGTTTTATGTATTCACTTTTCCATTTGCAGCACAGCACACCAGTGTCTGGTGCAGGAAACTTTTATTTTTCAAGTTGTTTAAAAGTCATGACCAAATGCTGAAAAACAGATTGTAAATTGGCACTTGCCTTGTGTTTGCGGTATAATTATTTCTGTGAAGATGCTATCTCTGTATGCAAATAATATTCTAAAAATGTACAGTAGGAATAGGGAATTGTCTCCCAAATGCCACCTTTTCACACATTTCTTCTTGTGGATAGAAGTGATTTTGCAAGCAAGCATATGGTGTCTCATAAGCTACTTGTGTATCAGAATTAGTTACATAATTTTTATATAGATGAAAATCAGACACATTCTTAAAGAACCCCATAATTAGTGAAGTGAAATAGAAAAACCTATTTTAAAATATTATAACTTTGATTTGGGTAACAAGCTATCATATCCATCTACTCTTAGTGCATTAAGAAAAGAGTTCTAAGTAGGAGCATGAACACACAATGTGAATGTTGAAAAGCAATTTACCTGTGTGAATTACTGAGTAATTCTAGTCCATTGTAAATTTATTTTATAAAAAGTGGACACAGCCAGTTCTCCAAACCTGTGGCATCCTGTAGGTGCTATTACATGGGCTGGCCAGTAGGTGGTGGAGGAGCTGGCTTGTACTCAGCAAATGGCTGCCCTGAGATGTAACTAAGTAGCTAAGTGAACAAATAACTTGGTTGATTTGTGCTTAGCTATTTTTCACTTCCTAAGAGGTAACTAACCCACAGTGGAGTAGCGTACCCTGACCAGTGTAAGACTTTGCATCCTGGGTTCACTGTATTTTTACTACAAAGTCAATTTACACCATAACAAAGCATGCTGCGTATCTCCATGCAAAGATATAATAGTATGGTTCTCTAATGAGAAACTTAGATTTTTTCCTCCTTATGCAGAAACTCTTCAGAAAATGTACTGAAATTAAGCATTAAATTAAAAGAAAGGGAATATATTTTTAAGCATGTTCCATGGAATTCCCAATCACCTATCATAAGCTTAATATCTACAATTGCATTTTGATTACTGATCATAATAATAAAAGGATTACTATAAATGATGATTTCTCTGTACTGATAGCTTAGGCTTTCACCTGAAACACAGGTTCATGAGATACCATATTTTCTAGACATCTGGTATATATAAAAAGATGTGCTGAATCAGATTTAAAACAAAAGTCAACACCAATCATTTGGACAAACTTTCAAAAGAATTCAGCACCCATAGGAAAACACTTATTTAGATGCCTAAAGGGGAACTACCAAATTCTGAACTCTTTTGAAAACTACATCTATGTTCTTATCTAACATGATAACAAATATATCTATATATTTCCTGTGGCCTTCTTCGCTCGAAGGCTTTCTCCCGAGCCACCTTTGCCCGAGCAGCTGACCTTGTTCTCCAGGGAACCTCATGTAGACCCCAGAGGATACCTTGATTACCTTTGGGGTGTCCCCCAAACTCGCTTGCCATGACTTTGGGTGGTCTCTCAGTGAAGGGGTCCGCTTTGAGAGTGCCTCCATAGTGGACAAGCGTCCCAGTGGATGTCTCCGGGGCTTCAATCTCCCCTATACCCCGGCCATACGCCAACCTTCTAGACGAGCCTCCAGATCTTTAGCGGCTATTCCCCGTTGATATCTTCCTGGTCCCCACGTCCTTCCTTGCCGATGGGTGCATAGGGCTCTGACTGGATCCAGAGGGTCTGGTGATTCGCTGCCCTTGGAGATGTCCCTTCTGATGCCCAGTGCTATCTATGGGAGATGTCGGTGTTCCTCTTCATGCTCTCTTGTGGTCTCTTTCCCGCCTTCAACTGGGGTCACTGCTACCCTGGCCTGGGATGGAGGGCTATGCTAACCTGCGCTAGACAGGGAACCAAAATAGAACAGCCTGAAAAAGGGAAACACAATCAAAAGTATCTTCACCAACGTAAAGCCCTGGGCCTCAGAAGCAACCCAACATGAAAAACAAAGTTGATACCCCAACTACTAGAACAATGAGATAAGGAAGGGCAAAATGGACAAGGGGGAATCACAGGAAGTGTCCTATACTCTCTCAGTCCCCTACCACCCCTAAGCATGTGCACCCTCAGGGTCGGGATCCATGCCTTCACCCTAGCCGGGGTCTCCTTCTTCCCCTCCAGGACCTGCCTCCGTGCTGTGGTCATGATCTTCATTGCTTCTTATTAGCGCTCCCATGCCAGCTTTCCCTGTCGGCTCTTTTGATCCCTGCTGGGCTTCTCCAGCAAGGGGATTCCCCGCGGCTCCTGCTGCTGCCGCTGCTGCCAGCTACCCTGCCAGTGTCTTCAATCCCCACCGGTCTTCTCTGGCACGGGGATCCTTTGCAGCTCCTGCTGCCTCCGCCACTGCTGCTACCACTGCTGCCAACTACAGCAGCAGGACGCTGTCCGTCCGGCAGTTCCCTGCCAGTCCTCTGGCCCTTGGAGTTTCCTTTCCTGTGCTTTCTGGGATGATTTTTATCTTCACCGGGTGACAGCTTCTCATTCCATCACCCGGCCCCAGCTGGAGATGGGCATGGATGATAAATTGCTCGGGCAGTTTTCCATGGCATGCCTCTTTGCTTCCCTGGGCCCCTGCAGCAAGTATGGTTTTTTTCCCTTTTTGTTTTATCAGGGGTCTGCCTCTGCCTGAGGCTTCCCCCGGTCTGACCCTGTGTCCCTGTGACATTTCCAAACTCTACTTTGAAAGCTAACACAAAGTACTGCAATCACTTAAGAAGCTTATCTTCTTTATAGGACAAAATGTAAGAGAAGGCAAATATCACGACAGCACAGACTTAGGGAATAATTTAAGGGAGACAGAAAGTAGAATCTTATTGAAAAGCATTTCAAGCCATTTAGTTCCCTTCACTAGTCCTAATGAGATGATAACTCTTCAAGTCAAAACCATTAGTTACTTTTAGGAAGCTCACCTCAGGTAAACGAAGAAATTATTTGAAGAAGGATCATTGTGGGTGGGGGCTGTTTGTGGTTCAGCTTGGTAAAGGTAGATGTGGATTTAGTTGTCTTCCCCTGCTAGAATTGGCTTCCACTGATGTGACTATCTGGTCTTATCTTGGCTGTGAACTGAAAATATGGAAAACACTTAGAAACTGATATTCTTGGGGCTGTAGCAGATAAAAACTCAATATCAGTAGCAGAAGGAAATTTGGAAAGTCTGAAGTTAAAATAAATAATCATAGTGAATGTTTGATGGCTCTACATTAAAACACGTGAATTCATATTGTTTGAAATATCATTGAGGTTTTTGGGTGTTGTTATTTAAATCAATGTGATTCTTTTATACTGAATTTCCAAATATCCTAAGAATGCAATAGGACAATATGCACTGAAGTGTGTAATTCTTATATAGATGAAAAGAGCATGTTTGTTAAGCCTGGGGGTTTTGACGGGGTGCAGTAGATGCTCCTGCCAGTACTCATAAGACTTAGAGATTCCTGACTGGATGATTTTGATCTTCAGCTCAGGGTTGTATTGATTGCCAAATATGGGCTCAGGAAAGATTTTTTTCCTCTCTCTACAGTCCATTTGTATGGACTGTAGAGAGATTTGCTTTCTTCTATAGCATGGAGCATGGTTCTTTTCCTGGGTCTTCTGGGCATATATTAATTTCCCTGGCATATTACCACGTTTACCCAAATTCAAGATGACTGAATTTTAGATGACCCCCGCAATAATTAGATTCTATACATGGAAAATATATAAATTTGTTATAACTTTCCATGTATAGAATCTAATTATTGGAGGGTCAACTTAAATTGACCCCCCCACCCACAGCTGCAGCTGTGTAGCCAGGCAGGGGCTAGAGCAGGGGTGAGCAATTATTTTGGGTGGAGGGCCACTTACTGAGTTTTGGCTAGCCATTGAGGGCTGCATTACAGGCAGCCAGGGCAGATAAATATTAACTTTCTACATTTGTAGGGGCCCTGAGGTCTGAATAGAATGGCCTAACAAGCTGCATCCAGCCTGTGGGCCGCATTTTGCCTACCCCTGGGCTAGAATGACCATCTGTTCCTTGCCTTGGGCTGGAGTGAGGCCAGAGCTGGAGCCAGAACCAGAGCCACAATGTGGAGTAAGTGGTGGTGGGGGTGAGAGAAGGGGCTGGCAGCTGGGTAGCAGAGGTCATGAGGGGCAGTGGCTGTGGCTCCATCTTTCGCTTTGGGTTTAGGCTGGAGTTAGAGTTGCAGCAGCAGAGTTGTACTCTTCCCCCTGCCCCCCCCCCAAACTCCTGTGCTTGAATCCAAGACAGGGGCTTTTTTCCCCAGGTTGAATGGGGGGAAATCCTCATCTTCGATTTGAGTAAATATAGTACGTCTCTGTCATTTCAGTGGTAGGGAGTTGGGAGTGCCCCCATCTCCCTTGCTTTTATCTATGTCACATTAGAGAGTGTTCTTGGTGTTTCAGGGACTGTCCCTTATGGGTGTGGGTGAGCATTTCAAGTTGTGATCTGGGGGGTTCTTCAGGTAAATGATAGCATGTGAATCCAGGGGACTGAGCTTGATGGCCCTGGAGGCCCCTCCCAGTCCTGTGTTCCCAAGAAGAGCTTGATTTGCTGTACAATTGAACTCAGTAAGTTTATGGAATGAACAGTGTGATAGGTTAAGGAGTTTTTGGTTGAACAATCAGCATGTGCAATTTGTGGAACCAAGTGTTTGCTATCCCCATGTTGGGGTAGAGAGGTAACTCTCTTGCAGTGCAGTAAGTGCCTGGCACTCCCATACTTCAGGGCTTTTGCTGTTTTCTGTAGGTACCAAGAAAGTATTTTTTTCCCCTTGCATGGATACTGTTGGTTTCTGGGCTTTTTGTATTGGGTTTTGGTAGCTGTTTGTTTTTATTTTTCTTTTGTCACCTTCTGAAACATTTGGTATTAACCACAGCTATGGCTGGAGGTTTTTTACTGTGGGGGAAAAGTTCTGGTGTTCTTGCTAGTACATAGAAACCTCTTAGGTTTCTACCTGAAGGGTCTTGCTGTTGTTTTTTTGCAGTGCCATCCCAGCTGCCAAATTTGGGGCCAGGAAAGAGTTTTCCTTTAGAAAGGGAAAGACTGGGGGGTTATCTTTCTCTGTAGTTTGAAACATGATCTTTTTTCAAGATTCTCTGAGTCTACGTTTAACCAATTACTTCTGTCACTGCAGGGGTGGGGGATTGGCAGTGCCCTCATTTTCTCTTCTTTACCCATGGCACATTATAGAGTAGGGGTGTCAAACATATGGCCCATGGGTCAGATCTGGAGCATGGAGTCCTGTGATCTGGCCTGTGGGTCTTAGATTGACCCTGCACAGTGCATGCAGCACGCAAAGCCAGTCTTGTGCATGGGCTAGACACAGCACCACTGGTGCTGCACATGGGACAAGGGGTCAGCACGGGGCACACGCTGCATGCAACATTTATTCCAGACTAGCCTTATGCACTGGCTCCAGGGCCAGTCCAGAGCAGGCTATGGCAGAGCCAGTATACTGGGTTGGTCCAGCAGGGTGCTGTATGCTGGACCAGCCCTGCATACCACCTGTAGCACATGGGGAGTGTGCTGCCTGGAATGTCCTGCTAGACTGGCCCTGCATGCTGGCTCCTGGTGTGGTTCGGTTCATGCATGCCAGCACACAGGGCCAGTCCAACAGGGCTCCCCCTGCAACATATACCCATCCTGGTCCTTGCACCACATGTAGATAGGGTGGCCGTCATAGAGGACATTCTGGTTTTCTGCTGCTCTGTCCTCTATTGAGATGAAATCCAACACCTTTATGTTCAAGAGAAAAATAAAGCATGATAAAAGCATCTGGTTTAGTCTCAACAGAGGACAGAGGACAACTGGACTGTCCTCTATGATGGCCACCTAGATGCAGAGCAAGCCGCAGAGTAGGGCCAGCATGTGCTCCACACAGAACACAAGGCTCGACCTGCTGCACACACTGCTTGTGGCACAGGGAGCTGGCATGGGGTATGCACTTCAGTGCCGTGCCAGACTGGCTCTGTGCACTGGCTCTAGTGTGGTCTAATCTGGCCCACAAACTAGCCCAGCAACCCTCATCTGGCCTGCAGAGTTTCAGACTCATCTGGCCCCTGTTGTAGGGTATTCTTTGTATTTCAAGTTTTGTGCTTTGTATTTATGTATGAAGACTTGAAGTGGCAAATTTTAGGAAATCCTGCAAACATAGGGGCTGAACTTGTTGTCCCTGAAGGCCCCTTCCTATCCTACCTTCCTAAGAAATTATGGCAAAGAACAGCATAGTCCATGGATAATTAGGGCCAAATTTCCCACAGATATGCCTACTTCCCATTTACTCAAATATTTATGTATCTGAGGACATACTGTAATTGAGTTAAAGGAAGGATTTTTGCGTTAGTAAGTTTGTAAAAACATCAGTGTAAGCCACATTTTTGTAGAATAGGTATCCTGTAGGAAAACAGTGAGTTAAATCATGAAGCAGCCAGTGGTGTAACAATGACATTGCAAACAACTGAAATAATATTCAGAAAGAGAAATGTACCGCGCAGTATTTGGCAGTATGATGTGTGTGTGTGTTTCTATCCTATGATAAACACTGGGTTCAATTAAAAAAGCCTGTTTTTCATGCTTTTATTTTTTTCACTCTTAGATAACTGCAATGGACCAGTTCCACTAAAAATAATGTTACAGAGCCTTTACACATTAGGGGGCTTTCATATGAATCTTGTTGCACCTGAAAAAATAAGTTTAGTTTTCAGCACTAAATATAGAAAGAACAGCATCAACATTCACAGTGAATTTTCACATTTTAATGTACCAGGTGAGAGAGCTGCTCTTCAGAATGGCTGTCATACTAGCCAAGAAAAAAATAAGGGCCTTCTGAAGTTGAACATTGCTAAACCATAGTCTGTGCTGGCAAGGTGCCAGTATAAGTAATGTGTAGTAATGTACAGGCCTGGGGCAACTTAATAAGTGACACTATAATAATTAGAAATCTTTAGGGCTCAAATAGAATATGCATGTTTTAAACAAATATTTATCATTACTTTTGGGGAATGCTTTTCATCTAATAAATGTGAAAAAATACTGCAACTAAGGGCAAATATGCCTTAATTTAAAAAAAGAGAAAAATGAATCGTACATCAAAGGATAGAGTACAACATTTAAATGGAGCATTCTTATTAACAGCAGCATTAGCACATAGAGGCCCCAGTGGGAGATTCACGATCCATGTGTTTGGCGCTGCATATCTGTAAATAACTGGTCTACAAAAATGGCAGAACACCATAGGTGGATGAAAGTAATACAGTAGTTGGGATGGAGAAGGTAGGGGAGGGAGGATGAGAGTAACTATACTGCAGGCCAGGGTATAGGTTAAAAGAGCACAGACCAACTGCAGACGCTTCCTCAGCCTGATAAAGGGTATTTGTACCCAAAAACTTGTAAAGAATTGTTTCCAACTATTTGAGTTGCTCTAATAAAAGATATCGGATTTACCCAAAGAAACTTGTATACTGCAGACATGCTTTCATGTTGCCTAGCTCTGTGCACAGTGTGCCTGCCCCCTTTTTAGCTAACGTCAGCTCTCTGGGTTCTGAATGTATTGTGGAACAAAGCATCCTTACATGTGATTTGCCATATCTATATTTCTTGACCAGAAGGATAGTTGCAGTGTATACATGTACCATCGAATTTCTCAAGTACTTCTAGCAAATGTGTCGGGTTGCTCATGGCTGGGTACACAATGTAACTGTGTTTCAGTGGTTTAACAATACCTGATATCGCAGTCAGGTAATTTTTGTTAGAAATAAAAGATTTATAGCATTTATAAAAAAACCCCAAAAAACATGCCTTAACTTCTTGTTTCACAAACACATATTGTTAGTGGTACTGAGTAACACTGGAGGTGTAACAGGGTAGTTCTGTACCCTGGGGAAGTGGTGGCTGCTGTGTGGCCAGTCGTAGCAGCACGGCCAGTCGTCAGTTGTAATGGTGGCTATTTTTGTGCACATTCGTCCTTCCCAAAGGCAGCACCTGGGGCTACCACCTCAGTCATCCACCCCTCAGTTACACTACTGAGCAGAGTATGTTTTGTGAAATGGAAAATTATAATATGCCACCTGAGGCAGGGAGTAGGCAGTTATACAGAACTGACTTACAGCAATTGGGCTATCAAATTCACAAGAAAACATTGCCCCATGTTCTGAAATCCTTGGAAGAGTGGATTTCACTTTATTTTCAATTTAATTTTCAGTTTATTTTCTCAAGCAACCTTTTACAATCTAAATGCTAATGTCTGTCTGTTCAGCATTACACTTTTGCGTTTAAACAGAAGGAGCAGCAGCAGGAGGAGTGGCAAGCAGAAGTCAAGTGGAGGTGGAAAAATGCACTGAATCACATCCTCAGAGCTGTTATAAGGGACCTGGAAAGCAGTTCCTTTGAAAAGTATTCATTGACCATTGTTCATATGTTTATGGTCACTCCCAGTGCCCTAAGCAACAGCACATATGGGGAAAAAACCACTTGGCCAGGGAGCCATCAGATAGCAGAATTAGGCTGAGGAATGAGATTTTGATGAACTCTTTTAAAAAAATAATGATCTCTGAGATAAAACCAAACAAGCCAGTCCCAAAGGAATCTGTTCTAAGAAGAGCCAGTAAAGAACTTTCCTTTACAATTAAACATGGTAGTGGGAACACACACATGGTTTCATGACAGTTTTCGGGGGGGGGGTTAATGATATTTTGAAAACAATGGCAAACACACTCAGGAATCTTTTTTTCTCTATTTTCTAACCAGCTGTAGTTCTGAGCAACTAAAAAAAAAGCAAAGAAACTATAATGGAAATATCATTTCAACCATACATAAGGCACATCTTCCAATTATATTTTCATGTAATAGGCTTGCAACTTTTTATTTTGAAAGAGGCTATGGTGAGCATTCTGAATTTGCAGATTGTCAGAGGAGATAATGAAGGCAGGTGTGAAGGTTTCCGATAAGCTGGTGTGAGGCCAGTAGAACAGGCAGGAACTGTACACTTGAGAGAGTGATATCAGTAACCCAGTCTAGGTGCCCAGATTGCACTGGTTTGCAGTGACACGATAAGGCAAAATTGCTGTTTTGGTCTCAAAAGATTTTGCCACATTTAAGGTCAATTTAAAAAAATAACTTTGGGCTCCTATACACATGCAGGGAGGCTGCTCCAACATGCTGTAATTACATGTGTCAGTGTCCCCATCCTGGAAAATGGCAATGGGGCCCTTTAAACTCAAGCTTGTTAGACGAGCTTAAGTTCAACGTGACCTGCTGCCATTTTTCAGCATGGGGGTGCTGATACACGTGATGCTCTGAGTGCTTGGAGTTGTGTTAATTAAAGCACCCCCCGCCTCTGAGAGCACATCTATAAACACCCTTTAAAGTCAGCCACAAATGCTGATTTGGAGTACTTTTTTGGAGGGTACTTGGATACTTACAGAAGCTTGACTCTTAGAAGGTGGGTGTTAATCAGTTTCTGAAAATTCAGGTCACAGGTTGGGATGTGGTATTTGCAAATCACTAGCTACTTCAAAGAACCTGGCTAATGTCTTAATCCTTTAGGTCGTTAAATCCTTGTTCTGAATGTGAATTAGTGTCATGCCAGGCTTATAGCTAGCTAAACCAAACCCGAAGAGCCCAAGTGAAATGGAAGGCATCGTACAAGAGTGTCAAGCCATGACCTCAAACCTGGAGCATCGGCTGCCCTGCACAGCCATTCGTCCTAGTCTACCACCTCCCCAGATGACCTTTTAGGCTGATCCTAGCCACCAGTCTAGCCATCTGCCTACTCCCTACCACTGGAGTGGCTGGCCAGGGTCAGCTGACTTATTAGCCCCTCCCAGAGAAACCCCTGACCCAGAAAAGGAAGTGTCAGGGCAACAAGGTTTAACCCTTATTCTGGTGGTCTTGCTGTTTCTTGTGACTTGCACCTCTGCCTGCTCTCTCCTTGATCTTTTGGCTACCTGACCCAGTTTGCCCTCTGATTGTGTTCTGCCTGACCCTTTGACTTCCTAATTCTGTTTTTCCCCAGACCTGGCTCTTTGCTTGACCTCCTGGCTATTCAGCTCAGCTCGTCCTCTGACTCCATGTTCTACCTGACCTTCTGGCTTCCTGACTCAGTTTCCTGAACTGACCTCCTGGTTTCCTCACCAGCCTGGGCCTGGGGTCTGCTCACTCCTCCTGGCCCAGGTTGGCACCTAGTTTCCTGAGTGCCTCCCAATCTGGCTGCCCATGACCCAGTGTGACAGAGAGGACAGTCTTGGTTCCCATGTTGCAAGGCCCAAATACAGAAGGTTTGGCAAAGGCCCCAAAATGAACACAAAAAAATTGTGAATTATTAATTAAATCTGAATGTTGTGGAACTCCTTCCATTACGAAAAGTAACTGTCTGTAACTTCAGTTTCATGTTTCTATATTTCAAATGTGGAGTCAGGCTGGATATGTCCCACACTTAAAGCTAAGCTCCATCAAAGTAGCCTCCCACTCCAAACATTGCCAACCCCTGCTCTACACATATCGTATTTATTTATCAAGTTGTCAGAGCTAGTTGTAAGAGAGATAGAAAACTTTGCAACTGCATATTAATCCTGAAGCATAGTGATGGCAATGTCAAGTCAGCATTTTAATTTTTACATGCAGAGACATCTTGCTGATTTTTGTTTGTGGAAAGAAGTTGCAATTGTTGGCATAGTATAAATAGAATATTACCATTTCCCCCTGCCCTTATAACCTGATCCCTAGTCCTGGGTGAGCAAAGTAATGAAGAAAAGAAGGGGGGAAAAAATCTGTATAGAAGTGATGGAACTGAAGTGTTGTATACATTGGACAACATATTCTACTTTTGAAGTTAGAAGAAATATTTGATTACTTAATACTTGGAACTTTTTCATTTTTTAATAATAATTTTCAATATTTGAAGGGGAAAAGGTCAGTGTGTTTAAAAATGAATACCTTAGTAATTGATTTACCAACATCAATTTGCCTTTCGCTGAAGGCTGCTGTTTATTTATTTATTTATTTATTGTCACACTACTAGCTTGTTTCTGGAAAAAAAAACCCTCATATTTGAACTGCTCAGAAAATTATCTCAGTTTCCCCAGAACAATTCTTAATCATAAAAAGATGCTTTCCTGAACAAGAAGTTTATTGGCTCTGATTGAATAACCAGATGCAGCCACAGATTTTAGTTTAGCAGAACAGTTCAGCATTCTCCAGTAGGTTCCATAATAAGAACCATCATAAAAACCAG
>NW_017729025.1:59424153-59436381 GCF_001723915.1 Gavialis gangeticus
ATGTTTATTTATTGTCACACTACTAGCTTGTTTCTGGAAAAAAAAACCCTCATATTTGAACTGCTCAGAAAATTATCTCAGTTTCCCCAGAACAATTCTTAATCATAAAAAGATGCTTTCCTGAACAAGAAGTTTATTGGCTCTGATTGAATAACCAGATGCAGCCACAGATTTTAGTTTAGCAGAACAGTTCAGCATTCTCCAGTAGGTTCCATAATAAGAACCATCATAAAAACCAGTTTTAACCAGTTTTAAATTAATGAATCTTCAATGTATATTTGATATATGTTCCTATAGACATACTTAGTTCTTATGCATATAGTAAACAATGTTTTTAGTCATATATGCAGACTAGTATCCTCTCCAGTAAGTATCAAGTGCCGTCAATCTCTCATGAGTCACTAATGCAAAATTACCTCCCTATGGATTCTCAGACTGAAAAGATTTAAAAGGACAGGACTCAAACCTCTAGGAGGCCTTTGATGATTCCTGGAAGAACTATTTTTCAAGAAACCTCTAGAGAAATAGCTCTTAATTTTGCTCGTATAATGCTCCAAAGAGTGAGAACTCACAACCTAAGGCTTGGACAAATTAAATGTAATATTACTTACAGTTTCTTCAATCTATTTTCTCCCAAAACTCTCTACTTAAGATCATTTCCTAATTAAAGCATTCCTGGATTCCCTTTCATTGTATTCAAAGCATAAAGCTGTTTCTTTAGTCAATCCCCTGCTATGTCTTTTTAAACATGGCTACAATGTATCTGTATAACTAAATGTATCTTCTCCTCTTAATCTGGCTTTCTTTACTACAGATCCACCTCTACTAATCGAGAGATAAGGTCTAAATCAGGGATGGGCTATTATTTTGGGTGGAGGGCTGCTTCCTGAGTTTTGGCAAGTCATTGAGGGCCACAAGGGTAGCTCCACCCCTTGGCAGGTGCCCCGCCCCCTGGTCACCATCTTAGGACTGGAAGTCCCAGTCCCTAACCCCTGACCTTTGCCACCAGAAGTTCCTCCTCTTGCCCCCTGGAGGTACTCCTTTCAGCAAGTGCTCCTTTCCTCTGACCAAGTTGGACCTGCAACACTTGTACAGGACAGGGTACCACATTAAGGGACTGATGAAGGTAAAGGTTGTTCTCTTGTCTAAACCTATAATGAGAGAATTTAAGAACTTTATATTTTTCTACTTTTCAGTTGCAACTTCCTGATCCTGTCTTGCAGTCCTTATTTAAAGTAGGGTGGATGAGGAGAACCTGTGATGAACAACAGTAATGAAACTGACATACTTAAATTGAAATAAATTTCTCATTAATGATCTATAAGTTTGTTATGATAATATCTATGTTTCAAACCAACTAAAAATCAATTGTGAAGCTAAAGGACTATATTCATCAGTTGCCTCATCTAAAAATAACCTGTATATGTGAATTATCCTTTTAATATATTAAGTATTTTTGATGTATTAGGAACAAAGTCAAAGATTATTCTTCTAAGCTCTCTGTATATATACCTGAAAAACAATGTCAGAAGAAGGATAAGATGGTGTTTTCAATTCTGTCTGCTTGTCCATCAAATGTAGGTATTTATACTGCCATCATAACTGTATTATCTTAGGTGTGGGTCTCTATAGTGCCTTTCACTACAAATATCTTCCCAAACAACTCTTGATATATCCACCATATTTTACCTGACACCATCAAACTGCTTTTATCTCTGTGTTGGGATGCACAGTCAAGTGCTGAACTGCTCCTCACTACAATGAGTCTAGAGAAGGTGACGTCTGCCAGTGACATCAGGAAAAGCCATTGCCCTTATATAGAGAGCCATAGCATGTATAGCATGTAGAAACAAAAGGAATCTTAATGTGTAGGGTCACGGCTCAAATATCCACACCTAAATCCCAAGAAACTTGGGAAAATTTACATAAGAGAGATGAAGTGATGAGACAAACCTGCTAATCTGTAGTTCTACAAAACATTGACATTTGAGGCCTGATGCTAGGCTTCTAAACCAGGGCCAAATAATATATAATTTAATTTGATGAATTAAGCCTCTTTTTCTTTTTGTGCACACAGAGATTAAGTTTGCCTTGATTTATTCATTAATGGGTATTATTCTACGCATTTACGTACAGGTCTTTTTAAACTGTTGAATTAAATGTGAACAATTCCCTGAGTATTTGATGATAACTACTGTTATTTATTTACTGCTGAGTACAGGCAATGTATTTGGCAATGCAGGAGACATACAGATTCCTTTCCTTTAACTGTTCAAGACTTTTACTAATTAGATAAGACATGTGTAATTGTTTCTGTACTGTGATTGGATAACCAGAAATTTCTGTTGCAGAAACTTCTGCACATGAATTTAAAGTCAGTAGATACATGTAGCTTTGTAAAAACCTTGGTCCAGCATAGCATCTGTTTGGATATTTGCACAAGTGCATAAAAAAGGAGAGCTATGTATTCTCTTTGGCAATAGTTGACAGAAAGATATGGTTACCACCACTGCTATCACCAGCTTTACTGGCTATTTAGTTAAGTTGGAGTGATTCCCTTTTTTAGCTTTTATATCTCTAACTCAACCAGCACTGGGTTAGGTGGCAGCTCCCAAAAAAGTGAAGCTTGGCCAAGAGTTGATCTGTGAACCACTTACACTTAGAATCAGGTTCTGCAGTCCAATAGTCAATAGGTGTTACCTCTTCCCAAAAGACAAAGAATATTAGTCTTCTATAGAAGATGACTAACTAGCTTCTAGGGTTAGTTCAGGTAATGTGCAAGTTCATATTTGTTCATCTCTCCTCCACCTGCTACCTTTTTTAGAGATGTCAAATGGCAATTAAGATACAATGTTTTTAAAAACGGAATAAAGTTTTTAGCAGTATAATATAGCTTATTACAAAAGAGAAATTACTGCATGAAGCTACGTTAAAAATATATTATTCAGTCATTGAGTGCAAGTAGTTGCCGTATTTACCTGAATCTAAGAATTTAAGATGACCCACAATAATTAGATTCTATACATGGAAAATTATAAATTTATTATAATTTCCTATGTACAGAATCTAGTTATTGAAAGATCATCTTTAATTAATCCTCTCCACTGCTGCAACGGGGCAGGTAATGGGGGGTAGATGGTGTGGGGAGGTCATGCAGCTTGTCTCCTGCTTGTGCCTGCCCCCCTGCCACCTCTCCCCCTTACTTGCCCCCCACAGTCCCCTCTGCTCTTACCTCCTGCCCCTCCCTGCAGCCTCTACTCCCTCTTCCCCGCAACTTTTCCTCCCCCTTCCCATCCTCCCCAGCCTCTGCCCACCCCTTACCCTTTCTCCACACTGGCAGTCTTCATCCCCGTTTTAGCCTTGTACACAGAGCAGGGGCATGGATGGAGTCTGCTGGTGCAGAGCAACAGTAAGGGGGAAGGGAGAGGGGCAGGCCAGGGAACAGAGGCTCCAGGGGGGGAGATGGGGGAAAGGGCTGCGGCGGAGGGAGATGGTAGGGTGCAGAGGTGTGGGGGACAGGCAGTAGTTGTATCTATGGCACCAAACCCAGGTAGGGACTGGAGCCTAAGCGACAGCAGCTACTTTTTCCCTCTTCCTCCCCACCAACTGCCCTCCTACTTGATTCTAAATCAAGGAGCCTTTTTTCCTGTGTTAAATGGGGGAGGGGATCATCTTAGTATTGAATAAATATGGTAATTCTAGCTTGAACTTATCTTCATTAGATAATTAAATAAGACCAATTGCTATCTTGTTTTTTTCTGAGTAAACAGGATCCTCTAACTATCCCTGTATAATCACACAGGTGGCTTCTCTTTGGTGCTGAATAATTGGTCCACATGCTACTGCTATTCCCATGTGCACAATTCCTCTACTAACCCCTTGCTGAAGTAACTCCCCAAATTTTCTTGAAATCAAGCATGACTGATCAGAATCATAAACACAGAAGCACTAAAATATCTGTAACACATGCACTCAACCAAATGCTTAATGTTAAACATTTTACTAAATATGTAAATTAAAACTATATAAATATGTATTCAAATATATATATCATTTCATTCTAGCTTGTGTGTGTCTGATCTTTTCCTCTCCCCATAAAAACAGACTTCAGGTAACTTTAGTTTCTAATCCAAAGTTCCTACTATAATTATATTCCTCTCTCTCTCTTTCTCTCTCTTTCTCTTTTCCAGCAATAATTAGACTTGTTAGAGGAAAAAAATTAGCTTCTATTTTTAGCAGACTAGTCTATCTCTGCTCTCAGAGGTGGTAACAAAAATATCAGTGTCCAATTTTTCTCTGCATCTGATCTAGCCATTTGAGACTTGCATTTCCTGCATTTCTAGTTTGGCTGTTTACACACATTCAGTTTGTTCTTCCTCTTTCTTCTCCTGGACAGTTCAAATCTGTTCTCTTTCTTCTATTAACAATTCCTTCCTCCATCTCCATAATATACAATCTCAGAGCAAATTTTGACAAATACAGTCTCTCCTTTTCCCAAAGGTGCTAAAGTCTTTGCATCTTTATGAAAGAGCAATTTCTGCTTTGCTTCCCTCAGTCCTAAACTATTTGTATATCTTCTTTTATCAGTTTAGGTGATTGTAGCTTTAATGAAGTCAGTAATTTGGCCAGCAACAGTGGGGCAAAGGAGATACGGCCATACCCTCTCTTTGGCTGTGCTATACATGTGCAATGAGCCCTTTATGGTCACCAGTTAGTCAGTGTGAGCTCTAGGTAGAGCCACTGCTTTTGCACAGCTCCAGAGCCCAAGAGGTGAGCACTGCCACCACTCATCCCTCTTTCCCTGCTGCTGAATTCAGTGGCAGGGGCTGGGGAAGAGGGGGGAGGAGACAGGAAGAGCAAACAGCCATGATGCTCACTCCCTGGACTCTGGAGCCATGCACAAGAGCCCACACCAGTGAGCTCATACAGCACAGTGCATATGGGGAGCTCTAGTGGGAACCTGTGCTGACCAGTCAGTGAGCTCAGAGCACACCACAGCTCTGAGCCAGTGTGGACACACTGCTGAATTCCCTGGATCTACCCTTGACTAAGGCCTTAAAACTTTGCTGGAGATAAGCAGGTGATAATTGTATTGAGGGTCATCCAACTTCAGAGGGCCACTTGGCACGGTAGTTGTGGGCCTGGGGCTACACACCACATGGGCCACATGTCACATGGGGCCCCAGGCCCTGGAGGCTCCCAGGCTGCCTACTGTGCAAGCAGTGTGAAAGCTCCCCCCAACCTACTGCTGCTGCTCAGATGAGCTGCTACCTGCCCACCCTCGCTGCTGCCACATAGGCAGCATAAGCCCACACCACTGCACAAATGAACCACCAGAGCTCCTCCCCACTGCTGCCACATGGGCAGCACAAGTACCCTTACTGCTACTGTATGAATCCACCTGCCACATGAGCCCTTTGCTGCAGCCACTGTGCAGGCAAGTCCCCAGCCCCTCTGCCACTGTCCCTGTCACCTCCTGCTGCTGTCCCTGCTATGCAACTCTCCCATCACACCCCAACTGGCACAACTGCACAAGTAGCACAACCTCCCCATCTCCCCACCACATGGGCAACACGCTTACCAGGCCCTCTCTAGCTATGCTACTTTGCACCAGAGACCCCAGATGCCACCCCAATAGCAGGAGCCTGTGGGCCGTACATTAACCCCCCACAGGCCACCAGTTGGACAGCCCTGAGTTATACAAACTAGATTTGCTAAAAAGGAAGCAATGAACACAGTAAGCAGGCAATATAAATATAATACATGCAGGTGTGATAATAAGAGTAACTATTTTACTAACAACTGAAAAATACTCATTTTTCCTACTCTAACTTTACAGAGATTTGACCTAAGATGAATTGAAGATACCCAGTCACAAAGAACCAAACCAAAGTTTGTTCAACCTTTCCTAGAAAAGGTTGTGAAATTTAAATTGATGCCTAAGGGTGCAGACAGAAGCGACAATTTTCACTCTATATGGCCATAGAAAGCAGTTTATAGCTGTGACCCAACACAAGTGCATGACTGCAAACAGCTGAAAATATGGTTGACAGGGTGAAAAACTGGCCCCTCATTGTATGTGATATCAGATAAAGATGTTTCAAAATGTAGTGTCTTTTGTAACTTGTGTCTGCCGAGCTCCTAGCCTGTCACTGTTTTCAGAATGGGAAGGGGAGAGGAAGTGGAGGGAGTTAGTCTGGAGGTTTTTAGCTGCTCCCCTCCCCCACCCCCGGAGGGTAGGGCAGGTGTATGGGAGCCCCCCCATCCCCACTACCACCAACGGTGCAGGAGCTCCAATTCAGCCACCCCACCCTTCAACACCAGCTGGGGAGCTCCAAAAATGAGCTTCCTCTGCTGCCTTTCCCCTCTCCCATTTTGAAAATCATGAGCACTGGCAGAGAGCCTGAGCCATTGCTAGATTCCCCTCCCCCCCAGGACCAAAAGAAACTTCTGTTTGGTCTGCAGTAACGTAACTCAGAATGCTGCAGAAATCATTCTGGTTCATGGGCGACTGGTGCTGCCTCGAGGGGGGCACGTGCCCCTCCTGTGACCAGTCCCGCCAATCAAGGAGGGGATACTCCACAGCTGATCCTGTTGACCGGGTGGGGGGCCCCCTGCCGCTGATCCTGCAACGGCCGATCGCTGCAGCTGCTTCTGGGAATGGCTGTGGCCGCTTCTGGAAGCAGCTGCAGCAATCGGCCAGCGCTTGCAGGTGGGGCACCAGTGCTCCTGCCTGTCCCCCTGCCCATCACTTAAGCTGTGAGCGTGGCTAGTCAGGGGATGCACTGGTGCTCTGAGGGGGCTGCATGTGCATCCCTGTGTGCCCCGTACATGTTGACACTGTTCTGAGTTACAGCTGGGAGCTGCACTTCTGTCTGCACCCTGAAATAACAGAAAGTTTATTTATATAGGGGTTAGCATGTCCTAATGTAAGGCCCATTTTCATTTTATGTGGTCTGTTCTAATAAATTCTCTAGATATCAGATTGCTAATTCATAAAAGCAAAATCCCATATAAAAGGAGGCAAATCAGTGGGTGTGTCTATGTGAAACATTTACTGCAAATAGACCAATTAGCTCTGCAGTAAATGTCTCATCTCTATAGGTGCAGCCCTATTAGGCTGCAGGAATCTAATTAACTCTGCAGCATAAATACAAGTACTTTCCTGCTGCAGAAGTTTTTACTCTGCAGCAGTGCACGTACCGACACTGACCTGGCTGGGTGGGGCACAAGCGTGCTTCAGTGCCAGGGCTGCCTGCCAGGTAGCCTTGCACTGGAGCACCCTCATGCCCCAGCCAGACCCTGTGAAACATTTTGAGGCAAGTTAGAGCAGCCGCAGCCTGGCAGGCTAACCCTAAATATTTAGGTATATGGGTAACTGCTTCTCACACTTTCCTTACTTATGCACTGCAACTCTAACCTTATTCCTTTACCCACACCCATCTACTACTATCCATATTAATTTGATTTCAAAAAATATTTATGTCCCAATTTACATGCATCTTATTCTTGTATGTTGTTGCAGGTGGGGGTGAGAGGCATGGATGGGTGGGTATAGGTTTGTGGGGTGCTGTCGTGTGTGGGTATGTGGGGTGTGGGGAAAAGTGTGGGTGTGTGGGGGGGTCTGGCGGGTGGATAGGCCTTGCAAACATCTTCTCTTCTTTACTATGTTATTGTATGGAAGCAGACAATATGATCCTATCTGACACCTCTATAAATAGTTTGTACTGATTTGTTATACCACCTCTAGTCTAGTCAACAGCCACCTATCTTGATCATTTTTATCATCACTCAGATTAAAATCAACTATAAATGACAGAGATGACAGAAGGAGCTTGGACAGTTTATTAAACAAATGTATCATAATTTTATATGACCTCTTATTAATGGACTTCCTTAAACTGTAATTTTCAGAAGTTACTTAGATCTACAGTGCTGCTGTTCTACGAGAAACACAATTTTTTTAAATAAATCATTTCAGAGAAACAATATTTTCAAAATATTCAGATACACACCCACTTCTAAAATTTTTCAAAGTTTTCTGTGAACCAAAATGTTGAAAAAAGAAGGTGTGCCAGATCAAGTGAAATATTTTATTTGACCAAAAAGAAAATATTTTATTTCCACTTGGAGAGGTTTTTAAAAATAAAACTAAAGGAAATTTTGAAATTAAAAGCCATTTGGAATTGAAAAATCAAAATATTTTGTTTTGATGAACAGATGAAATTAAATGTTTCAGCAACTTCTTTTTTCATTTTATCAAGATGAACAGTTCAACAGAGTGACAGAAATTTACTAAACATTTCAGTATTGCCAAATATGCATTTTCATTAAAAAGTTTTAACCAAAAAAGTTCATCCACTTCTATTTGTGTCCCACTCAAAACTTTGGGGAGGGAACATTTCTTAGAAGAGACCATGCACTAACTTTTTTCTATTCTAGAATTTAGTCCAGAAAAAAATTATGTCTTTTACACTGGATAACATAGGTGTTGTGCATGTATAAAAAATTCTCAAATTTAGATGTTAACAGCATCCTTCTTAGTGACATAAACATATGTGTCCCCAGCTCCAGTCTCTGAGTTATAGAAAAGGGATCATCTCTTAATTCTTAGAGTACAAGTTAAGTTAAAGCACAGCACCTGTTTTCTTGATACCCCACGTTTAAAGAGTTTCTTCAGTTCTCTTTACAGATCTCATATTCTTAGGTTGTCTGAACCCTACAATTAAAAATCACTCAGCCAAAGTTCTATAACCTCTGAATGCACACAAAGTGAAACTTAGTTGATGTTTGTTTGATTCTCAGACCCTTCAAGTTTTTTTTACTAGCACTCTTCCTGAGTTTTCATACCCTCAAATTACACAAAAAAATACTTTAAAAGCAGCATAAGCTTTCAAACAAGCATTATGATTGCCTTTATGAAAACTGTGGTGGTATGTCAATATGAAGGTCATGCAAAAGAGCAAGTGGCAGTCAGTTGTACAATTTGGGCACAGTCTTATATTTATGATGCAGAGATGCTCTGCCTTTGGGGAAACTGGAGAGAAAGTCTGCTTCTCTGGTCTTCCAGTGTGCAAGGAGAATTCATTTCCTTCTGCCTCCTGCCTACTAAGTTCCTCCTTCAAACTAGGACTGTCCTTTGCCTCTGGACAAATAAAGACAAGAATGGTCCCTGATTTCCCTTGTGTGCATGAATTGTCATTGTGCTAGGCATTTATGGTGACCATATAAAAAAAGAATCTCACCCATCCTGCATACTCATGTAAGAACAATGTTCAGATTGGTTCAAAAGGATGTAGGCTTGTGCAGTGAATTATCAGCTATGAGATGGTGACATATCTCAGGATATCTCATGTTGAGATACAGGAGCTGGCATTTTGGACTTGGATTTACAGAACACATTCGGGATTCTGATCAAACTATATGGCATGATTCTAGGTAATGTGCCCTTGTAGGGCATCATTGATCATTCCTGGGTGATCTTATCAAAGAAGTAACTGCCCAAAGACCCATTCTTCACTATATGGTTTCATTTTAGTCTGAGTACTGACTCTTTATGTAAACACAGGGAGGAGGGTCTCAGCTGAATAAAATGCTTAAGAAGATAATACCGATTTTGGCATGTCAGAGCATGAGTATTTGACATCTCTTCTATGACAGTCAGATTTTATTCTCAGAGAAAGTTAGCAACTCTAGAATCTGTAGTATTAAGTCCTTTTACTTTTAGTGGAAAGTTATTCTCCTTGGATGGTGATTTAACTATTTTTTGCAGAAGTTCACTCTTTTTGGCAAGTTCAACATTATTAATCTCTGTGCTTTGGTGTGATGTTCATGATTAATGATGGATTATTGCTTTACCTTTGTGTTAAAACAAACTTATTTTTTTCTCTCTACTACTAGTATGCTCCTGCTGCAATGAAGTTTCAGAAAGGAGAGAGGGTGTGGGAGCCTACAAATGTTAAAGACAGGTTAATTCTAGACATGGCTTTACATGTTGACATTTCCCAGTTAACACACAGCTCATAGTAGATTTCTGTTGAAACTCTGCCATGATATACTGCCAGCAAATGGGAGTGGTGAAAAATACTAGGAAGACCAGTGACTACTAAAATAACACAAAATAGTACTGCTGTCATCACCTGTTGCCACAACACAGACTTCAGCAAAAAATGCACATGGTGAGAAGGCCCTGGCATATTTGACTGAATTGTATATGCCACTCATCCTCAGGACATTTTTGTTATTGTTGTTGCATTTTTATATTCAATCCACAGCTGTGTAGTAGTTAGATAGCGTGTTTAGTTACTATCATGAGGGATCTAATTGTTTGCTGCTATAAATGAGCAGAACCCCTGGAAAACAATCGAGCTGCACTTAATTACCCAAGCAGAGAATTTGGCCCAGAGTTTCCCCACATTACTTCTTTGCGCCTAATTCTGCAAATGGATCATATGAATATATCTTGCACTCACGGTATGTCATTGCATTAGTGGGCTGTTATATAGGAATACAGAATAACGTGTCTAAATCTGTTTGTAGAACTGGTCCTTGAAACTATAAAATGTGCATATTATTGCCAGTATTTGGCTCCATTCATAGTTGCAGCGAGAGATCATTTGGGATATCATCCTGCACTCCTTGCAAAAACAGAATGCCTGGTGGATTCAATGGGAATTTTGGGTTTTCAAGGAATGTAATAATTCCAGGTTCTACAAAATTTTGTTCTGCAAGATTAACTCAGTTATAAGGTATGTACAGACATTTGTGAGGTTAGATTGTGTTTGAAATGGCTGCCCAAACTAACTTAGTTCACTCACATGTGGATCTTACACTTGGATCTCTAGTTAGGTTGATCTAAATGCTGAACAGTACACGTTCCCCAAAAGTTAGATTGATTAAAAAATAGCTGGCCCAGTCTAGTTTACCTGAGAGGTATGCTAAGTTAGATCAGGCACAGTTAGACTGATCTTACCAAATGTGTATACATTTGGAGTGCAGCCCAGGAGCTGGGAAAGCCCAGCTGTGTCCCAGCTCCAGGACTGTGCTTTTCCTACCTGCCCTGTCCCTCCTGGTCACCAAGCTATTTTTAGCCCCTCCACCCCTTCCCCCAACCCCAGACAGACAACATCCCCACCCCTTGGACCAGTTAGCCCTTTCCAAGCCTGCCAAATGCCACCCTCAAGCCTGCAAACTGCTCCTGGTACTGGTTTTACTAGCATTCTCTGGTACAGGTTCAGCAAGGAGGGGTTATTCATCTGAGCATGTGAGGGGTCTAAACATAGTCCCCGGGGGGGGAGCCCCCCGAGCCTGCCAAACCCTCTTAGCCTCCCCCCCCCCGCTGAGCCACTAGCCCCTTTTGATCCACCTGCCCCTCCCCCACTTTGACTTACTGCAATCAGGTTCCTGGGATCACTGGTAAAACCAGCACCAAGAGTGGCTTTTGGGATTGATGGATCAGGTTTGGCAGGATTGTACAATCCCTTCCCCCCAATTTCCCCAAAATTTCTCACAGACCCTGCTAGCCCCGCCCAATCCTACCAAACCCTCCTGGACCCCACCAACCCCCCAATACCCTAGCAGCACCTCTGCAGACTCTGCTAGCCTTCCTTAATCCCTACAACCCTCCATGGATCCTGCTAGCCCCTTGATCTCCCAAGTTCTCTTGTCTACCCCATTAGCCTCCTGATTCTGCCACCTCCCCCCCACCCACAGTCCTACTACCCCCCCAATCCTACCCACTCCTCCCCTTGCCCAGACTTATCATAGATCAGGCTCCTTGCACCTATCTATTTACTGAATTAGATCAGGTGACCATTTATAACTCTACATTACTTCCCAAACTTCTAAGTGTAATGTCTGTTAGGGCTGTGCAAAATTTCAGGTGGTGATTCAATTCAGAGGAGATTTGGCCCGATTCAGTGGCCAAATCTCTGAATCCAAATTGAATCAGGGGACCAGTTTAAAGGTACGATTTGATTCAAAGCTCTCCGAATCTTTGGCAAAGATTTGGAGAGCTTTGATGATTTGGACAGTCCCTGGTGGCTGCAGGAGAGGGCTGCAGCCACTCCAAGCTGATAAGTACTATGGGCAGGCGAGGGGGTGCTGGGGGAAGGGACCATGGGGGGGACCTCTGCCAGCTCCCCCAACCCCCAACTGCTCCCCCAGTCCCCTTGACCCCCGCCCCCTCCCCCAGCCCCTCCAATGGCTGCCCCCGCCTGCCCCAGCTCA
>NW_017729025.1:59436466-59439976 GCF_001723915.1 Gavialis gangeticus
ATGGCTGCCCCTGCCTGCCCCAGCTCAGTACTTTAAAAAAAAGCCCCGGTGCTCACTGGGTGCTACCAGGTGGGGGGAGATCCCCACTGCCCCCATTACCCCACACTGCATGTGGGGCTCTGCCATGAACCCCCTCAACCTTCTCCTGCTCCCCCAGCCCCTGACCCCCGATGTTTGCCCCGCCTGCCTGGGCTCTGGCCCTTTAAGAAAAAAAAGCCAAGAAAAGCCCTGGGCCTCAGCACTCCTGGTGCAGCCTCGGGGCTTCGGGAGCTTGTGCAGAGACCCCACGTGCCGCTGGGCAGTAGGGGGCAGTGGGGATCACTCACCGCTGGCAGAAGCGGTGAGCCCGGGGTTGAGAGTTGCATACAGCCAGTGCAAAATTCAAGACCACAGTCTTGCCTAGAAAGCAAACCTACTAAGCAATGCTATATTACCTAATATTAGCACAAATATGTCTTTTCCATCATAGTTTGATTTAGTAATTAGTAATGGGATTAGTAATCAGACAAAAGTGTATACTTAAACACTTCCAAAGTTAGGGCATTCCATTTCTAGATCACAATCCAAACCTTTTTCTTCTATTTTCAGTTTATATAAGGTGAAATATTTTCTGCAAGTTCTAAAACAACTGGAGTGAGTTCCTTATAATAGCCCCTTTTTAGTTTGCTTGCTGGCTTTTTTAGTCACTTCATACTTTTCCAGGGAAAAGAAAAAAATCCCATTTGATCTTTACTATTAAAGACTAAATTTTGATCTTTCATATAGAATGTAACCTGTAATAGTAAAGATCAAACAGTATCACTGCAGTATGGTCTTATGTCAATTGGAATGGAAGAAATATCCAAAAATCTACTCTCTTGTGCAATATTTACTGTAAATCAGTAAAAAGGGTCTGTTTATGTTAATAATCCAATCTTACAGTATCCATCTGGAAATGAGCTATTGCATGTGTACTGCAGTAGTCTACCAATATTTTATATTCTTGGATTGTAACAGAAATATGTTTTCACTAGAGAGGGACTAAACCAAAGGTGGTTTTGGTTTCTGTTTAATTTTTATAAAATCTTAGCTGATTTGCTGTTTTGCAATGAGCTGGGCAGATCCAGCGGTCATCATACCTTGGAATGGAGTACTGGAGAAGTTTGAAAAATTGTTCTACCATTCTTGATCTGAACTGCATTTATTCCAAAATTATTTGGACCTTTCAAACATAGATTAATTAAAACAGAGATGGTTTTGTTCTACAGAATTTAATTGGAAAAGGATTTGATGTGTTAAACTATGCAGATTATTCAGATCTATATCCCCTTGTAGCTGAACTCCTAAATTGTTGGCAGTAGATATGTGAGGTTTGGGAATTCAGAAAATGTTTTTTTATTCAGTCTCTCATTTTCACAAGTCATAAAAATATATTAATATAGCCATATATTATGTGATGACATGCTGTCTCAATAAATCAGGGTATTGAACATAATAGCATTATATATATTTTTATAGTCACTAACTTTAGTGAGCAGATTTTTTTAAAACAGGCTGTTTTAAATGAATAGATTGAATTAACATAGAGTATTTACAGACGGATCTCAGTGTTTTCCAAATCAAAACACACATACATAAACAGAAACCCAATATATGCTGTGAGTTTATGAATTAAAGAGCAAGTTCTGCTGTCAGCTATATTCATGTAAAGAACAGAACTGTTCTCGCAGAATGTAGTGTAGCTGGGGTCTGTTGAAGAAGCTAGATGTGGCAGGGCTTTCTAAAGAAGTAGTTGAGGAAAGTAAGGCTTGTAGAAACATTTAAAAGAGTAGCTGGGTGGCTAGAAAGAAAAGCTGGGTGCAGTTGAATTTGCCAGGGGATCCAGAAGGCAGCCAAATGAACAGTGGGAACATGCAGACATGAGTGCTAATCAACATCTTAAGTGTAACGTGTGCCAGGGACCATGTCCATCTCAGTCTCAGTAGCTCTTTTTTTTCCCATCCAACAATTTTATGTTTGTTTACATGAGGCAAAACAGCTCCAGCAACAGGTATTGAGTGGCAGAGCAGCTAGGCAGTCAGAGTGTTCACATAGGATATGGGAGATTAAAGTTCAAGTCCCTAATCTAAGGACAGCAGAGCAGGAACTTGAACCTGAACATACTATGCCTTCAGGACTGGCCTTGGAGAAGGAGCTCTCTTTCTCTCTTCCTGATCAGGAATTCCACCCTGGAACTCAGGAACTAATGCATTGACTAGGCCGCCATGTCATTATAATATTTTTGGTTTTGATAAGTCAGCACATTCCCTGAAATTTCCCAACTCCACTTGGTAGATAGGCGTATGACCCACCAGGGACCTCTTGTGAGTCATACACATAAGATTTAACATCTTTCCAATGTTGCCCAAATTCAGTAACAGTTCTGGCACTGGTCTTTAGTTCTTTCTCTGATAAGGACCCCTTTTGCTGTGATGTCTCAACTTTTTACATTTATCAGTTATGAAAAACGTAAAACATCTTTTTATGGCTGTCTTCATTTTATTTTTGGCAATATTTGGCAATTTTTTATAGTATAGTTCAGGTCTTCCCAACTTCTGAGTGGCCAGGTGCCACATACCATGCCACACCACACTGTGTGGATCTTCCCCCCACAACAGGTGCAGTGGACATGTCCTGCCATGCCACATCACCACCCCATGTAGCTTCCTCTGTCCCATGGACTATATCACTTTCAGGTGGGGGCAGAAGGAGGGAGGGGAATTTTGGAGACTGCAGTGGCGGAAGCAAGGGAGTGATTGTTGGCGGGGGGGTGGCGCAAAGGGATGGGAGCAGCAGCCAGACCAGAAGCTAGGGGCCATAAGTTAACCCTTTGGGTCAGGTACAGACATTACACTTTTACTGGTATAAGTGATTAAAAACCAGTCTATACCCATAATAGAACAGAAGTTTGGCGCACAAAACCAGTCTATATCCCTAACAAAAAATAAGTTTGGCATATAGACTGGTTTAAAAGTGGTGGAACCCAGTCTCAGATTTGCTGCCACGCCACACCTCTCCCCCCACCGCTCCCAAAGGGCAAATGTGTGTTCTGTTTAGTATCGATCTAAACTACAGTGCTTGCAAAAAACTGCATAGCTTAGATTGATTCCATCTTGGGCTTTTTGAATATCTGTACCTAGCTTCAAGGGGCTCGTGCAGTCCATGGGCTGTGGGTTGAACAGTCCTGGTTTAGTTAGCATTTTTCAGTGAGAAGAGCAGTTTATACAGTAGGAAAAATCTCTCTCTCGGAGCTCCCAGTGCACAACACTGTAATCTGTATACTCTTTGTAACGTTAATCTTATACAAAGATTTCTATTTCTGTTGTGGAGTTTGGAATTAGTTGCCCTTTTTCCTAGAGCATTTTTATACATATTCTGTAGTGAGTTCCTCTACATGAAAATTCCTGACCCTTTTGGGATATCTCAATCTAAGAGCATATTAACGGTATTCATTTTATCCTACAAATGATTTACTTCTAGACAAGCCTAGAG
>NW_017729025.1:59440001-59441025 GCF_001723915.1 Gavialis gangeticus
GTCAGGTACAGACATTACACTTTTACTGGTATAAGTGATTAAAAACCAGTCTATACCCATAATAGAACAGAAGTTTGGCGCACAAAACCAGTCTATATCCCTAACAAAAAATAAGTTTGGCATATAGACTGGTTTAAAAGTGGTGGAACCCAGTCTCAGATTTGCTGCCACGCCACACCTCTCCCCCCACCGCTCCCAAAGGGCAAATGTGTGTTCTGTTTAGTATCGATCTAAACTACAGTGCTTGCAAAAAACTGCATAGCTTAGATTGATTCCATCTTGGGCTTTTTGAATATCTGTACCTAGCTTCAAGGGGCTCGTGCAGTCCATGGGCTGTGGGTTGAACAGTCCTGGTTTAGTTAGCATTTTTCAGTGAGAAGAGCAGTTTATACAGTAGGAAAAATCTCTCTCTCGGAGCTCCCAGTGCACAACACTGTAATCTGTATACTCTTTGTAACGTTAATCTTATACAAAGATTTCTATTTCTGTTGTGGAGTTTGGAATTAGTTGCCCTTTTTCCTAGAGCATTTTTATACATATTCTGTAGTGAGTTCCTCTACATGAAAATTCCTGACCCTTTTGGGATATCTCAATCTAAGAGCATATTAACGGTATTCATTTTATCCTACAAATGATTTACTTCTAGACAAGCCTAGAGTCACGTGCAATATAGTCTCATTATTTAGATGACAGTGCCAGCATTTACTATCCTCTTTTTAACTGCTTCCTTCAGTCAAACTGACACTGAGTACATTCTGAAAAAAAACCTATTTGTGAATTATTAACAATTTTAAGTCAATCAGTGATATCTTCATCTGAGCACAGATGACTCAATTCAATATTCTCTACTCACCATAATGGCATTGGTTCAAAATAATTTGAAAGGATATATTCATTAGCAATTGCTTTTGGAGTGCTGGTAATGTTTGCTAACATTTAGAGAACTGTAAGTATGGAAGCTTGTTTTGCAACCCCACTGTATTTCGTGTGTGTGTGTGTGTGTGTCTGTGTGTGTGTGTGTGTG
>NW_017729025.1:59441036-59449586 GCF_001723915.1 Gavialis gangeticus
AAATATGCTTTTCCCTAAATTGTAGGCAGTGCTACAATCGATTCCTTTTTTAATAGATTAAAATCTGTTAAACTGAAGAGGGAAAAATATACTTATCTTGAAATAATTGATGGATAGTTATAGCTTTCAGCTCTACAGACTGGACCAAATGTTTTGCATCTTTTTAGAAGTAGGGTTATTTTGTGAAGAATAAAGTTTGAGTATGTTAATAACCCTTCAAGGTTCTTATTGTGAAAGGGAGTTTACCAATGTACACCATTCAGTGTACATTCTTTGAATAATGGAGTTTGGCTGTTAGCCATAATTCCTTACTGGCTACTATACACGGTCAATAACAAGAAGTGGGCACATCTGCTTCTGGAATCCAGTCTAGTTAAATAATGCTGTTGTTAGAAAATATGTTCCTAATGCAGTTTAATTTTTGTGACTTACATTTTTAAGCAATAACTCAAATCTGTTTTTGTTTTTCTGTATTTACACAAAAATTTGAATATTGGCACAATCAAATACATTCACTTACAATTTCTTCCATCGTTTTCCTGGCTTAATGACTCAATATTACAATTTTAATTATTGTAGAGAACGCTTGCATAATTTTTTCACTGTCATTAACATAGTTACTTATTGTTATTGTCATAGTTTAACCATAAGTTCTAAGAGCTAATGCAAACAAAATTTCTAAGTTCATTGTTTTCTGATACACATCTTATACTCATGTTCTCTTGGAGGTAAGTTCTACCCACTGTGATATGTGGAAAGCTTCTGCTAAAGACAGTAGGAGTTATGTATGCATCTGAGCTTTCAGTTTGGCTCTTAGAGTAAAAGGAAAAAAATCACTACATATTGGCTAATATAGTATTTTGGTGGGAGGAGAATCTTTAAAATATTTTAAATCAAAGAAAGTCACTATTGCAGACAGAATCAGGATAACCTGCTGGATTTGTTTTTTTAGTGCAAAAGTTTAATTATATTAATATTCCTTTAATATGTTAACAAATCATTTTATAAATGAATCTCTTGAGCAGGTCTTACTGTATAATTATAGCTATGAAGGAATGCAAATAAACTGCTATAAAACAGATTTTATTGTCTTTAGGTTTAGCAAGAATACTTTACTATACACATACATTAACACTAGCATCTTTGAGAGTGTATTCATTCATTTAGAAGTGTGATTAATCAAAACTGTGCTTTAAAAGAATTCAGAAGTTCATGGTTTTGGAAAAGACAGAATGATTAACAAAGGTTGCTTGCAGACGTGAAAAAACCCCCCAAATGGCACTTTATTTTAAACTTGGTGTGCTCCCATGCCAAGCCTAGCACATGCCCAGAAGAGGCAGCGCATTAGTGCACCCAGCTTTCGCACTGTCTGTATAGATCGGGAGCTTTAGTGGAGTTTTCTGGCGCTTTTATGTGATAGCTGATTGAATCAGCTTCAGCTAAAAGCACCAAAAAGTGCCCACTGAAGCACCTGATGTATACAGATGTTGTGGAACCAGGTCTAAGTAATGTGTTGCTGCTTCTGATAAAGCACAGTTTTTTTCCGTATCTGTCAGCATGCAAAATGTTTATGCAAGAGCTGATTTAAATAGAAAGACATCTAGGTAAATTTTAGGCTGCAGTATCAGCTTTCAAAGTCCCTTCTGTTCATGTAACTTTTTGTTCATTTTATCTTCTTTCAGTCAAATACTTTGGGACTAAGGGCCTAAACCAAAACCCAGAGAATTCAAGAAGAGATTTTCCATTGACCTCAGCAGGCTTTACTTTAGACTCTTAGTGTCTAATTATCCATAGTTTTGTTAGATTAATTTAGTGGTGCTCAGACTTCCACCCCTGAAGGTCAGAGGAATAGCACAGGGCCAGTCCACAGGCTGGGTCCTGTGCACAGGGTCATTTCATGGGCCTGTTTCAGTGTGGCTTGGTCTGCAAATACAATTTGGTATCCCAGACCTGGCCAAGTATGCCAGCCCAATCAATTGTGCCAGCCCAATCTATTGTGCTGGATTTAGTCACATGCCAGCCCAGCCGCACTCATGGCCCAATGCCATACACCATATCCAACTGCACATTAGCCTGACTCCATGCATGGGATCCAGCTACAGAGTGAACCTGCACTCCAGCCCTGCCATGCCCAGCATGATTTAACATGGAGGGCCACATGATCTAGCTCCCCATGGGTCCAGAAATATGGCAACAGTAGAGTAGCAATTGAACCTGCTACCAATCCCCTGCTGCCAAATTTCTGGACTTGTGAGGAGCCCCATGGGCTGGATGACATGCTGCATGCATCAGATCTGGCTCACAGGTTGAACACCACTGGTTTAGCAACACTGATACTCAAACTTTTGGCCCTGCATGCCAAATATGTGACATAGGGCTGGTCTGTGGGCTGGACTGAGCCCCCATGCACCAGGATCAGGTGTTATTCTGCCTCTGTCTGGCTCTGTGCACCTGGATAGGGTTCACCATGGCTTTAGCTGGCCCCCACATACTGAGATTGAGCCCAGGTGCCCTGTGCTACCCTTGACTGGTTCTGCGCACCGGGATCGGGCTTTGGGGCTCAGGGCCACCCCCTCCTGGCCCAGTGTGACAGGAGTAGACCCATACTACCTCTGTCTAGACCTATGTGGCAAGATAAAGTCCCATGCACTGGGATCAGGCCTGAGGGCCCAGAACTGGCACTGATACTGCCTCTGCCAAGCCACACATGCCAGGTTCATGTGTCCAATCTAGCGTTTAGGGTCCAAGGCTCTGCAGCAAGGGAGCATTGCTACTGCTCCCTCACTGCCACATTTTCATATCCATGGGGAACCCTGTGGGCCAGATGACATGAGCCAGGGGCCAGATCCTGCCCATAGGCCAGGGGGTGAGCACCCGTGGTTTAGCAGAGTATATAATCTCAAAATATATCACTAAATAGCTTCCTAATGAACGCTTCAAGGATGTCAGAGAGCAGCAAGACACTAAAACACCTAGTGGTTACTGCTGATGTACAAAAACCATTTATTAAGACTGCAGTGTTGATTGGACTTGTAGGGGATTATTCTCAGAAAAAACCCTTCTAGAAACTGCTCCATCCTCAGGAGCTATAATGTGGAAGGACCAGTAAGCAGTTGGTAGCTATGTAAAAAAAAAAAAGTAGTTTGAAGAGTGCCGAGATGAAGTTTTCAGTAGTGGCCCTGGTGGAGAGCAGGATTCAATCAGTTTCTATGGGACTTTTGCTTGTGTAACAGCTATATGCTCTAACTCCAGGCATATTTTGATATTTTTTCTGAGACCAGGCCCTTTAAGGCCCATGTTTTAAGTCCTTTTTTTCTGTGGAGTATAGATACGGGTTCCATCACAGGCAAGTTACTCCACATTGAAAAAAAATGAGCATCCCTTAAATTCTGCAAAAACAAATTGCAGTTAGAATAGCTGCTTTCCTTTGGCTGTCATGCCTACATGCATAATGCCCAATGACTGTAGCTCTCTATTAATTTCCTTATTTGTATATGTCAGTTCCATTTTATAATAAGCCAGCAGGGCAAGCAAGTGTTGTTGCAGACTTACTGCAATTCATGGATGTTTCAAGTCATTCAGGCATTACGTATAAAAAACAACTAGGCAACCTGGAGATGAACGTGAGTAGATCTCAACATGGAGTTTCATAGGCCCAGATCTTCAAATTGCATAAATACGTGTATTACTGTTGACTACAGTTGAATTATACTCATTTACCCTAGCTGAGGATTTGCCCCTGGTTTCTATTGCATGTTTAGTGGCCATGTACCTACCAACAATTGTCCAGAGTAGTTTAAGAGTGGTAAACTAAGACATGCTGCTTCTATCTGTCTAATAAATTTCATAACTTCCCAGCCCTGTCCACATCGCTTTACTTTCTGTAGATCCACCTGCACCATAATAGTGAACCACCATTTCCTAGAGCACAGTGCTTTTTGTTAATTACTGAAAGGAAAATTGGGAAAGATTTTCCCTCCTCTTTGGGCACCTGTATATCCCTGTGCATATCTACATGTACAAATGCTCTGGGGTGGATTAACTCTAGAGTAATATAGTGTAAACCCACCCTGGGCAGGTGTCTACATGTGTGGGGAAGTGGGAGCAGATTTGCTGCTCATGGCAGCAGTCTGCTCCCACCACCACTGGCCCTGCATCAGTCCCCTGCAGCAGCCAGGAGCCCAGGAAACAGGTGTCTCCTGGTGGGGGCTGGATGATAAGAATCTCCTGTGGGGAGAATCTCCCAGCCCCGGCTCTGTGATTGAAGACCTGAGGCTGGGGTATAAGACTCTCTTGCATGGAAATAAGAATTTCCCATCATGGAGTTGGGGCTGGGAGCTCCCTGCTGCTAGGTCAGGAGAACATTGTCCCCGCCCAGGCTCCAATGGTCAAACCCGCTTGGCAGCAGGCAGCTGCCAGGGGCAGGGAGCAGTATCCTACCCCCTGCTGCCTGGCTGACTAGGATCACATTTGCTCCCCGTCAGCATCTACATGTGCCATACTCCACAGTAATTACTCCCAAGTAAATTTGCTACTTGTATTTACAGGTATAAATTTACTTGTGATTAGAGAAAATTACTGCACAGTAAGCATCATGTATAGATCGTGATGCTTACTGCAGAGTAATTTGCTCTAATCTTGAGTAAAGAGTCTCATGTAGATGTGCCCACTGTTGCCTTATTTGTCACATAAAAACACTTTATCCAGCCTGGTAATGTGTACAACAGCCTATGCAAGCCATTTCAACAAGTTGCAGAAGGGGCATGACAGGCACAAACAGCAGCATGTCAAGGTTGGAGGGGGAATTTCAGCTCTTGTGTGCTCTGTGGGCACCTTAAGCAACTACCTTGTGTGGAGGGGCATCAAAAAGTAGATAGGCTTTTGACACCTCAACTTTACTCTGGAGTTGCACTGGCCACTGAAGTGGTCGAGAATCTGAAAACATAAAAATGAGTAAAAGCCGCTCCTTCCCCTGAGCTTTGTGTCTTTGTGCTGTCACACAGGGCACAGTGGAAAATTTCAGCTAGTATGTCCAGAAATGGTACTTCCTTAAGTCTGTTTTATGTTATTGTTGTGTTATAGTCACTCATATCCCATGGTGTTGAGTATGATAAAATGTCTCATAATTAAAACTGCTAAATAAAATGTGGAATATAAGTTCAGGAGCCATCCGGTTGTGAAAGGGTAATTTGATTCCCAAACACCAACCAGCTTGAGCAATTCCAACTTTGTATTTCCTCAAGCAGCAATCCGATTTTGGGAGACCACAGATTTCCTCTTTATCCCATATTTAACATTTTTAGATTTATATTTTGTTGAAACTTGTGTAATGGTACAGTACTCAGGGTCAGGTCATAGGGCGTATAGACTGTTGAATGTGTGACAAGGAGGCAATAAAGAATCTGGTCAGATGTAGTTAATTAACAGTAAATGAAGGACAGCTGCTTTTTATGTTCCCAGCACATCTTTGATCTGCTCTACCCTTCAGACCTCTGCGGACAAGGTAGTTAAATACAGACTAGGAGGCCTATTTTAAAGACATTAAAGCCCTCAGGGGCAATCAAGTGACAGTCCAAGCATCCATAAGCTGTTAGTTTTATTCATTAGAGAACATTAAACATGTCATGAAATAGAATAATATCCCCTGCTCTTAGATCAGCCTTTGCAATGAAGATTACAACAGCTCTGGGACACTTGAGTGGGCAAACTTGTTATGAAAACAAGTTTGTTGAGAAGTATTTGACTACAATGGCAAAAAGAAAGTATACCTTACACATTTTCATTGCAAGGGATACTGGTTCAGTATGCATTGAAATGCCTAAAGCTGAAATGGCACAAATACAGTGGAACCTAGTGCTGACCTCAGTGATCCCTTCAATCATATTTTTAAAAACTTCATTTTCAGTCACACATACCAGAAAGGATATGTCATTTGTAAGAGACATGGCAGTATGTAATACTTGCTGAGGAGTTTACATAATAAATTGGACTACACTTGTGTCCAAAGATGCAGACACTTAAATACATCTGTAAAATGTATGCATGTATTTTGCGAGAGGCAAGGATTTTTGTGAGTGTCTTTTGTTGGACCAGTTACATAGCTGGAATAGTTTTAGACAACCCTTAGAACAAAGGGTCTTTCTCATGCATGTGTCTTGTAAGTCAAAGCTTTAATGTAAGCAAATACTAAATGACATGTAAATTCTGTTTAGTTAATGGAGAAAAATATGGTTTGACATATAACCTCCTTTTCATTGTTATAATTATTATTAATAATAGTAATCAGTGATCACATTGGAAAAAGTGGTTTTGCATAGAAACATTTTTTCAAGCATTGACTAAGTGATATGCATATTTTATTTTGAGATGTTTGTGTATATATTATTGCTAATATGCTTTGTATCTCAGATTTAACACTGATTATAATGGGCTTGTCTTTACATGCTATTAATACAACAGAGGCTTGCTGCATAGTAAAACATGCCTGATCAGTAAGCCTTCCCCAAGAGTGCATCTACATGTACACCCTGTTGGAATCTAATATACTCCCAATATGAGCAATCCCCTGCAGTAGCCAGGAGGAGCTCCAAGCTCCTCATAGTGCTAGCCTGGGGGTTGGCAGGTGGTATGGGGGGCTGTTCCCAATGTGCATGGAGTTCTACTGGCTATACTGGCAGCTGTCTTCTGGTCCTGTGAACATCAGGAGGGGTCCTGATGAGCACAGGGCCAGGAGATAGCTGCCACAGCAGCCAGCCGAGCCCTCTCGGCCCCATGCACATTGGAGGACACAGCTGCCAGTGAGCCCCATGCCCAATGGAGCTTCCCTGCCCAGCAGGGGGCTCACTGAGAGCTGTCCTGCTTGTGGGGCAGCTGCTGGCAAGCCCCTAGCTAAGCAGGGAAGGAAACAGCTCCCCAGTCCTGGTGCTGCTTGGCTCCTGACTCCTGTGGGAAGCCAGAAACTGTGCAACACTGGGATGTGGTAGGGGCAGAAAATGACCCCATCCTGGTGCTGGTCAGCTCCTCGAGGAACTCTCCTGTCCCCTGTGGTCCCCTGCTAGCTTGGCTGACCCAGAGCAAATTTGCTCCCAGTCAGCGTCTACATGAGAGGCAGGCAAAATATGGTCCATGGGCTGGATCCAACCTACGAGGCCCCTCCAAAAGTCAATTATTACCAGCCTGCAGCTGCCCCTCTGAAAGCTGGCAGGAGGTACAGGCTTGCAGAGGTGCCAGTTACAGAAGTCATGGGCTGCAGCAGCAGTTCAGGCTTCGGTTGCCAAGCAACCAACCCCCAAGCCTGGCCAGCCTGGCCTGGCCAGCCCTGTCCTAGCCCCAAGATGCAGGATGCTGGAGACAAGAAGCTTTTGCCAGGCGTCCCTGTGGCTGTTCCCCAGCTTTCCCTCCCTGCAAGAGTGGAACTTAAGGTAAGAGTCTCAGGCGCTCTGGCTGGGAGAAAACTGGGAAAATGGGAGGGAGCCACACACCATCACCCAACTCCATGCTGATTGTGCAACTCCTGGGACTCTGTCTGGGAGCCGGGGGCAGCAGTGCACCATTGGACTGGGCTTGCTCTGTGCCTCCACCTGTGTCTCCCAGCAAGAATGGCAGGAATCGCATGTGGTGGCACAGAGCCGGCCCAGCCTAATAGTGCACTGTTGCCCATGGCTCCCAGCACTCCAGCCGGGAGCTTCAGGACCCACACACAGTCAGGGCAGGTTGGCTCCATGCCACCATGCAGCTCCCAGCATTGCAGCCAGGAGCCATGGACCAGTGGGATGAGCTAGGCTGGCTCTCCGTGCCTCTATCTGTGACTTCCAGCTGGAGTGCTGGGAGTCTCACATGGAGGCATGGAGCTGTCCTGGCCTGATGGCATGTCTGCCCATGGGTCGTGGCACTCCAACCAGGGGTCTGTTCTTCCTGTGGACCATGAGCTCCCCGAGGGCCCACCACCTGCTGCTGCTGCTGCTGCTGGGAGCTGTGTGTGTCTGTGGGGTGGGTGTGGGTGTATCTGTGGGTAAGGTGGGGTGTGCTTGCAGAGGCTCCGCCCACACGTTCCTTCTCATGGCACATAGCCCCTGCCACCAGCAGCAGCAGCAGGTGGCAGGTCCTTGGGGTCCATGGGAGGCACAGCCCCCCAGATGGAGTGCCAGGAGCTGCAGGGAGCCACACACCATCAGGCCAGGCTAGCTCCATGCCTCCACATGGGACACCTGGCACTCTAGCTGGGACCTGAACACAGAGGCCCAGAAATGGCTCAGGCCATTCCAATTGCATGTGGTTCCCATGGAGCCCCACCTGGTGGCATGGAGCTGGCCTGGCCTGATGACGTGTGGCTCCCCATGGCTCCTAGCACTCCAGCTGGGGGGCTTTGCCAGCTATAGACCATGAGCATCCCAAAGGCTCGCCACCTGCTGCTGCTGTTGGCAGCAATGCCTGTACACCATGATGGGGGGCTTGTGTGTGTGGGGGCCCACACGCATACCCCATCAACTCTCTCACACCCACACCCTCCCCTACATCCTCACAAACCCACCCACACACCCCACACAACCC
>NW_017729025.1:59450038-59450753 GCF_001723915.1 Gavialis gangeticus
CAACTGCTATTCATTCACACCCCAAACCCCCCCCACAATATACAAGATTAAGACTTTATTTTGAGCTATTATGCAATCACCTCTATATATACCATGTAAACACACATACATCAGGACAAAAATATTTTTTGAAATAAAATTCAAATATGTTATAATAGATGTTTGATTTTTAGTATATGATTCAGTTTTTTTCTAGTTCCAAGATGGCAAAGCCCCTTCCCAAAAGGAGTACTTCTGGGGCAATGGGAGGGATTTCTGATGGCAAAGTTCTGGAGTTAGGGGTGGGACTTCCGGTCTCAAGATGGCAACCAGGGGTTAGGGCACCTGTCAAGAGTTAGAGCTATCCGTGCAGCCCTCAACAGCTCGCCAAAACTCATTAGGTGGTTATCCAGCCGAAATGATTGCCCCCCCCGGTCTACACAAGCACTGCTGTGCTACTGCACAATTAACCTAGTACCTGTATTTACAAATACTAGCTAACTGCACAGTAGACTAATTTACTGTGCAGTAAATGCAACACATGTCTATATGGTGACACTTTACTATACAGTAGATTAGTCTACTGTATAGTAAAGTGTCTCATGTAGACATGCCCAATAAAAGTTAACTAAGTGAAGAAGAATTAAGGAAGGGGACATAATGTCATGCCAACAAGCCTTAGTTATGGGGGGAAATATATGATGGCATAAGAGTCTTCTTTAGTGCAATTTAAAGG
>NW_017729025.1:59455753-59459445 GCF_001723915.1 Gavialis gangeticus
TCTCATGTAGACATGCCCAATAAAAGTTAACTAAGTGAAGAAGAATTAAGGAAGGGGACATAATGTCATGCCAACAAGCCTTAGTTATGGGGGGAAATATATGATGGCATAAGAGTCTTCTTTAGTGCAATTTAAAGGACCTCAGTTGATCGTACAGTGAGACTCTAATAGCTTGCACCAGTTTAGGCTTTAGCTTATCCTGATTAGTTTCCATGTGCTCTCTGCTTTGATTTCTCAAGTATCTTACGCTTCTCAAGTATCTCACCACCTATTCTTGCCCTTTATCTGCAGTTGATTTTTAGATTCTTAAGACCAAGCTTGTATTTTAATGAAGGTGTAAAAAGGCAAGAATTTCAAAAATGGTCATGGTGATTGCTTTCCTTTGATGATAGATGCAAATCAGAGAGGCCTTACTACATACAGAATATTTTACATGGTATTCTGCCATAAAGAGGCACTGTGAATAGTGCATTGGAATTGTTTGCTTGTGGGAAAACTTAAAGAACTGTAGCAGCTCTTAGCTACCTCATGCTTCCTAAAGTCTGGAAAGGTACTTCTCTAAAATAAATGTGAATATAGCAAAAGGTTCCGTGTGAGCAGCTACAAGTTTTCCTGGAAGGTTTGACTTTGCCTTGTATCCTCACAGTAAATGTACATAACTGTACATAATTTACAGTAATTCTGCAAAGAGTTATGCATGTGTTTAACTTTGGGTATTTGAGAAGCCCCATTGACTTCAAGCCCCATCAACTTCAGTTGTGTAAAGTTAAGCACATGTATAAGGGTTTGCAGAATCAGGGCCTTAATTTGCAATTCATAGATTCATAGATTGTAAAGCTGGAAAGAACCTTGGAAAATCATTGGGTCCAGCCCCCTGCACCAGGCAGGAAAGACAGCTGGGGTTCAATGTTAAAATGACCCATTAAAAATATTCCATAACAGAATCTGAAAATAGCCTTTGTATGTTTTATTTGTTTTTCTTGGAACAGAATATTTTAAGTATTTAAATAATTGTTAAAGCATATAATTATAAGGCATATATTCGTTCATAAATAAAAAATTTTGATACTTTTTCAACATTAAAGATCTGCTTTTTAGGTCAGTAAAGGTTCTCTGAGTTGTATTTTAAGCAAAATAACCAGAAAAGGCATGGTTCTTACAGAGCAGAGGTTCATTATACGGACTTGGCTTGATGTGCCAAGAATATTGTGAAAGGCAAACAAAAATGCTGAATTTTTCAGCAGTTTAGAAACAACTTGCATTGTATTCTTTACACGTTATTTTGGGACATCTGTATAAAGCCAGGCAATATTTTTATTAACCTTTTTAAAATGCGCTGCTAACTCTGATCACTGAATTAATGGTGAATGTGTGTGGATAACATGCATCTGTCACTTGTGTATTAAGTCCACTTGTATATTAAGTCCACTTATGTTACTTTTACTGTACAATTGCTAAAATGAAACAAATGCTTTATGTACTGTGCATTACTATAAAAAGAAGTTATAGCAGTTTAACATATACCTCAGTTTTCCAGGATGCTTATTTACCAATTTAGCTATATAAGTACTGTTTTACTACTATGAAACCATCAAACTAATTTTATATGTATGGGATCACAAGCCAAATTCTGCTCTTTCTAAGGATCCACTTGTAAGTATGTTGTTTCCATGGATATGTGCAAGACATGACAGCAGCTTGATTTATGGTGTGTGTTAATGCTGCTTAGGTCCATGCTGTTTTCTGTATCTCTGCCACTCTCCAACTTTCAAGCAGAGAATAAGATTTCTTATTCCCACTTTATTTTTAGTAGAATTGAGCCATTTCCCAGTTGGTAAAAATAATGGATCTCATGCTTCCTTCGGCCATGCAGAGGGGAACAAACTCATGTAAACACTGGATAAATATTGCCAATTAACACACAAGGAGGAAAGCAGAGCTTAAGCAGCCTAGTGGAAATCCTCAGCATGAGCAATTTGCAACAGGGAGTATGGGAATTGAAGAGGCTGTCAGGGCTGAGGAATAGCCAGCATAGATGACAGGCTGCCCAGAAACATTCATTTCCAGTTTTCAATCATTTCTACTCAGTTAAAGTATCTTTCTATCACTGCTTCAGTCCTCATCACTGCTTCAGTCCCCAAAGTGAGGACTGAAGCAGTGATAGTCGAAGTCAAGGAGCCATTAGCAACTTGCCTACCACCTGCCACTGGGGTGAAAGTGCTTGAACCAGTTGTGCAGAGAGACAGCCTCATTGTGTGGATAACACAAGTGGATAACACGTTTTGGGAACTTCCTACTGATTTGTGGGTTTGCACAGTTAGGAAGCCATGATATCCCCATTTTCCGCACAGCTACTGTTTATTCTCCTGTAGTCCTAAAACTCATGCCAACACTGGGAAACATGTTATCTAACAAGATATCTTGGTACCTTGCGTAGACATGGCAAAATTTGTTTAAGATATATTAGCTAGTTGTGGTATAAATCAAAGAGGAGTCCAAAGGTTAATCATGGTCAGCTAATGCATTTAAACATTGCTATCCTTGTCCACACCAAAGGCAAAATTGTGCTTAACTTTTAGTTAATTAACTTGTTTTTTAACACAATATATTTTCTCTGTGTAGACATGGCCTCTGAGGAGGAATGACTCATGACTTCTGCACTGCCATTTCAGAATATGTTTTGGATTAACTTTCCACTTCTCCACATTTTTCTAAGGAAAGGATTGATTTGGCTCATTACCTACCAGATTAATTAATGTTAGTCAGGAGCTCTAGGGTCCCATTAGCTAATCCCAAATCACACTGCTAAACAGATTCTTAGGCAAGAGCTAAAATAAAGTGTTACTTTTTAATATAAAGACTAATATAATGCAAATCTCTTCCAATACTTTTCCTTTGAGACTGGCTAACACAAATTACAATTGGGAATGGCACAATATGGGACAGTGTCTCTGGGAAAGAAGCAGGCCTCAATATCTATCTGTCTATCTATCTACACACACACATATAACGTTGAAATGGGCATATTGTGCCTTTTTCCAGGAGAAAAATATCCCATTCGATCAGGTAAAAGCTGTATGTGTCTGCACAGATACAGTGGGCTTGAAGCCATGGATAAAAAATTAGTTTGGATAAAGTTCATAATCAGTCATAAGACTGACTTATTGGACACGTATGCTTCAGATATTATGCTTCAGAGATTGTGCTTCAGACTTGTGCTTCAGATGTTGATTATTCTCCAAACAAATGATGAGGTTCCACACTTTTGAAAGTATTTGTCTTTCAAATAACCTCTACAGAGTTTAAGAAATAAATGTAATAGTTTTAGTAAGAAAACAAAGAACAGCTCAGTCCGCATTTTTAGAAGGTTTTGAGTCAGACATATTTGTTAGAAGGAAATGCAAGGTACATGTAAAGTATTTATTATCATTTCTTACATTGTGACTTTATCTCTAGGAAGGCCAAAGTAAACACATACTGTTCCAGCTCTACAATATACAGTGCTTGGTGTGTTTATTGCCACATTTTCTATGAGCAGTCTCCTTTCTGTTATGTTTCTTCAGTGATTATGTTATTCCAGGGAAATGAGTAACACAAGAGGAGGAGGATACATAATAACTTCTTCACTAAAGGGGGTTGTCTGAATTAAAACACATGGACCATGCTTGCAGACCTCTCTGATCTTCACTAGA
>NW_017729025.1:59459456-59466542 GCF_001723915.1 Gavialis gangeticus
AACAAACTTTCTGGGTGCAATGCACAGAAATCCTATGATGCAGCAATTCCAGAGGTTTATGATAACTAATACTGATGTGCATCACTTCTAACTCACACATACTGTCCAGGTCACAGATGATACGGTATTGCAGAATGCAACATCAGAATCCCATGAGGAAGAGCAAATCAGAATAAATCTATTTTAATGAATACAATGTAACTACCTATATTAGCTCTATGGCAGACTTACTACTTTTTAGCTCTACTCAAGGGTTATGATGGATATTGTTCTGCATTAATGAAGTTTCAGCTGTGTAGCATTGGGAAATAGGTATTTGTACATAAATCTGACATTATTAAGAAGATTATGTTGCCAACTGGGATATAGCTTTAGACACTCAGCGTTCCCATCCCCCCTTACACAGAAAACAACTATGTAGAATCTGTGTATTACTAGCAGCTCTTGGTGCAAAACTTAGGTGTATTTTAAAGCACAAGGACAAAGACCAAGGAAATTCAGCTAACCAAGATATTTAGCAATCACATGCATTGGAGAGATATATTGCTGTTGATGTATGTGGCTTACTAATTTTAACTATTAATTGCAAAACTTTTTAAAGACCAAAGTGGGAGGATATGAAATATGTTCTTCCACAATGCAAAACAGTTCTTAGTAGAAAAAACAAGAAAAAATATTCTGGAAAAAAGAGTTGGAATAGAATCCAGACTGCCAAAGTTTAAAAATATCAGTAGAATATGGCTTACATAGTAGGTGTCTAGATTATCTTCTGTTCAGTAATAAGAGCGATGGCCAAGTAGAACCTGAGTTCCTTCATGCCTGATATCACCAAAAGACACAGTCAGGGTATAATTTTGAATAATATGTGTCTCTGGTCCTATTAAAAGTACCATGTTATAAATACTGAATTGATAAATAGCCCTGTGACAAAATAGGTTACATTGAATCATGGGGTTGCAAAATTAGATACTTCATATTATTTATTAATACAAATGCTAATGGACTTTGTCACAAAGTTGATGCACATTAGCTGAGGTGCAATATATTTTATTTTCCTGTGTGCATCTCAGATTGCTTGTAATGTAGTAGGGCCACCACACTTTCTGGGCAGGCTATCAAGTAGGATGTTGTAACGATTTGCATGACTACTATAGTAGATGGAAAAATATAACTTGTGTTTGTAGCTGTTCCATTAGTATCTTGCACAGTTTGCTCTTTGTGGTGCATTTTAGAAAACTATGTTACAATCCCTAGATATTTTCCAGAGAGCTGTCTGGTAAAATTGAGTAACTATGCACTGTTTAAAACCTAGAACATAATTGACTGGTGAGAACAAAGGAAAGATTTTTATCCTTTGAGAAAGGCAGATAGCTAATAGAATCTTGAAGTTATCAAAACATATTTCATGCCAAAGAACTTGGAATTCATGTGACTCAATTGCTGGAAAAATGCCTGAATTAAAAATTGTCCTATGAGGACCAAGAAATTAGAGTTGAATTCTGGCACTGTACAGTTTTCTCCCAAAATGGACATTAATGCTACAAAAACAGAATAGGGGAACAAATCCCTGGCCCCAAGCTTGGCCCCCTACCACTCATTTTTGTTGCCAGAACAAGATGGAATTGGAAGATCAAAAACTTTGGGGAAATGTTAGACAGGAAAATTTGCAGACCATGCCCCCTGCCAATGCTGGAACACTCCACTGCAGTTCCACTTGTAAAGCACCTGTTGGCAGCTGTGGAGAAATTTATATGTTTTGGGACAGATTCAGGAAACAAAAACTTGGGTTCTATGTTTCCCTGTCTGATGTGTGATTTAGTCCTTATTTCAGTAAAATACAAGCCTTACATGAGCTATGAGAATTACAGTAAGTATGGGAGTGAAATATAGAATCAAAATGAGCTAACCTATTTAGGAATGATAACAGTGCAATTCTTTCTTTCTGGAAAATTATGATTTAAAACACTATTAAACTGCTTTTACTCTAAATGCATGTCCCTGCAGTATATATTAATATTCTAGGATTTTTCTCTATAGATTTACTCCCTTTTCTACACTCCTGAAAAGGCAGGGAAGGGAAGTAAAATAATAACAGAATATTAACAAAAGTATTTGGAGGCAGTAGTGATGGGTTTGGAATAAAAGGCTCTCTAATTAGTGCTGTACATTCTATAAACTTTGCAAATATTATAATACTTGAGAGGTGATGAAGCTTTGTTTTCTCAGTGAGCGCATCTACACAAGATGCTACCTCAGCATAGTAATGGTAGTTACTGTGCAGTCATTTAGCTAAAGCAAGTAACAAGTGCACAGTTGGATGCACATGTAGATGCACCCAGTGTGTCCAAAAAATTGATGTAGGTATAGGAATTTAGATATCTTAACAGCAATGTATAAGACAGGTGCTCTGAGTTATTTTGTTTAGTGATAAGTTTGTGAAAAAGTTTATGCTACAGGATTACAGCAAATAGTGTTGTATATCCAAACAGAGAGCAATTGCTCTATTTAAACAAAAGTATTAGGACTCTCAATTGATTGCCATTAACATGTACAATTAATGCATTAATTGGTTCTTGCCTCACTCTGCTGCCATCAGTGAAGTCTCCAGGTTGCCCATTGGGGTAGCAGTGGCAGTGCAGATGACCACAGGGCAGCCCGAGCACAGGCTCCAGGCTTCTGCATCAAGCAGGTGAGGGAGGGGTTGCAAGCACAGACACAGACACACATGAGCAGCCCCAGCATGCACATGGCCAGGAATGCAGCCCAACTGCATGTAGAGCAGCACCCAACAGATAAGTCTGTGGAGGGGAAGGTATGGGAAGAGAGGGAGGGAGCAGGAAGGGGCAGATCAGGTTCCCTACAGTGAGGGAAGGAGTGGAGCAGGAGCATGGGCTTGGGTGAATGGGACCCCAGGGCTGGGGTAGGTCATGGAGTCATGGACAGCTCATCCAGGGGCGCAGGGGGGAGTGCAGTTCCCAACCACTGTGTGCACCACCGAGGGGGGCATAGGGATCATGTGCTCCCTGGATTTGTGCACAGGGCAGAGGAAGGCTGTCCACTGTGGGCTGGGGCTCTGTGCCCTGCTGGCTTTGCCCCAGGAGCTGTGTGATGCCATGTTGTGCCTCCCACCACTGCGTGGGCAGGGGACGCATGGCCAGCACATGGCTCCTGGGGCAAAGGCAGCAGGGTGTAGAGTCCCAGCCTGCAGCAGGCATCCTGCCTCCACCCCATGCACATTATTGCACCCTATGCTTCCCTCAGGGGTATGTGCAGCAGCAGCGGTCGTTTCCTGTGGGTCTCCAGTACCTGGCTAGTGCCTACATTTGCAACCCCCACCCTGGGATGATCCAAGCAGAGTGCGAGGCCTGAGGCAAATCATCCTGTGTGAAACCCCGCCTCCCGCCCCATGGCACTTCCATGAGGGAATTAGCAGCATGGCACACCAGCTGCGGGGGGAGGGCGGCAGCCAGAATTTTCAGCTGGAATGGCCAAAGAGAGTCACAACCTGCTGGGCAGGAGGGTGGATCACACACAAAATGCAGGAGGCTCTCCAGCTGGCACCCCCCTCTGAGGCCGGTGCCCAGGGGCCATGGTCCCGTACTGCCCCCCCATCAGTATGTCACTGAGCAATGGAGAGCCACACCCCCTGCAGCCCTGGATGAGCCTCCTGCAGCTCCCTCCCATGACCACCTCAGCCTCTGCCCCCACCCCAGCCCCTGCCGCACTCCCTCCCTCACTGTGAGAGCCTTCATCTGCCCATCCCCTTCCCTCTCTCCCTACCCCTTCCCCTCCACAGACTTTACTGCTGGGTACTGGTCTACATGCTGCCGGGTTCCATTTCTGTAGGGTTACCATATTTCCAGTTTCAAAAGTTTCAAAAAAGAGGACACCAGGTGTGGGGGGGTAATATGATTGGGGGGGGGCAGTGATATGCCCAAGCCACAGCCCCATCCCCAGCCCTGCTTCTGTCCCTCACTCCTGAACCACACTACCCTGCACCCTGCAAGGGTATGCGGGGAACTCCCTCCCTGGGCTCCAAACCCCCCCACACACACACCCCCAACCATACAAAGTACTTGTATAATTTTGCATAATTTTGAGTTTTTCTGAACATAATTTTGAGTTTTTAGCTGTGTGATTAAAATATTGCAACTAATTTCAATTAATTGCAACTATTTTTTAACCACAGAACTAATTGACATCAATTTTTTAAATCATTTGACAGCCCTAGAATAATATAAAACATGCAGCTTTTTGCAAAAGAATCTAATAAACATCAAACATCTCCACAAAATCTAGTTTATTAGCTGTAAAATATTTTAATTTTTTGTCCATTTTTTTCTTTTGTAAATGTGAAAAAATAGACTTTTCCTCCTGCTTGAAATTTTGTAATTTAGTCATTAGAAATGTTTGAAGTTAAAAAAAACAAAACAGTTTTTAGAGTGACTGGCTGCGTATACATGTTCAAGTGATCTAGGAGAATTCTCCTGGGTTTGTTCTTCTGGTAGAAAAAAGTTACCTGGGGATGCCTGGACAGGTACTGAGCCCCTGAAGAGCAGAAAGCTTGTAGTGCTGATCCTGTAAAGCCAGAGAAACCCTATTTACACATCTCAGCATGCTCTGCAGGCTCCCTCCTTGTGGAACAACGTTAAAGGGGTGCGTTCTGTTGCCTGCTTGGCTGGAGCAGTCCAGTCCAGTAAGCAATGCTTTGTGTCCCTGGGGTGTGGTGGGAGCAAAACAGCCAGGGATGCTGGAGAATTGTGCTTTGACTTCTCTCAGAAGAGAACATGTACAGAGATCCACTCTCCTAGGAGTGTTTTAGCCATGGTTGTTTCTGGGCTATTTTTCTCCCAGAGTGACCATTTTTGCTCTGGAAGAAAAATATTGGATATCTGTACACTTGTGGTTTCTCTTGGAAGAGCACTGACTCTCTCAGGAGAAACTGAATGTCTGTACATGGCCAATGATGGATAAAAACTTAGATCCTTGAGGATCTCTGCTGTATACAGGGAAACCTATGCACTGGCACAGGTATCTGTTGATGTGATAATGCAACAGATTTCCCATTGCTGCAAAAAGCTCTGTGTTTGAGTATTCTGACTCCTGTGGGCTTGACTTTTCAGCCATGTGGTGACATCAGTGGTAGTCTTTATATTGCACACATAAATGCACTTCTTCTCCTTCTCCCCCTGCCCACTCCCACCCCTCTAGCTATATATATATTTTTAATTTTAAAACAGATTTTGCACTGTGTAGTTTGTTATCAACCCCCCCAGGCTGACACATCTCAAATTTCAACAATGCACTTTTACTATGATCAGATCAGTATGGTGGTTTCTTGCCTGATTTTCTTTTTCCTTTTTACATTATTGTTTCTGCTTTCTTAGTGTGTGTGGAATGGAGGTGCACATATAAATGGGCAGGGAATAGTTGAACTTAAAAAAAGGCCAGCAGATGCTAAGGATCTCTGAAGTGTGTTAGAAGAGTAAAGTACAACACAACATGTAGAAAATAATAGTGCACTTTAAGAGTCAATAATTGCATCAGCTCATGAATGACTATGTGGGCCCCTGCTGAGCTGAAACTAGCTTTCTTCTCCACATAAGCTTATATGTCCCTTTATATGTGCTGACTGCTAACAATATCTCTGCTCTGCTGTCTAATCTAAATGCTCCATTATGTTGCTCAAATGGGGCAGAAAAAATAATTTAATACATATTTTGCATTTTACAAATAATTAAAACTATTGCCAGACAATAATTTTGGTCTGAGAGTAATACATCAAGACATTGATTCTACTAATAATTCTTGACTCTTACAATTTTTTGTGTATCTTTTCTAGCTATAGAGTAGCAATTCAAGATTAATCCATTTAGAAATTTGAGAATAAAGAGCGTACATTTTCTTAAATATTCCCCCCCCAAAAGCCAAATAAGCTACACTTAATAAGAGTATCTTTACTATATTGTACATGTTTTTGTAATTTACTGGCAGCCTTCAGTTCAGTTTTCTTAATTGTACACAGCTTTCTTTTATAACAGTCAGACTTAGAAAACCATTGCAGTCAGTGAAACATAAACTGCTCTTTGCACAAATATTTACAAGGCCTCTCTTCTTTATCATCTTACAGGTCTTGTAGAAATTTGCCTGATGCATCCACTTGATGTTGTGAAAACCAGGTAAGGTTCTGCTTGAACAAGTTTTATTGACATTGGAAGATGTCCAAATTGGGAGCTGTCAGAAAATAAAATGCTAGAACTTGTCCAAGTAAGATAACTTCTCCTTTTAATGGCATTTTTATTTACTTATTTTTTTACTGCATGTGACAGAATTTGAATAGCATAATGCATTTCTGGTTAGAGGTCATCTGAAGGTGTTAAATATGTTTTTATGAAATATGGTTTCCATGGAACAGCAAAATAAGATCTTGTAGAAGCTGCCCATAGTTAGATTTGCTTATTATATTCACCCTCTGAAGTAATACTTTGTTTTGAAAGTAGAAAATGGCATATTGCTTTAAAAATAGCATATTGCTTTAATTAATTGTAGTAAATAATGAGACCTGATACATGTGGCCATGTTTTACAATGATAGTTCAACACTAAAACTGGTATTAACAAACTGGTAATTTTTGCCAGCTACCCTTTCCTCCCATGCACACATTTTCCTATCTGATGAATATAAACGTTTGGTTTTGTGCATATAAATGGTGAACCAGTTTTGAAAATATTGTCTTAAAATTCCTGTTGTAACTTACTGAGCAAAAATAGAAATGTGTATAGTCTAGGGTTCCTGGCTATTCAGTTTTTCTATGTTTTTGCATTTTTAAATCTTCATGTATAGTGTTACAAATGAAGAAATTGCTAGTGCCAGGTATTTATGATAGTGACCATATACATTCCTGCTAAACTACTTTTAAAACACATTGGAAAGTGAGAATTGGAAGAGGTAGCTGGTAGCGGTGTGCAAAGTAGGCTGTATTCGATTTGGATTCAGCCTGAATCGGGGACAGAGATTCGATTTGTTGATTTGGATCACTGTCCCCAATTCGATTTGGCCGAATCTGAAGCTGAAGATTCAATGCTG
>NW_017729025.1:59466622-59479290 GCF_001723915.1 Gavialis gangeticus
TGAATGCTGTGATGCTGGGGCGGATGGAGCATCCCACAGCAGCATGGGGGACCCCCTGCCTGCTCAGCGGCGAACCCAGAGTGAACAAGAAGTACTTCCACTTCATTTCTGGGTCTGCCGGGGAGTGTGCTGGGGGCCCCCCTGCACCCCTGAGTTCGGTGATTGGCCACAGGGGGACCCCGCCGCTGGTGCCCCCCCACACCCAGGAGGCACCAGTTGCTGAGCTGGGAGGGCGCAAGGGCTGCCCCCCCAGCACACTCCCCAGCGGACCCAGAAGTGGACTGGAAGTGCTTCTGGTCCACTTCCAGGTCTGCTGTCAAGTGTGCTGGGGAGCACCCTGCGCTGCTGCGGGATGCTCCATCCACTCTACCATCGCAGCATTCATGAGCCGCTTGCTACGTTGAGGTATGCAGAAAAAACATTTAAAGCTGTGTCTATGTCTGAATTACCTAACCTTTCCAAATCTCTCCAAATCAATTCAGAGGATTCCGATTTGATTCAGAGAGATTAAAGGGTCTCCTGATTCAATTCAGATTCAGAGATTCGGCCACTGAATCGGGCCAAATGTCCACCAAATTGAATCAGGGACTGAAGCTTCACACAGCCCTAATAGCTGGAAGCAGAAAGTGACAGCTTTTCTTGTGGATATTGAAATCTTGTTTTTAACAGCAATCATGGTTTGGTTTTTATTATTTCTTGAAGGACTTTGGCAAAAGGAATTATACCTCACAAGAAAATCCAAATAAGAACACACAAATAAAACAAGAAGGAAAACTGACTCTTTTAGGTTTGGGACAGATACTAGTAAGGTGCCTGCAATTACCATACACTCTTTTAACATTCCAACCAATTCCCAAGTAAATGGAAAATATCCCAGTAAAGGGGGAGAGAGCTGTGGTCCCTGGGATTAAGTATGAAGCAGCCATCTGGGAAAATGGAGTTCTATTCCTACTTAGTGTAAACTTGGGCATCCATCTAAATCACTTTCCTCATCCTTAAAATTAGGATAATGCTAACCACCTTGAGATCTATAGATGAAAGGCACTTAATATGTGCCAGCTCTTATTTATTATTAAAGCTTACAGACACAAAGGTTTACTAATATTTTATAAGAGAAACTCCAGTCCATACAAAGAGTTACAAGCACTATAAAGTATAGCAGCCTGGTAATACCAATTTTGGAGTTGAAGAGGAAAGTAGAAAGGAAATAAAATAAGAACAACCTTATGGGAGATGCAGTTAAATTAAGGTCATGAATCTGTAAAGATCACTGGACAAACTCCTGTACCTTTCCAGAGCTCCATTGACTTAACCACAGCTTTGCATGGATGCACAAGTCCACACGTCACCTGTGTGGCAAGATCAAATCATGGAAGTGCCATAAAACAAATATGACAGTGGGCGCATCTACACATGCATTAATGTGCCATAGTTCCTGTGCATTACATCTGGTACCTATAATAACAGGTACGAATGCAATGCACAATAACTGATGCTACTGTGCAGTAATGCCAGTACATGCTTTTTTGTGACGCTAATGCTCCATAGACTAATTCTACTATGCACTGGTGCATTAGCACCTTTTTTCCCTGCTGCACTAATGCACAGTAGAATTAATCTACTGCTTATTTAGTATCTCATGTAGACACACCTAGTGAGAGAAAAGCAAACTATTCTGAGAATCAATGAGAAGTCGAGAACATACATATCTTGCTTTTCCTATGGCCAGAGTTGTGGGTGCAATTATAATCAGATGCATTGCACAGACCCTTGCAGTATTACCCATCAGCAAATTCTCAGTGGTGCATATGTATGAGACGTAAATGCCATTATCCCCACATTGTAATAGGGACAGTGAAGCACAATAACTTGCTCAACTTTGCCCAGCAGATAGGTAGCAGAATCAAAAATGAAACCCCCTTCTATTTGTTTCTGAGTTCAAGTACCATGTCTACAAGACCATGGTGACTTGCTTTACAGGGGAATAGTCTGAAATCCTCGATATTAATATGGCAGTTTAATTCTATGCCCTAATTTGGTGGTTTTGAAGATATTTAAGACAACAAATGGTTCAGAGAGGTTTCTGGTACATTTTCATATATTCTATGCCCTTGTTACAAATTCTCCCATAAGTATACTGGTAAAGCACTCCAGATTTTCAACCTAATATACATATATATGAATCTCTTCCATTCACATCCAGGTTTTGTTTTTTGTTTTTTAATTGAATGGAAAAAATATATGCGGTATCTCAAAAAGTGTATATACATTTCAGTCATCACAACTGTAAAGTGACACTGATAGAATCACAGTCAGCTGTCTCCCATCATTTCCTGGAAGTCATTTTGGATGTCAATAGTAGTGTACATAGTTAGTTATGCTTCTTGTGTTCTAAGGAAATAAGAATCATCACTGTCATTCAGTAATTCCCTGTATACCTGCTGAGTAACTTGTGCATATGTTTTTTGAGACATCCAGGCTAAACAGATGGAACCTCATTCATTGTTGATTATTTTTATGGTATTTTGCACTTTCTGAATGTTTTCCCCCTCCCCCTTACAAAAGGGGATTATATTGCCCTTTATGATTAGTGAATCTTTGCTTAAACTGAGTTTAGCATTCTAGCGGAACCTAAAAAAGATGCCAGAGGCCTGTGTCTCGTGGATTTGTGGCTGTGCATCTTTCCTTGATTGTTATGTATTTTGTGTTTATTTGAATATGTTTTTAATAAAAACACTAGAGAAAATAAAGTTCCTGCCTGCGATTATTTTAAATCCCAGGAAAAGCTTACCATAATGGTTTGGCTCTATTAGGACAATATTTTGCAATATCTTTGCTGTATTTAATACATTTTCTATTATTATACAGGAATAATAATATATTTGGTTATTCACAGCAGGTTTTGGAGAAACAACAATATAGAAATTATATGTTTTTTATAAAATATAAACTAACAACATGCTATTTTCTGCTAAATATACATCTGAAAATAGGTTCTATTATTATTATTAATAGTAGTAGTAGTAGTATACATTGGAACTCCAGAGAAGTTCCATACAATTCCAGTCTGAGGAATTCAACCAGGTGACATAGAATCAGTTGTTCTAGCCCAGTTCATTCCACTTCCTTTTTTTAAATGAAATGCTGTTCCCACTTAGGGAGACCAGCAATGTCCATTCTGATAAGAATATTACTTAAGGTTTTACACTGCATTTGTTAATCTTACAGCAAGCCTTCCATTAGCTTTTTTATCAGATTACTCTGGTGAATGGAGCAGTTGGCAGTCCATAGAGTATTGGATTCTCATTGCCTCCCTACAGCATACAAAAAATTCTTACTGACTTCAAAAGAAAATATTTGTATCCTCATGTGTGAGTAGAGTGAGCAGCAGCAGGGAAAACCTTCCAGATAGAGATGATATCAAAATACAAAAAGGATTATTTTCTTGATCAAAGAATCTTCTTAAAAGGAAGACCTTCCTTTTCAGCATGGTCTTGATTGCAGTGCAATGTCATATTCTTCACATATCAGACCTACCAACCTATGATGCAAGGTATGACAGTCTGAGGTATGAAAGACATGATTTTGTCAGTGCTATTATTTTGAGCTAAAAATAGTACAGTGTTTTTCCAATTACAAAACTGTGGTTTGTGCCTGATTGACATATGTTTCAGTTTAAACAAATATACCAAATTCATAACTTAACATGTTCTATTGTTGGAAAAATGAATACTTGTGCAGCAGTTGACAGAAATAGTTGGAAAGTAGAAGGAAGACAGCTAAGGGAAACTGTCTGAAGTAAAGAGAAAGTTGGTAGTGAAAACATTGTCTAAGAGGTTCAGCCAAACAAATCAAGACAGGATGAGTTGTAATTGGAGGATTAGGTCCAAGCATCCCCAGTTTGACATGCTTCAAATCCTGCTGCATATGGTCCCATATTAATAAATAGGTTTAAAAGGGTGAAAAAAAAATACCTGGTTAAAATTTTCACTATCCCACTACAGAACATACAGCAGAATTTCACCACCATAAAACCAGATGTGTAAAGAGTAATTAAACCCAACAACATCCTTGCAGTAGGCCTCTCCATAAACTTTTAAATATTTCTGGAAATTACCACCTTAGAGAAAAATGGTACATCCAGGAATAACATTGCGAAGAAGACACTAATGTAAATAATGCACAAAAGCAAAATAAAATCAAATGTCTTTTAATAATTGATATGTATAAATTAATTTCCTTTGGCCATGATTGCTCTCTTTCACATTCACTGCCAAAGATATTTGTACAATTGAGTTTTACAGGTATCCATATCCCTGGAAAGCAAATTTCAAGGTTGAAATGGTGAAATTTTGATAAGAGTGTAAGTCCTTGCTTTGGATATAGTTGTACATCATGTATTATGATACCTTGTGACTTATCTGACTATTCACATCTAAGTATCATAACTCAAGTAGCAAATACTTACAAAGAACTACATGTGACCAATTTCTGGAATTAAAAACAAAAAATCATAAAAACATGGTAAAAACCTTCAATAGTGAAAAAAACCCTGAGATCTCCATCTACTGACCAGAAAGAGATGCTAATTTGCTGAATAAATTTTTCACTTATCCTTCACTGTGATACTGCTTTGACAGCTTGCCTAGGAATATTATCATACTTGCTGTATGAATTAAAAAAATATTTGAAAGGGATGGAGTTCTGTTAGGTCAGATCATTTAATAATTCTGAGCCAGATCTTCAGCTGATGGAAATGGACATCACTCCATTTACTTCAATGGAGCCATGTCAAATTATACCAGTTAAAATGAATTGATCTTCTGACTTTCAGCCCTGTCTTTGTGGGGGAGAGGGAGAAGGGTGTGGTAAATGCTATTCTAAGATGTTTGCTGTCTGAGGGGATATGGAGAAAGTCTGACTTATCATTATATTAAGGGCATTGCTTACTTGATCTCTGTGCTCACAAACTAAACTTTGATTCAACAAAGCAAAAATTGTATATTTATCGGATTCAATAAAATAACCACAGTTCCAGAAATCTTTTTAAAACTGTCTTCCTGGACTTTGAAACTCAGTTGTTCCCTCACAGTGTAGTGTCTCACTGGACTTTGTGTGTTGGCAGGGTTGGTCCCAGAGAACGGACCCAGGAGTAATTCTTGCCCCAAATTCTTGGAGCTCCGAAGAGCACATGGGAAACCCACAGAGCACTGTAAAAATGATGGATCCAATTCTTAACCCTGGCTGAATGTGGTATCAGACTTTAGCACTCTGTATCACATCCCATCTTGACTCACAGTAGGTCATATTCTGCTGACATCCCATGGAGCATTGTGGCACCCCCCTTACAGGGCAGTGATCTATCCCAGGCCAGAGCTTGTCTCCTCTGAGTACTGGGCCAGCCCCACCCCTAGGCTCTCAGTGACCTGAGATGGCAAAACCCTTGTTTCCACACACACCCTCCTCCTTCTTCCCTCCAGCAAGCTACAAGCCACCGTCTGGCATTCTCTCTCAGTGTACGCATTTCATCTACCCCATCTGAGCATATGTAAAGATGGTCGTTTTTGATTAAGCACTGTGCTGTCTGCTGGAAATTGCATTCAAACCGGGGGCTGTCCACGATATTCATCTTGTGAAGTGTTATTTTATAGTATCCATATCCAGATCTCAGTCTGTTTAGCTTGACCAATGCTTCTCTGTCAAGGTCATGCCCAATAGAAGACTCATTTGGTGTTGGTATAAAACATTGTAGGAATAGATTTCAGAGCGGATTACTCTGAATGATCATTTCATTTTCATTCACTCCATTCACTTGATCCAATGCCCTAGAATGCAAATTGTGCAGCCTGTTATGAATCTCTGTGCCCTGTTAAGTACAGTGTCAAGTTTTTTAGTGCAAAAACTACTGGACCATACAGGAGCACAGTAATCTGCTGGGGCATATATCATTGCAGGTGCTGTGGTTCTGAGCACTGTGAAGTTAGCATCCCATGTTCTGTTGGCTAAATGTCTTAAGGCAGCTACCCATGCAGAGACTTTACTGCTGGCTTTCTGAATGTAATATTTATAGGTGAGGGAACATTCTGATGTGACACCTTGGTGAGTTGGGGTATGCTCATGGAGAAGGCTGTGGTTACCTACTCTGACCTTCTGCATGCTTTTGGCTCAGTAATTATCCCCATGGGAGACTGATAATGATTTATTGATGCTCCTCACTGATCCTGTGCCTCTCAAACAACCTCTCTGCCAATCCCCATACCACTGGCCTGGAACAAAGGTTTGGTCCCCTTTACTGCTGATGAGGGCTTATCAGTTTGTATTATATTGAGTGGGGCCGTAAATCTGGATAACTGACAACTAACTGCCCCATCCCTCAAGATCATGTTGATTTCCTGAGAGAGGCTATCATGCTTATCCAGATCCACCAGACACAAACCCTAACCCAAACAGACCCCGATATACACTGAAAGCTTTATTCAAGCTCCACAGCCAAAGTGTAACCAACAGTCACAACTTGGGGTTTTTGCTGCCATGTCTCAGGGTGCCATTTGGCAGAGCAGCTATGAATGAGCATCACTGAAAGTAAGAGACAGCGGGAAACAGGAGTTCTCCCTAGCAAAACCCCCTGCACACCCTCCTCCTCCCCCACCACCCCACCTCCTTGCAGAGAACTGGAGAAGGCTTATGTTTCTGGGCCTTGATGCTTGGGTTTCCCAGTCCTCCCAGCTTCTACAGCAGGGTGATGGAACCCAGGTATCCAGGTGTTCCCATCTGGGAGGCAGAATATGGGTATTCTGTGCCATGGTCAGCACTGGGTCATAAGGAGCTGTGCAGCTTCTAGCCCTGGGCAGGGGAAAGGGTCCAAACAGGGAATTCACCAGAGGTCCCTTGGTGTCTCCCTTATTTGCAGGCTCCACATTTCTGCATGGGAGGCCCAGTCATGGAACCTGAGATGCTGGATCCAGGATGGTCACCTGGACACCTGTAGAGCACTGGAGATGCATATAGATGGCATCAGTGACATGTGGACCAAAGGGGACCCTCAATGTGGGGCATTAGAATGGAGAGGTTGGTGATTACTTGCACCTGTGGTGCCATGGCTTTTGAATGACCCATCCAGGCCCATGAATACACTGAGAAGGTCCACAAATGAGGTCTGTGGATGGCCACCCACTGTCTGAAGGAGGCCACCTGTGGTGCTACAGAGCCGAGAGAGTCACAGTGCCAGGATAGAAAGTTTATACACAGAGTCAAAGACCACTTGGCATCCAGCAGCAACACTCAGTGCTGCCTCCCATGGGGAGATCATTGCCTTCCCAAGCCACAGTAGTGGGGTGGGATGCCCCTTACCACCGCTGCCATTGAGAGCCCTGACATGCCTGAGAGTCCAGGGGGGAGCAGGATCATGGCTGTGCAGGAACACTGTACTCCCCACATTGATTGGGAGATGCCAGGGTGCAGGGGAGCTTCAGAACAGAAGGTATAACACACGGAAGCTGCTGACCCATGGCCCAAGGAGCCAGGAGAGCATCCAGTGGGGCCTGTTCTGGAGAGCATTACTGGGGGAGAGGAAGAGGACCAGGCTGCCTGAGACCCAGTGCCAGGGCTGGCATTGACTCTTCCTGCCTTCCAGGGCCAACTCGCTACCACCAGCCACTGATGGTCACCAGTGTAGGCTCAGGGCCCCAAAGAGTGTCCATGCCAGTCCCAGAAGGAGGCAGGAGCACTCAGAATGGGGGTGTGGGCCAACTGCTCACCAGGCCAGGCTGTTGCAGGCTTGGGTCCTGCAGCGGGGGAGTGGCACAGCCTCTGCAAAGATAGGCAGCCCCCTGGTCTCTGGTCTAAGTTCTGGAACAGGCAGCATTTCAGTTTTTCTTTATTATGAAAAGTTTGGCAGCTGCAACATTTAATTAAACCAATAGGCAGAAGTTTTGTGCTTGGCATTCCCCCACCATCCCAAGGTTTCATGTTTCATTATGCTGAGCCCCCGTGGCTGCCCACCCTACTCTGGCCCTCAACAGCATAACTTCCTGGTGCAGGCAGGGTCTTTCCCCACTCTCTCAATGTTAACTGCGAAGAACGTTCCAAGTTCCGGAGCAGGCAATGTTGCACAGTTTTTGTTTAATAAACACATTAAAAGTTTGGCAGCTTCAACGTTTGATTAAAATGAAGCACATCTCTTCCTTGCACTGCATTCCCCCACTTCCCAGGTTATGCCCCTGGGGAAGTGGGGTGGTTTGCATTGGGGGCAGCAGTATCCATGACACAGGTCCAGAGGGGCCCAAGGAAGGGCACTAATGGCCCAGTGCCAGGGCAGGGGCAAAGCCTTCTGGCCCTACTCATCCAGGGAGAATTTCCAGTGTATGCAGGCAAGGAGCTACTCTGCTAGGGCTTTGCAGATCAAGACAGTCTGCTGCAGTGCAAGGCTGGGGCAACCAATATCAGCAGAGATGCTGGGGGGGAATACAGGCATCCAGGACACGTGTGCACGCACACACACATATACACAGAACTCAGGAGTCACACACACACACACACACACACACACACACACACACACACACACACTTGGCGGGTGCAGGGTATGCTGGGTAGGCATGAGTGGGTCACAGGATAATCAGCTAATGGTTCTTGGCCATGACACGTTGTTGTCTTACCAGGTCCAGGAGGGTTAGGCATCATGTCCTCACCAGCCAATCGGCAGCTCATCCATTCGGCTCTGCTTGGGAATCATCAGCAGCCTGGGGAACCTGTGGGCCATGCTGGGAGGCATGCGAGAGCCCCCCTTATTTGTTGTGCTTGGGGCATTCAGGCAGGCAGGCTCTGAGCCCCTCCTCCCCCTCGCCAAGGGGTAACGTGTTCTGCTTCTTCCTAGCCTAAATGGGGGCACTTAGAGTAAAGCTCGACAGTTAGAGTGCTTCTGCTGCTGGCTTCTTGAATGCTTGTACTGAGCCACAAGGGTTAACCCCAGCCATATCTGAACTGCGCAGGGATGTACACACGGGTGAATTTCTTGTGCCCTCTTACATGCCCATGAGAAACCTTTTAAGAGATCTCAGTGATTCTGCACCATTTTGTGAGCTGGTGACTGCAGGGATTCTGGACTTGATCCACATTTACAATAACCTTATTTATGTTGCTCTGGCAGTGAAAAGGGGCCTCTTAGTGATTGTGAATATCATTTACTTCCACTTTAAGGTCCTTTTATGCTGACAGGGTGATGCGAAGGAGCCTTTGTATGAATGAAAAGCTGGTCTCTATCTTTCATTTTATGCTTGGCCACTGTGTCTGAAACCCCAGAGATACAGAGGCCATTTGTACATGCCACAAAATTGGCCTTTAAAGCAGCTTAATGCCATTTTGCACTGCTTTAATGTTGCAACTGTTTACACGCGTTTTTCCCTCCCTGGAGCATGCCGGCCTGTCTGAGTTGCATAAGGGCCCAGTCCTTCCCTCTGCAGCTGCAGTGCCCCTTGGGACTGCCCAGGCCAGGTGCCTGTGGGCAGATGCCACCTGGGTTGCACTGCCGCTGCCATGGAGGCAAGCACAAGCCCCACCCCGCCAGCTCAGGGACCACTTGGCCTGCTGGCAGCTCACCCTTCCCTCTCTGCTGCCGGAGAAGCAGGTGAAGATTGGGTCCAACCTTTGTGTACAGACCACGAGGGTTTACTTTGCCCTAAGCTGAAGTGGTGTTTTTAAAAACCCACCACTTCAATTTAGGGAGAATTAAACTGAAGTAACTCCCTCATGGCATGTACAAATGGTCAAAGTCCCCAGAACTTTTAAAAGCTGGGAATTTTAGTTCAGATCTGAACTCACCAATGCAAATGCATTTCTGATCCAAGACTTTTCTGCTGATTTCTTTTTTTGTTGTTCATTTTGCTCCTTTGTTCCAATTTCTGTCATTTTGCTCTTATTAGAAGAGTTCAGCTTACTACATGTGTTTCCGATCTCATGCCATCTGTTGTTTTGCAAGAGCTACTTCCTTTTATATCATTAATTCCTCTTTGATTTCTAGTCTTTTTTGTTTAAATGAGCAGTAGTGGAGCCTGTTCCAAAACCCTTAGTTTGGAGATAGAGATCCATGGCAGTTGCCAGCTGACTTCCAGTTCTTTCTGTCCTTATCTGAGTGCACTGTCTTGATACAACATCAGCTTTTCTGAATGGTACTCACCTGGTTCATGGCATTCTTGGTTTACTTCAGGTCTTTTGACCCTAATAGTTCTAGTTAAGTTCTTTAAACTAGGGAAAGGTAGGAAATAGTTTTCCTGTCAAGCAAAATTTTCAGGATATCCAAAAAAATTCCCATTCTGAATTGGGATTTTAGAAAGCTTTGCAAACTAAAACTCAAAAAAATTAAAAATGATTCAGTCAAAGGTAATATTTCATGTTTATATTTTTTAAATATTTCATTTCAGTTTCAAACATTTTCTTACAATACTTAGCTTAAGTTTTAATTGAAAAGTCATTTCAAATTAGAAAAATGGAATTTTTCATTTTGAAAATTTCCAAAAAAGAAACATGTCAACTATCTGTAAAAATATAGAATAATGTTTACTTTAAAAATTGTTGAAATTGCTTCTTTCCAGGGAAAGTTTCTGTTTTGACAAATCAACATTTTTTGACAAAAATTTTTAGTAAAAAAATTCCTCAGCAGCTCTATTTAATAACCTTATTTCTGCCTATTGTCAAGGCTTTTCACTGGTATTAATCTTACTTGATCTGTCAGTGACCTTGGACATACTCATTCATGTGTTCTGCCTGTATACTGTAGTTGATCTTTTCATTTTAGCATTTATGGTTTGGTACTCAAATAGTTTGAATGTTTCATTAGATATCTTTCATTCCAGGTTTTATGTAATAAGAATTTATCTCAATTTTACAGTAATTTGGATGTGGATGTGGTCCAGGGCTCTGTAATTTAACCCTTTATTTTTCCTTCTCTGTACAGTCTGTTAGGAATTAATAAAGGCACATGGACTAGTAATTCCAGTTAGATATGCTATTCCAATTTAAATCCTTCCCTGAATTAAACTGTATTGATACGTGCTGTTAAACAGATGCTCTGTCTTTCTGTGCTGGACAAAATGATTACTGCTTATATATTCCTATTCATATGCATAGGCACTCCATGGGTGCATCCATACATGCAAGCAGATGCATTTGCAGCAGCTCAAATAGAAGCAGTGCAAATTTGAGCTGGGGCTTTTTGCCTCAGCACATGTGCTTGGACATGCACTTTGTTGAGGAGCAAATTGTGCCACTTGGGGCAAAATAACCCTGCCTGGGTCCTCCTGGATCTGCAGCCAGGGGGAACTAGGGCCCAGGGCCAGCACCTGTGCTGTCCCCAGCAGTATAAAAAGCTGTCCTGTCCTGGCCCCATCAGTACAAAAAGCTGCCCTGGCAAGTAATTCAGGGCTACTCATTCTCAGGAGCTTCTGGGGTCCAGCCAGTTGGTACCTGGGGACACTACCCTTTGTGCCAGCTGGACTGCTGAAACAGCCCTGAGAGTTCCCTGCACCGTCTACCCACTGCAGCAGTCTGGCAGTGGGGGCTGCTGCCTGGCTGTGACTTGCTGTGCACCTGCCAGACCTGGATAGGCACTGCACAGCCAATAGAGGTGTCTGCCTCTCTGGGCCAGCTGCCAGTGGGCTGTGGCTGCAGGGTTGGCCTTTGTGCAGCACTACTGCCATGTGGGCCCCTGCCCAGCCATTTGGGCAGCTATTGCCCGGAAGATGTTCCAGGTGTGGTGGCCTTCTTTGAACTGTACCAAAACATGTCCTCCTGGCCCCAGTTGGCCAGGAGGTCAGCCACCTTCAGCTGGGTCCAAGATGCCAGCTCTAAGCAGGCAGGGTCCTGCCACTGGCCTCCCTAGCAGGAATTCTGGTGTTCCCTATTTGAAAACTGAAAAATCCCTGATAAAAAAATCCTAAAGTCACTCTGTAAAATACCCCAAAATCCATGTTCTTCCACAATTAAAACAAAAGACCACTATATATAGAGAGAGAAAGAGTGAGAGACAGAGAGACAAGGATCAGTTGGGCATGTTTTATTGATATATCTACAGTGTTAAAGCAATTTGGAGGACTACCAGTGTCTCTATAATAATAATAAAGTGAATTCCAAATACATGTTTCATTAATTCATGAATACACGAATATATGTTTTGCTGCCCCCCCAAGGGTAACAACCCCCCCACAGGGGCCATAGCACCTCAACAGGGGCTACAACTCCCCCTCAGGGGGCCACACCCCCTGGCAGGGGCTATGGCCCCCATGAGGGTCTACAGTCCCCTCACAGGGCTTATGGCCCCCCCACAGGGGCTAAAGCCCCCCCACAGGGGTTACAGGCCCCCTCAGGGGGAACGGTCCCCCCACAGTGTTTACAGCCCCACACAGTAGCTATATCTTCCCAACAGGGGCCACAGCCCCTATCATAATAATAAAGTGAATTCCAAATACATGTTTCATGAATTCATGAATACATGAATATGTTTTGCTACCCCACCGGGGCCCCCCACAGGGGCCACGGCATCCCAACAGGGGCTATGGCTCCCCCTCAGGGGCCATGGCACCCCCCACAGAGGTTACAGCCCCCCACAGGGGCTACCATCTCCCACAGGGGCTATGTCTTCCCAACAGGGGACACAGCCCCCCAACAGGGGCCAT
>NW_017729025.1:59484290-59484867 GCF_001723915.1 Gavialis gangeticus
ACAGCCCCCCAACAGGGGCCATGGCCCTCCCTGAAGGGCCCACATGTCCTACCGCCACTTGCTCCCCCAACCTCCCAGATTGCTGCCCCGCCTGGCCCCATCCCCTGCCAGCTCCTACAGCCTCCCCATGGCTGCCCCACCCATCCTAAGCTGCCCCAGCCAGCCCCAGCCAGCCCCAGCCCCCATTTGTACCCCCAGCCCCCCATGGCTACCCCCCCAACCCAGCCTCTGGCACTTTAAAAAAAGAAAAAATGAAAAGAAAAAGTATCTACTCACCCCAGGAGCAGGGGCTGGGGGGGCTCTGAAGCCTCCTGGCAGAGCCCCCCTGGGCAGCACAGGGCAGCAGGGCCCAGGCTGGAGCTGATAGGGCTGGTTTTTTGTTTTTTCTCCCGTGATGGTGGGGTTGGGGTGCAGGGATCAGGGGACTGGGGAGATGGGGCCAGGCAGGGAAGGGATCAGGGAGCTGAGGGAGTGGGTGGGGCCAGCAGGGATCCTCCCCATGGCCCCTCCCCCCTCCTCCAGCCCCCCAACCCCTTACTTACCAGCAGTGGAGCCTGGGTCCAGCTCCCTGCTGCTG
>NW_017729025.1:59485015-59499226 GCF_001723915.1 Gavialis gangeticus
TGCACCTGGCACTTAGCACCAGGGCAGGGGCTAACCATAGAGACACTCTGGCAGCCAGAGCATCTCTATGGAGGACCCAGCCTCCGGTTGCCTCAGGACCCTTTTTTTCTCTGTGGGTTTTTTTTGACACCTGGATATCCAGGGATCTAATTTTTCCCCTGTGCTGCAAACTTGCACTGTGGGGAACATTTTCTCATTCCTTCATGTGCCTCTTGCAGCATCTCAAAGGGGTTTGAAATGCTGCAAGAAGCATGTGCGAGTTCATTTGGACACACCCTGTATGTATATTTATAAAGACCTTTGGGATAGAAGGCTTGTATAAATGCAGGTTTATCATCATCCTCTTTGACACAGTGTTATTTGTGATTAATCAGCAGGGGTACCTTCTGTCTTTTATTTTGAATCAGGGTGGTTTTGGTAGAGGGCTTTTGATTTTTAGAATTTACTTCCCTCTATTCTGACAGAGCCTGGATTTCTTAATCTGGGAGACATCCTGTCAGATCTGTTGTCTTAGTCCTTCATAGAGATTGGTCAAATGGAGGGCTTTATTTTTCTAAACAGTATTTTTAACACATATTATAAATGAAAAGTTATTTTTAAGCAATAAAATATTTACTTCCTTCTAAAGGTAATAGGCTCATCAGACTGTGCTTTGCGTTTGGCAAAATCTCAGTCATCATGTTTTTCTATTTTGCCAGCCAAACAAAAACTACCCATAGTGGTAGTTTCCTAATTCACACATGACCTGGGGCAATATAGAGTATATGACACGTACCAAATATCTCTTATTCACATTTAACAGACCCAGGAAAGAATAGTGATCTCCATTTCCCCTTTTCAGGATCCTTGCTCTGTTTCTAGGCCTGTCAGGGGAATAAAATAAAATAAATGAAAACTCAAGATTCCTCATTAGGTATCTGTATACTAGAAGTATGCAGCTGGCCAGCCCTCTTGCACTGGAAGGACAGGAAATGGCTGAGCATAGTTAACAAGTGACAAGGTTCTTTTGGGAAAGCTGGGAAGCAGTACCAGGTGGTGGGGTGAGCTTTTCGGAAGGCAAAGCAAGTGAAAAGATTCTCACAGAGGATAAGAGTAGGGCAAGGACCAACACAGGGAATCAGTGACAGCAATTCTTACTTATTTTTTCCCCAAACTAAACCTGGATATGGAAAGAAGACCATGGTATTTTAGAGTCACGTTGGATCGAAAACTATAGGGACTGTTGTAACAAGTGGCTTGGGCAGCCTCTGTGTATGCCACGTGACAGAGAGTGTACTAAGTAGAAAGAAGAGCAGTAGATCTAGCAAGGGATGGGGGCTGGAGTGCCAGTCAGGGAAGACATGGAGCTTAATTTGTTGGCCCCCACTTTTCTATACATATTGCTCTGAATCAAGCCTCTCCCACCTCAGCCTGTTTGAATTTAGGACACTTGACTAGGCCCTTCTTTACTACCTTATACCTTTATTTTACATACCCAAGTACCACATTTTTGCACACTTCATTCTTTTGAGTGAAACTCAATACTGCTGATTATTTGTGCAGTTGTTTCTGGGGACAAATTGAAAACATACTTAAAAGACACTCTCTTAAGGCAAATCAATATTTTGTTTTGTTTTTACTTCCTTACCTTTCCTGCTAGTAACAACACATTCGATTATGGACATGGGCACAATTTTAAAAAATTAAATTTGCTCTCTATGGTTTTCTACATCTTATGTTTTGCATTTTACCCAACTTAGACAATGCAGCTAGAGTGGTCCATTTTCACTTCCTTCTAAAGTATGTTTTGCTTTCATTCTAATGCAATAGCACAATACTCTTTCTATGTTTGTGTTTCCAATACTTGCAAAGATTGGGTATTCACTTTGTATAAACATTTCCTGGCAACTACAAAAGTAGCACTGGTAATTTGACAGGAGCCTGAGGGTTTCCCTTCTATAATCTGCATATATATATTTACATCTTTTAAAAATAAATGTACACAGACATGTTTGCTTGCACTAGTACAGTATCTTCCTTGATACAGAAGGGAAAGTGGTTTAATGTTTGAGTTCACTAGCAGTGGAAAAACCTGCAATTGATTAGCTATGTTCTCCTGCTGCAGTTACAAGTAGACATTAGTCAGGGACTGCATTTTATGATTCTGTGGCTGGCACACGGTACACTTCTGATCTAAATCGCCAAAAGTTCAGATTTTCTTTAATTTTTAATGTCATGAAAATATTCTCTTTTTTAACATAGGACCATAAATCACCTCTGCGATGCACAGGAAGAGAAAGTGACAAAAATGGCTCCAAAAGTGTAGAATTGGGTAAAAATGCCACCCAGGCCCTCGAGATGCAGCATGTCAGAATGCATCCACATGATAAAAATTCAAAAGGGGAAGCAGTAGGACAGGGAAGTAGCCAGGGACCAAGTGCTCTCTAAAACATACTTTCCCTTAGATCTCACTGCATTTCCAGTTTGAACTCTGCCCATGAGCTATGATAGTATCTGCCCCTGCATGCAATCCAGCCTGTGAGAAGGATCTGTGAACAGAAATCATCTGGAAGCAAGGCACCTAAGAGAATGATGTCTTCCTCTCTGTTGTGTTTCAACATTCATATGGAGGTCTAGAAATCCATGGATTGATAAACCTGGCCTGGTTTCTCACAAAAAAAACTAAGTTTCATTCCAAAGTACTTGCCTGTGTTGCTTAATACTTCCTTTTTTTTATTTGGTATATATGGATTTTACTGTTTTGGAAAAGTGCCAGGGATCCAACTGGCAGCCATGGAAAAATGTGGCCTTTATTTATGCACAGAATACTTTCAACATGGGCAAAAGAGCTAACAGTCCCTTTAATATGACTAAACCCTAACTTGGAAAAAACACCTTTTAGGATTAAGAGGAATATTCACTTTCCATAATCTATGCAATCCTTGGCCTCTTTACTGTGACTGTTAACAGGTAGGCCAGTTTTTAGTGTAGCAACATGGTACCAGAAGCTGTATAGTGTCACTAAGCAAACTCAGAGTAGACAGCAGATAACATAATGATGACTTATCACTTTTTACTGCTGAAGCAGCCCTGAGAGTTCCCTGCACCCTATACCCACTGCAGCAGTCTGGCTGGCTGAGCTAGATTTGAACCAGAGACTTAGCCATGACAAATTCTGTACTGCTTCAGTTCTCAGTTGTTTAAAAATGTTTTTATAGCAGTTTTCTTGGGTTTTTTTATATGCCTTCATTGGATTTTTGTATAGTACTGTGATCCATGTAAGTGGTAAATATATCAGCATATCTTAATATAATTAATGGTGGTATGGGGCTGTGTGAATTTTGTTGTATTTATTAAATCGATCATGTTTGGAAACAAGTTTTTGTCTCCTGATGGAAAAAGTGACCATAAAGGAAACAAAAGTAAGGGGAATCTGATAGGTGAGGGAGAGACTAAGCAGCTGATAGGTTGTTAGGGGCAAATTCAAAAGTGATGGTGTGGAACAAGTTAAATCTCATTTCACCCATTTAGGGTTTAGTTACATGTTACAATTAGCATATGTTAAGGGCTCTTAAAATGGGAGTGTCCACATGTTAAGGTTGGAAAAAATGAGCAAAGTGCTCTCTGAGCATGTCAGAGATAGTCCTCTTCAGGAAAGTAGTATATCTCTCCTTCATCTTAGGCAGCTCTTGTTACGGTAACATTAGACTGCAACAAGGGGACAATATGGGTTGGGAGCAGTCCTCCAGCATCCCCAGAGACACCATTCCCAGCTCCTCCCCCATGTTAATGCTCTATCTTCTGGAGCATTAGAAGTGACAGCCAGTAGCCTGGGGAATCCCAAAGATAAGAATTACCCTTCCATTCCCCCAACCCTCCTCATTCACTCCCATTCCAAGCTCACCCCGTTCTCCTCACTCCCCCAGCTCCCTGCTCACCTGCAGAGAAGCTCTTGTCCTGCCCCAGGGACTGTACAGGGGCTAGGTTCAGCCCAGAGAGCAGTGCTGGAAGCAGCTGGGGTTTGGTTAGGAGGTGGGTTCTCCCATCCTGGCTGTTCCCAGGCTGGCGAGGGAGCCCAGCCCCCACACAGCCTCTGGAGCAGGACAGGAGCTTCCCTGCAGCTGAATGGGCAGCTGAGAGCTGGTTGAGAGTGGAGTGGGGAGTGGGGGATCAGGTGAGCAGGGATCTGGGTAAGTAGGAACCAGTCCAGGCCAGCAGGGTCTGATCTGGGCCAGCAGAGGTACTGGGGACCAATCTGGGGCAATGGGACCCAATCTGAGCAGCTAGTGGCTGATGGAGCCCAATCCTGGAGCCTATACTGGCTATACAGCTTCTAGAGGGCCAGTGAGCTGGGTGGACATGGAGCCTTCATGACAACTCCTAGCCAAACCCCTGATCACCAACCCTTTAGCCGCAGATCTGAGCTGTGCATGTGAAGGAGGGTATTAACCTTTACAGCACAGCTTCTCTCGGCATGTGCTAACTTTAACACCGACTAATATTCCTTAGAGTAAATAACATGCTAATTGTAATGTGTAACTACACCCTTAGGCTAAATACAGGGGTTCAGGAAGCCTGTGGCAGAAGCACTTTAAATTTTGAGCTTTACTCTAAGTGCCCTGGTTTAAGTCAAGAGAAAGCAAAACACGCATTAGCCCTTGTGGGGTTGGGGCTCAGAGCCTGCCTGCACAGCAGGTAGGGGTGCTCTTGCACACCTTCCAACATGCCCCATGGGGTTCCTGGGCTGCCAGATACTCCCAAGAGGAGCCAAATGGCTGAGCTTCCTGATTGGCTGGTGGGGACATCACAGCCTCTCACCTGCACCTGATGTCATGGCTACAAGCCAGCCACCCCGTACATACCCTGTACCCAACAAGTGTGTATGTGTGTCAGACACCTAGGTTCTGTGTATGTGTGTGTGTCCTGGGTATCTGGGTTCTGTATGTATGAGTATTCAGGATGCCTGGGTTGTGTGTATGTGCTCACGCACACACACCCCCCTCCCTACCTCATACACACATAGAACATAGGCATTCTGGATATTCACATGCATGCAGACATATACATACACACAACCCAGGCATCCAGGACTCAACTGGGCCACTGACTTCCATGTATCTGATGAGGATGATGCCCACCTCTTCTACAGCTCGCATGATCAGGGGGCAGCAGGGCAGGCCCTACGAGGAGAGGCTACGGGACCTGAACCTGTTCAGCCTCCACAAGAGAAGGCTGAGGGGGGATCTAGTGGCCTGTTACAAACTAGTCAGAGGGGACCAGCAGGCACTGGGGGAGTCCCTGTTCCCCCGAGCACTGCCAGGAGTGACCAGGAATAATAGTCACAAGCTGGCAGAGGGTAGATTTAGGCTAGATATCAGGAGGCGCTACTTCATGGTCAGGGCGGCTAAGATCTGGAACCAACTTCCAAGAGAAGTGGTGCTGGCTCCTACCCTGGGGGTCTTTAAGAGGAAGCTAGATTTACACCATGCTGGGGTTGTTTGATCCCAGTACTCTTTCCTGCCATGGCTACTCAGGTCCCTTCCGACCCTAGAAACTATGAAACTCCCCATTCCATGGGGTGATGGAGAGTGAGTGATGCGCTCCCAGGTCCCTGACTTGTTCATTTGCAACGTCATCACTCCCCAAAACATTGTTGGGGGCCTGGCCTACCTGCTTCTGCCCTGGCACACAAGAGCATACGAGGGGCAGCTGGACCGTTGGAAAGAGTACCTCAGCTATGTACTGGGCTTGGCACAGTGAGCATACATGGCACAGGAATGGGGAGACAGTTAGGGTTAGGGCCTTAGCCCCACACTGCAGCAGGCTGTCCAGATCTATGAAGCCCTAGCTGACTGCCTCCTCACCTGCATAGACTGGGAGCCCTTCCTGAATGAGTAGGGTGGGAGGGCTTTGAGTGCCCATGCTTGGGTCTCCTGCCATAGGCTCCTCTGGCCCTGTCTCACAGGCACCGCTGCCCACAACCCAGGCTGTCTGGGCCCTGTCCCCTTTCCCCTCTCTGTCTCCAACCCCCAACAGGGGCACACATCAGGGTGCAGGGAAATGCAGCACAAGGAAGAGATATGCCTCAGTTTACAGTGTTGTGGTTGCCAAACTTTTCCTGTGTTTAGTAAAGAAAACCTATTGGATATTGCCCATGTCTCGGTCTACTCCCTCCTCTCAATTAACACAAAACAGCAAGGCAGTGGCAGGGTTGGACGGGGGCGGTGAGAACAGGGTGACAGAACCTCGAAGGGGGTTTGGGACCAGGGGGAACACCGCAGGGCCTGAAATCTTGGTGGACGGGCATGAGGTAGGTGGCATTTTACCTGGCAGCCTTCTTTCAGTGGTTAGGAGTCAAGACCAGGGACTTCTCCATGTAGGAGCTGGACAGCTGCATGATCCCAGACCCAATGTCTGTCTGACAGAGCTCTGGGCTGGGAGGCATTGCTGCAGTGAGTGCCAAAGACTGCTGGTTCTCCTACACAGGACCTCTGGCCCCTTAGCCCCTGAGGCCATATCTCCTTCTTCAAGGACCACGGACTTGTGGCCCTCACTGGTCTCTGAGGCTCATATCAGGCAGCTGGGTGTGCCAGGGTGCTGCTTATTCCTGCCAAGTGTAACTTCTGTATCTGGCCTTAGACTCCCATAGCATCTCATTGTGTAAAGGAGCTACATTTGGCATAATCTACACAACACAGATCTAGAAAAGCTGCAGATTGAAAAGACTGTCAAATTTTTTGCAACATAAGAATTGATCTATTATTTTTCTGTAGTGAAAAAACAAGTGAAAGTTCAGAGCTGACATTTTTCACGGGATGCATTGAGACTAGTGAGCGCCTCAAGTCTAACGAAGTTGAGAACCACTGTTGTACATAGATCTGAGGGATTATGCATGTACTGGAATCTAACATAGACCAGCTTGTGCATAATTGATTATTGCAGATACTAGAGCTGAGAGACAGCTTTTAGAGTCATCACATTTATCCACCTGATAGCTACAATTTGTATAGCTGTATATATTGTACAGATATTAGAGTTTTATTCAGTCTAGGTTTTGATATGCCAAGTGACAGGTGTCCCACTACTTCTCTCAGGAGGCTCTTACACAGTCTAATACATTTCACTTGCAGGAAGCTTTTCCTAATGTTCAGTCTAAACTTTCCACATGATTTCATCCCTATCACTACTAGTTCTGCTCCATTTTTACTATTGTACATCATTCTTCCTCCTCCTTTGTGTTTACTTTTTTTACATATGTGTAGACTTTTGGCAGGTCCCTGTTTTCTTTCACCCAAGCCTAAATTAGGGCAAACAAACAGACTTAAAAAAAATCCTCTTTGAATATAAATCTTTTATTTAAAATGTAATTATATAAAATGAAACCATAGGGGATAGTTTGGAATGAGAGCAAGGGCGGAAGGCAGAAAGTACATGGCTAGGGGTTGGGAAAGTACACAGTATTCTATTTACAAGAAAAATATATGTTTAAAATAAGTATTTAAGATGGGAATTGGGGAGTGGAAGTGAGCAGATGTTGGTGCAGACAGAATAGCAGTCTGGAAACAAAGAAACGGGGTATGTTTGTTAAAACATATATTTTTTTTAAAGAATATTTAAAATGAGAATTGAGCAGCTGGGAAAGGTTAAAAGGGATACGGGTTGGAGACATCTCTGTCATACATAAGATTTTTAAAAACAATTTAACAGAGCAGCTGGGTGGGTTATTAACAGATGTTAATGATTTGACAGTGGTATAAAACATTAAGATCACATTCAAGGGTAGACCGTGGTCATGCCTGATTTCTAACCCAGGGACCAAAATTCTGGGTTAGACCACTGTCATGCCTTATTTCTAACCATGGAAGACAGATGCCTAAAATAAAGCAAGCAAGGAACCACTTTGTTTAAAAAAATTGTTAAGGCTATATTTACTTTTATTGGTATTTGGTCATGTAACAAACATGGTGAGAGATAATTTAAAGCTAGGGTATCACTACTTAACATCTTCATTCATAATAAACAGAAGAGAAATTATCTACCTCTTCATAATTGTATTATTTTTAATGTTTCAGTGAGCTAGCTTTTAAAAGTTACTGACAAAAGAGGAAAGCTGTGTATGTTGGAAGCACAATGTAACTGTAGTGATGCCAATAATTCTCTCAGAGAAGTTGGCCATTAATACTGTGTTTAAGTATATCCCTAAAAATAACTGCATCAGGCTAATGGGTGCCAAACAAATCTATAAATAAATAAAAAGAAAGATAATATCTTTATGAACCATGCTTTTCTGGGTGTTTTTACTAGCAGATGGATCACTGTGTATTCTAGGTCTGGAGGGGTTTTTGAGAAACAAGAGTCCTCATGCTGAGTAAGATGCAAGTAAAAATACCATCTCCAAAATAATCTTGGCAAGATAGACTTTTCCTTTTTATTTATTCCTCAAGAGATTGTACAAGAAATGTTAAAGAAGTATCTGCAAGTTTTAACTGCTGTAATCTTGCAATAAATGGATGACTCTCTGGTGAGAAGGCAGTGGGCTAGACTAGACTTTTACAACCTGAAATTAGTAAGCTGCACCCTACATAAGAAATCGTGCTTCTCTGAGATAAATTTCCTTCCTTGCCTCCTCTTGTCCCTGAGGGATAGCAATTAATTACTGGTTCATCTCTGTATCAGTTTACTGGCACTACCATTCCTCCCCCTGGCCCACAACTCCCCACCCACCTGGTTTAGGGTTGAAATAGAAGATGAATGTTCCTTGCTGTGTGTCTGCCCACCCCAGGCCTGAAATGGAGAGGCAGGGGAGTGTCAGGCATGTTCAATCTACATGATGTCCTTGCACAGCAGCATAGATTGGGCCACAGAGTAGTGGAGAGGGGTGAGAATACTTTAAAGTGAACCTCTGATAGCTGACATCTGAACAAACCTCAGACAGCAATGGCTTAATCCACGGTGGTTTCTCTCAGGAGGTAATTCAAGTACTTCTTGTTGAAGACAACATTTCTTGGGGTTTTTTTGGTGGGGAGGGGGGTAGGAAAAAAACACTCTTATTCATAGTGCACTATTCAGGGCAGTTGTCACAGGGCACTTCAGTACCCTGCTCCTAGTGAGTCTTGAACTTAAGGGGGGAGGTGTGTCACAGGGCACTTCAGTGCCCTGCTCCTAGTGAGAGGTACAGGTGCTGGTTGCCGGGGCAACCGCAGTTGGTCAGCACCCCTAGCCTGCGCCCCTGCCACAGCAGTAATGTGAAGACTAAGGCTCCTCTGCTTGAGCTTAAACCACTGTAGTCACTGACACTCTTGTGCTGTGTGATCTTGTTTTATAACCTGCTATTTGGCTGCAAGTATTTTTGGCTGGCTTGAGTTAGTAGAGAACTACAGCATCCTTGGCTGATAGGAAAGGACAGCTCCTCCTTTTAGGAGGGCAGCATGCCGAGTGTTCTTAAAGGAGCTGTGTATGGTCTTTATTCGAGAAATCACCACTTGACATTAGCAGTCTGGCCAATCAATTTAGAGCCAATATTCAGAGGGAAATTCCCTATCTTGCTTCTTTGTTGAATAAAGAAAATCTAAAAGATTTTTCAAGAATGGAAAGTGGGTATTTTTAAAGTTGTTTCCTATAGCAGAAATTGGAGTCATGTCAACTTTAAGGACAATGTGGTCTGCTAAGGAGTTGGTGAGAGTGTGACATCAGAGACATTCTGAAAGTGAAGCCTGAATTGAGATGGACATTAATTTTATATTCAGTTTTTTCAAAGATGTATTTCTTTGGTTGTATTTTTTTCATGCTTTTTTAACTCAAGAACTTTAGGATCAATAGAGGAGATCTCTTTGGAGAAGCACTACATTTGTTCCTTAAGTGAACTACTGAGGCAGCTCAGAAGAGACTCCCATGAGTTCAACAGCAAACCAGGAAGGACGAAATTTAAATAGTCTTGAGATGACTAAAATAAAAAACAAGTTGGGAGGGGGAAAAGCAACTATTTTAAAAACACCTTTTAGATTTTTACATATTATTAAGAAGCAAAAACCTTTTTCTCCCTACTCCGTTCACCTGTAAACAAAGCAATGTACACAAATTTGTGCACCACATAGGTCTCACTCCATCTCAGAACTGATTTAAAGGTTTTTGTTTACGTCACTGCTAGTTTCTGTCTTCTGCTTGCCTACAAATACTTCACAGCATTATACCAGTGCTTATTATACCACCCATAGAAAATATAGAGGGAATTCTCATGGACAAAAGCGTTCCTGCCCTAAAAGGCATAGTTTGACTTCCATCCTCATTCTTTGAAGATGAGTGGCAAATAAGAAATCTTTCTGGCACAGCTGATATTATGGTATTAATGTAGTCATGGGTGAGTTGTCCTGTGCATGAAAGATGACTATAATCAGTCAAAAGTATCTGAATACCCACAGTTACACACTTACAATTCAAAGGGGTCCACACCTCCATTTGAATTTTTAAGGGTCTACAAATGATAAAAGTTTGTAGACCTGCTTAACAATTGGAGCTGCTTACTATTTCATAGATGAATGGATAATAACAGCCTGTCTGCATGCACATCTCATGCATTCTAAGTATATACCAAAGTGTAGCTGCATATAGGCCCCAATTCAGCAAACCATGTGTAAGTTCATCTCTGTTCATCAAAGCACTTAACACATGCTTACCTTTACAACACTTAACTTTAAACATATGCTTAAGCACTTTGCCTAAATTAGAATCTGAAAGAGCAAAGGAATTGCCTGCTAATAAAATAAACAGAGAATTGAACAATGTCACAGTAACTGCTTCCTGTTCTTACCATGGGAAGTTATCACACTCTGCAAGGGGCTGTTGTTTTTCCTGGGAAACATGTAGCTAGTATGAGGAAAATAGTCCATATCCAGGTGGTCTGCCATTCACATCCAGAAAGTAAAATCAAACCTAGAAATAAGTGTGAGGCTACACATAAAATCCTCTAATTCATTGGTAGAAAAGGAGCAAGGGCAGGAAAAAAGTTGTTTAAACTAAAAGATAATGCTGGCACATGAGCAATAAGTAGAAACTGGCTATGAATGAATTCAGGCTGGGGATTAGAAGAAAGGTTCCAATGATGTTCTGAGACATCCTTCCAATAGGAAGGAAATAATAGGGGCAAAAACCTACATATCTTCAAGTTGAAGCATCATATAAAGGGACTATATGAAATAGTAGCCTGTGATAGAAAAGAGCTTGTCTTCGTGACCCAGAAACTCCCTTCCTGCCCAATAGGATAATAATGAAAAAGATGATATCCTTAAAGAAAAGAACAGTGTTCATCTAGACAACCTTTTAGGTATAAGAACAACAAATAAAATGACTCTAGAGTAAATTATTAGTACTGTTGTTGTTATGGTTTAATTTATATACTGCCTATGCAGAAAGTCCTAGAGCAGTTCATAATTCCGGCAAACAGTCGACAAGTAAGTAACAACACCCCACACCTTAAAAATTCTATTTCCCTTTACTCCAGCTTCACTGCATATCACCCTGAATGCCTGGCAGAAGAAGCTGATTCTGCCAAAATCATAGAAGTAAAAATAGTATTCAAGAAACAAGAACAATGTTAGAGGTCGATATAAGCAAGCTAAGCATCAGTTTGCTTGGCAGAGCAGGACTCAAAAAGATGCAGTTGTCCATCTAAGCCATTAGTTGAATGACCAGTAACTAATAAAGGCCTCAAGTAAAGCACTGGACGTGATTTTGTAAGGTTATTTACCTTGGCAGAACTAGGATTTTGAAAAGCTGGGTGCAGATGGTGTGGTGTATCATCACATATAACAATACATATTTTTCTCCAGGTAAAAACAGACTAGAAGGTTTGCTAATATTATAAGGGCCTAAGGAAATATTATTCAGTATGAGATCAAAGCAAAAACAAATGTAACTTTATTGGAATGTGCATTGATTTGCTATATCACATATTTTGTATTAAAAAAACAAACAAATTAGGCAAAAATAATCAAAAGTCATTTCTTCAGCCCAGTAGGCATTATAATTAAAGGTACATGTCTTTCAGATTCACAAAACAAAATCAAGCCTTTCTGAGCTTCTTGACAGTGCATCCAGTACTTCACTGAAAGTTATTTCCACACCTAAGTTAATGTTTTTAGCCAGAGTTAAAACCAGTCTGTAGGGCTGTGAAATGGGAGCTAAACCAGGAGCAACTAAAAGACAGGAAAATTGGAGAGCCAAAATAGTTTGATTAGTGGAATAGTAATACTTTTCAAAAGATGAGAGAGTCATTAACACCTGTGGAATGAAGAGTTTAGAAGGAATCAGATAGATTGTAATGATCCATGAAGTCAAGTGGCTGTGTCACTGCTGCCTGACTAGAAATGCTGGTAGTTTCTTTTAAACTTTGGGTAGACCAGAAATCAAAAAGAGATGCTACTACATAACTTGTCCCCTGCCCCCTCCATCCCCAGATCCACCCCCTGGACATTTCTTCTAAAAGAATTAGAGTATAGAATTATGCGCTGTATGTTATGTATGTACTCTGCAACCTCTATGGAAATGCTAGAAGTGCTAGATTGGGGCGGGAATTATTTTGGGTAGAGGGCCACTTAAGTTTTGGTGAGCTGTCGGGGGCCTCATAGGTAGGTCTGCCCCTTGACAGTTGCCTCATCCCCTGGTCCTGCCCCCTAATGCCTGGCCTTTGCCAATGAAAGTCAATCCCCTTGCTGCCCACCCCCCATACTCCTTTTTGGAGAGGGGTTACCATTTTAGAACGAACAAAAAACCAAATAATACATATCAGGGGCTTACATCAGGGCTTGGGGGAGCATCTGTTCACCAAGGCCCCCCAGGGGAAGACAAGAAATAATGGGCACAAACTGATTGAATACCGCTTCAGGCTAGACATAAAGAAAAACTTCTTTACAAGTCAAGTACCAAAGGTTTGGAACAGGCTCCCCCCAGAGGTGGTAGAGTCACCTACCTTGGCGATCTTCAAAAAGTGTCTTGATGCCATATTGCTGGGGTCATCTGATCCTAGCAGTCTTCCTGCCCATGTGCAGTGGGGCTGGACCCAATGATCTGTAAGGTCTCTTCCAGTCCCTAACAACTATGAAACTAGAAGTCAAACACCTACTATAACATATTTTAATGTTATTACAAAACATATTTGTCATGACTTGTGTTTGTGTACTGTATATAGAAGGAATTGCATAATAACTCAAAAATAAAGTGCCAGTTTTATACTGTGTGTGTATAGTGGGGTGAGGGATGTGGCTCTGTGTGTACATGTATGGTGAGGTATGGGGGTGTGTGGGAGAGTGCTGAGAGGGTGTGGTTGTGTAAGGAGGTATAGGGTATGTTAGCATGTATGTATATGTCAGTTGTGGGGGCAGGGTGTGGGTGTGATGGAGGGTGGGGGGTATAGGGAACCCCCGCACACTCCCCCCATGGCATGCAGCCCCGGCTGCTGGGAGCAGCAGCAGCAGTTGAGCAGGTCAGTGTGCTCATGCCCAGAGGAGAGGCACCCTGTGGGGTGTGGCTTTGGCCAGTGTTGCATGCGGGGGTGGGGAGCGCAGCCTGCCTGGCTACGTCTATCACTGGGGCTCCACACCACGTGCCAGCAGCTCCTGCACTCACAGTGGGGGATGCCCTGCACTGGAGCTGGCTGCCTTCCCTGCCCACTGCTACATAGCAGCCCACACTCCACTGGAAGTGGAGGGAGCCCTACCCCGTTTCCCCGCCATGAGTGTGGGAGCTGCAGGCATGTATAGAGGCAGCCAGCACTGTGTAGGGGGTGAGAAGCACAACCTGCCCAGCCACCTCTTTTCACAGGGATTCAGCATGGTGTGCCTGCAGCTCCTGTACTTGCAGAGGGGAAGCCCCACACTGGACTCCATGGGGAAGCAGGCGGTGGGGCTCCCTCCACTCGCGGCACAGTCCGGGGACCTGTGCAGCAGGGGGTGGGGAAGGCAGCCAGCTCTAGCACAGGGCTTCCCCCTCTTCAAGTGTTGGAGCTGTAGGCACACGGTGCAGAGCCCCAGTGATAGCAGTAGTGGGCAGGCTGTGCTCGCTCCCCATGCACAGGGTTGGCTGGGCACAAGCACCCTGACCTACCCATGAGTGACCCACTAGGCACCTGCAGTGGGCATGAACACCCTGACTTCCCCACCTGCTGTTGCTGCTGCCAGTGGAGGCTGCATGACATCGTGAGAGTATGGGGGGGTCCCTACACCCCCACCCTCACACCCA
>NW_017729025.1:59499266-59507949 GCF_001723915.1 Gavialis gangeticus
AAGCTCCATGCTTCCACCCAGTTGCAACTCCATCCTCCCTCCCCAGCCCCACTGCTTCCCTACCTGCTGCCCCAAGTGAGTTGGACTTCCAGGAAGCCAAGCAGGTTCCTATGGGGCAGCTGCAGCAGAAGCCCTGCCCAGATGTTGCTGCTGACTGGGCTGGGCCCTTCCACTCAAGAGGGTGGGAGCAAGGTGCAATAGGGTATGTTGGGGGGTTCTATATGTTGGGTAGGTACCTCCTTCCCTGGCTCATGGGGGGAAGAGCTGGGTAGGGCACAATTCATTGGGGGATTTTGATTTAACTTAAACCAGGAAGGGTGTTCCCTGCTAGCCTGAGAGCAGACAAAGAAAGAGAAATTGCCCACCACCACTGCTGCTGCCACTGTCTGCAACTGAGCCCAGTTCCCCATACATCCCAGCTACAGCAGGGCAGGAGTAGCTCTGGAACTGCCCCCATACCTCAGGTCAGCCAGGGACAGTAGCAGTGACAAGTGGCAGAGAAGGTGCATGGGAGAGAAGGAACTGGGGAGTGTGGAAGGGGGAGATTCTTGCTTGATTCAGGGACTTAAAAAAAATTCCTGGTTGTAGCTTCCATGGTATGGTGTGTCTGCTCCAGTGGGAAAATAGGGGTGAGGCTGTGAGCAGGGGTGCCACCACCCTGTGCTGCCAATTGCTGTTCCCATACCTTTCCAAAGGTATGCTTTGTTCATGGCACAATACCATCTATCCAGTGATCCTGGAAAGCATTATATGCCTTCATGGTATACAAGCATTAAATAAATGTTGAGAAACAGAAGGCGGCTTTGTAAAAGACCAGCATCTCAGAACATGGTGGAGAGGATATATGCATCTATAGATCACTTGCATTCCAAGGGGCCACATACCTTGAAATCTGCCTTATCTGTAAAATAAGCCAACACTCTTATCCAGGGTATAATATAACCAAGACAGACATAAACAAGCTTTGGTTAATGAGTTTTGATGATAAGTTATATGTCATCAGAAGTATAGTTGAATGAAATGTTTGTTGGAACTACATCAACTATTAGAACTTCATGAATGTTCTTGGATTTCAAAATAACTGAGCTTCCACTTGGGGAAGTGATGTGAAATGTTGTAAATAATACTGCTACATAATATCTTTTTGGCACTTTGCACAGAGTGCTGTGCAAGCAATTTTTACAGTGCTCCTAGGGACCTCCCCCCATTATATTGACCTACCTGACCATTTAACAAACAAGAAAAAACTGATGCAGTAAGTTAAATGATTTGCCAAAGTCTCCATAGTCAGAGGGTGGCAAAGTTAGGATTGAAACCCTTTCAGCCTCAGGCTCAGCCCTTCACATTAGCTAGCTTCTCATCTAGCACACGGCACTGCAAGATCAACTGAAAAGAGGGGACTATCAAAAATCTTCTTAAAACCCATGTGATCCATTTGAGCATTCCATATATTGAAATTAATATCTCTGTTCTAAATTCACCCTTGTGCAGACACAAAACCCTGCAGCACCAATTACATAGTAGTTCAGCCTCTTTTTGAACACTTGAGTGGGACTGGAATAGTGTATAGGCATTGTGCTAGCCCCCTGAAAAAGACTGAGATTCATAAGGCCATAAAACTTTTAGCATAAAAATTCATTTTTAATAAATGCAACCATCTGTATTCTCCGGAACCTTTCTCTCATAATGGATCTCTTCTCTGTCAGAAATAGTTTTGCCAGAATTGCGAGTGGCACACTGCAATCCACCAAAAAAAACTGGAGCTTTTGTTTTACTGTGCTATATAACTGCTTGTGAGTATATCTTTGCTGCAGAATTAACCTGGCCTTTTACTCAGGTATGGACATTAACGTGGCCTCTGACCCAAATGTAGTAGTGTGTATGGGTGGGAGAGAGGTAGATATTAATAATGGTCTGCTGACCTGCAAGAACAGGACCTTCTACTGTCCTGCTGTATATTCAGAAGACTCATTTCAAATGAATATTGTTAAAGTAATTGTATATCATTTCTTTGGACATTTTATAATGGAACTTTATGTATGGCTTTGTGTCCATACTAGCCAATTACTTATGTGCATGCCAAATATATCTTAATTAATATTTTACCTGTTTTTATAACTTATTTTGCTTTGCACTGGAAGCCACCCTGAGCCTTTTTGGGGTAGGGCAGCATGAAAAAAATCAAGTCCATCAAATAATTACTGTTTAACATCTTGACAAAATATATTCTGTACTTAATTGATGTCCTAGAAGATTATATCCTTTCAGATTTGGCTTTGAATTGTGCATACACTCAATTATATAGCTGTATTAATTCACAGTACTTTTATCAACCCTTATTTTCAGTATTTTTCCTATCAGTGTTGACACTCTATAGCACTTTTCTTGTATGCTGAATGAATTGAGTACAGGTAGAATTTAACTGCACTTTCTGTTGTTATAAATAGTCATCTCATGCAAAAGCATTGCATTGACATTTTAATATGCTGTCACTTTAAGATACTACATGAAGTGTGAACAGAGTACAGACACTTTAAACAGGTGGGTCTAATTGTTAGTTTGTTTCATAGAACTAGCCATCATGTAATATTTTGTGAAACATGTAGATTCTGGGAAGGTGTTTGAATACTGAAACATGCTAACCAGGTTTTCTTTTGCCTGCTGGTAACAACAAATTGGGGTGTGTAATTGATTTTTTGCAAGTAAAGCTTTTATGTTCACTCTGAGTTCAGACTCCATCTTTTTCTTGTTATGTTTTGTCCCTTAGGAAGGTTTGCACCATAGGCTTCTAGAAAAAAAGAGTTTAGTATATTCATTTATATTAGCACTAGCGTGTTTCTATTACTTTCAGATTGTGCTAGTCTGTTACTGCAAAAATAATCGGGGAGGAAGGCAGATCAACTGCATTAAAAATGCGGGGGGGGTTTCATTAAAATTTACAAATACTTTATATGTTTTGGGAGATTCCAGAATGCCTGATTCAGAAGCGATTTGAAAATTTTATTTCCTAAAAGAAATAGATCCATCCAGGGAAAAGGGTTTATTATTGGATAAACAGTATTTATAAAGAAAACATTGGCAAAAAAGGAAACATCAACATACATACAGTTCTTTCAGATGCTTTGTGGCTTTACTACTAATTTCTCAAAAAGACTATCCACATAAACATCTTTAAAACAAAAGAGAATTGTGCAAAGTTGATGGTGAAAGTTAATACTGAATTTTCAACAAAATCAATGCTATTATGCAGAAAATGAGTTATGAACATGCTTTCCCCTCTACAAAATGTAGTCAGTTTATAAGGATTTAGTATAAGTATTTATTCTTTCTCCCATTTGGAAAAATGATAAACTATATAAATTCTTCAACATTACAAGCTTAAGATTTAGTGAACATTTCAAGATTAAATGTTTTGCTAATTTTTTTAATACACGTAGATTGCAGAAAATTATGGAAGTCAATTTATTAGTTAAGCTGTAGTTAAGGTAAAGGAATTGTGATCAATTTGCTAAGAATTGCCTCCAGCTGTGTTAGTTTCCGTCCTTTAGTTAAACAGAAGCTGACCATAGTTTGCCTTTGTCCTTATTTCCATGGTCACTGAAATAAAATAGGATTGGCTCAGAGACAGTCATGTGATCTTGACTATCTTTCCGAACTTTCTGAAAAATGTTTGGCAACATGTTGAGGTTTTTTCTAATTGAAATTTAAATATTTTCATGGAAATGTATCAAGGCCTGCAAAAATTCTCTCCAGTACAGAATGGAAGCAGTGAAGTAGGCGTCAAACTGAAATAGGCAGAAGTCTGATGGTCATAGCACTTGATTGAGAAGTGGGGCAAACCAGTTTAAATCCTTTCCTTATCTGATTCAGTGTAAAAACTCAAACTTGACTCTCCCATATACTGATCAAGTGTCTTCATGAGTAGCTGGCGAGTCAGTCTTTTTAGTTTAATAAGTATTTAACTGTTTGTTAAAAGTGAGGCAGCTCCAGTATGAGAGTGACCTTATAATATGCTCAGTAGGATCCTCCAAATATGTAGAAGAAACAGGCTCAAGCCTGTGTTCTGAATCAGACAAAGCAGAAATTCAGTTCTCTTTCTTCTGGATCCTACTCTGGGGTCAGTCTCTTTTTCTCATTTTTTTACCTAAAAATAAAGCCCTTAAAGGTTTTTTGTAAAATGGAATTATTTTCTAGCCAAACCCAGCTAAAAAATCATTTTAGGACTCTGTGGGCATGTCTATATATGCAATGACGTGCAGCAATAAAGTCTGGCACCATGTTTGAATGTGCGCCTGAGACCACAGTACATTGAGCCAGGCCAGAGCAGCCCTGGCTGGCAGGGGCTCCAGGAGGTCAGCCTGCCAGCCCAGGGCTACTTCAACATATTGCAGAGGGGCAGTTTGGGACATGAGGGTGCTCCAGTGCAGGGCTAGCCAGCAGGCAGCCCCCACACTGAAGCACCCTCATGGCCCAGCCAGCCCCATCAGTATCTACATGTTGAGGAGTAAAAAACTCCACCATAGGATAGTAATTGTGTCTACAAGTACTAACCTATGGTGGAGTTAATTAGTTTACTCCGTCCTAATAGCACTGCATGTATAGGTGCTGAGTTGTTTATTCTGGAGCTAATTAGTAAGCTCCACAGTGAAGTGTCACATGTTGACATGCCCGGTGTGTGCAAAAAGATGTCATTTTTATGGCAGTTCCAAGCAAACAGACATCCTAACCCATGTTGTGCATTAAGTGCCCAAATATGTTGCTGCAACCAAAGTTTGTGATGCCTTATAAGGGAGGACATCTGCTTATTGCATGCCACAAGAATTTTCCTACAGGCAGCCTAACTCAGGACAGGCAGGAACCCCCTGAACACATCCTGGCACAGGATTCTGCTCCAAGGATGATGACTGCTTATACCTTGTTTATGTTACTAACTGAACAAATGTCAAAGCATGGTGCTAGTGGGGAAGGATGAAGAGGATATTCTGCTGATGGAAATAGTTGAACATATTTCAGATGAGATGTAAAAACCAGCATCATGAGAACATGTGGTCATAAAGGAGGCAAACCTTCCTTGGCACTTTTCAGAAGCATAGGGTTGTTGATCCTGGTGTTCTGGTCAAATTTTATTTTGAACAAGTGATTTTATTCTGTCTTTATATAATCCCTCTCCAATTTTATAATTCCCTCTCCAAGCTTCTGAGGCATAAGCTATTGATCACACTTTAAATCGATAATTACTTTAAATGGATTACTATTTTAATAAACAGTTGATCAGTTGTTAGCCTGCAAGAGGACAGTAGGTCTCTAAATATCATAATTTAATTGCCTCTATGACCTTGGACTAATCTGCCTATAGCAATTTCTACAATACATTGGTGTTGTCTGTAATATGCTCATAGTAGATATTCATAATTTTAATTTATTAACCACTTACAAGTCCAAAAGTCTTGATGGAGGCTTAAAAGTCATAAACATATGTGAATGTACATAAAGCCCACAAGCTCCTGGAAGAAAATGGGGACATTGAACTAAACCTGTGGGTACCAATAGAGTGTGCTGACCACTGGGAAAGATTAGGCCTATTCCTATGGTGTTTTATACCAACACCAAATGAGTCCCCCATTGATCATGACCTCAACAGAGAAGCATAGGTCAAGCTGAACAGACTGATATCTGGATACAAACACTTCACAAGATGAACATCTTGGACAGCCCCCTGTGAGAAAGCAGTGTCCAACAAACAGCACAGCACAGCACTTAATTAGAAGCTGCAGTCTTTACAAATGCCCAGACGGGGTGAATGGAATCTGCACATTGAATGATAATGCCAAATAGTGGCTCATAGATTTGGAAGTTGATATCTGATGCTTAAGTTATTATATGGTAGTGAAGTTGATATCTGAAGAAAAAGAATAATTTACAAATTAATAAATGTAACCTTAATATATAGTGTAATCAAGTCATTCTTCTCTTCTGCACTTTGTGTAATGCTGCTATACAGTATTAAGCAGCTAGTTTGTGAAAGCATTTTTAAGCCTATAGGACAAAAGACTTGTGGAAGGCTCAAGATCAGCAGTACTAGATTAACACTGTGGTCAAAAGCTTTGGGTGAATGCCCTTTGCTGGGGCTCACACTTATCATACTAGTAGTGACTGAATAGTGATATCAGACTTCTCACTAAGTTAGCAAAACTCAGCTTAAGCCAAAGGAATGAATAAATCAGACAGAAACTAACTAGCTTATAGGAAGAGCTGCCACATCAGGCAGCTAATTAATCTAGTCCCTTTTTTTTTTAAGATCAAATTGACCTCAGTCCATTACCACATTAATGAAATATGCCAAGCAAACCAGTAAGAAGTGCAATTTATGTTAACTAGTCAGTCAGATATATGATCAGTTTTTACCTAACTGGTCTACAGAAATGCTGTATCCAGGCACCAATTGGATCTGCTCTTTTTCTTGACTGTAATACAAAACCCAGTCTGATTAGACTCTCTGAGAGTAACGTGTAGCTTTTAAAACAATTATAACAATCAAGAGGATGCTTTTGACACTACCCCAATACCTGCCCAAGGTTTCTGCCATTGGCCACCACATGTTGCTGGTGCTACATGAAATAAGTTAGTTATCATACTTGAAAACAGGACTGAAACACAGTTTCTGTAATTCACCAAACTTCTTGAATCCAAGCTAGTTCAAATCATTTTTTATATCTGTTGTGAGATTATAGATTTAAATCCTAATTGTTTCATCGTTCTTCTTCTATTTTAACATTCCCTGGTCTGAGCTGCCGGTAAAAAAAGCCTTTCAGTGGGCACGTCTACATGTGCATTAATGTGCTTTTCCTAATACACATTAAATTTAATACCTCCAATGTGAGGTACTAAATTGATGCGCATTAGGGTGCTCTTATGCACAGTAGTGCAAATGCACCCTTTTTAGGTGACACTTAAGGCACAGTGGCCTATTTTACTGCGCATTAGTGTAATAGCATGTTTTTTTATGGGCCACTTTAATCTGCAGTAAAATAGGCTACTGTGCATTAAAGCACATGTGCAGATGTGCTCAGTGAATGTAAAATGCCATAAGATGTTTGCTTTTGTTTCCTTGAACCTGGTTTTCATTTTTATTTGATGCTATTTGGTTTCACCAAAGACCTCCAGAGCCAAGAACTAAAGCTTCTACAAGTTGAGCTAAATAGGTAGACTCTAAAGTGTGAACTAACACACATTGATCAGTGGGTCACACTTACACATGCAGTCATCTGAAAGTACTTTTTCCTACTTGCATGTGCAAATGAAAGACTAGCAAATATTGCCTGTGGAAATCATAGCAAAGGACTGTGGTGCCTGAGGAATTATCTGGTTCTTTGATTTTGTAAAGTAGGTACTTATCCTGTTGTACTTTTAAATTGTTTTAAGGCAATTCGGAGGAAGGGTTGATGGGTGAAAGCATAACCAAGAAGGAGAGTGACAGGACCCAAAGAGCTTATTTGTACCACCTCCTTGCTGAGCCTGGAAGCATTGCTATGAAGCATAACTGCCTGTTTGCTCCCACTCCTTGTATACCGGTCACAGAAGTAAGACAGTGCTGCTGTTTTGGAGGATCCCTGCAGATGTGACTCACTGTCATTCTTAGGCTCTCTATCTTGACCCTACTTTAAACATATATCAAAGTCCTCAGACCCAGTTACTGTCCGAAACAGGATTACCGTGTGATTGTCTTCCTTTCTGTTGGCTTCCATTGTTTGGCAGCAAAGAATGAGGCACTGTTTTAATTTTCTCCAGTTGTTTTTCACAGTTCTTAAGGGTTGTACATCTGGTGGGGATTTTAACAAGTAGTTCCATTTTTCTCAGATCCTTTTCACTCCTGGTATTATGTTGTCTTTGTGATCACTCAATAGCTTAAGGTGTTTCCAAGAGCTCTGCTCAGTTCTGTGAACAGTTATAACTGGCTGTGCATAACAAAAGTTTCTCATTCTCCTGTGTAGGCTCCTGGTCTGAGATACTCAGCCATTGAGATAGTCCCCAGTATTACACAGGGATGTCTTAATTAATGCAGTACCTAAAACATCACATGCATACAGTGCTCCACTTAGCCCTGCCAAACTTTCCCCTGCTCTGAGCACTAGATAGAGTTTGTGACCATTTCAAGGTCCCGAGTATCCAACCAGACATCCTGGGTGCTGTGAACCCAATGGAAATTTTATATCCAGGAGTCTGAGGAAAAAATCTTTACTGAACACCCAAGACATTGGTATGTCTGGGCTTACAACATGCCAGAGAATCCAGTTTTGCTACCTGCAAGACTGTTAACTTAGAGGAAGGGCTGGAGGGAAATGATTAAAGATTGCCATGGTAGTAACAAGGAAAAGGCCTGCCAGGCTGAGGGATGTAAGCAAACACACACAGGGCACCTATACACATGTTGGATGCCTGCTCTGACGTGCTAATTAGCACACATCAGAGCAGACTCCATTAATCAAGGCCGCTGGAGCATGCTCATTAGCATGCTCCAGCAGTCTTGGTGTCCCTGTTCTTCAAAGTGGCAGTGGTGGTGCTTTATCAAACAAGCATTAGTTAAAGTGCCCCACCACCATTTTGAAGTGTGGGATGCTGAATGCATGAGACCTTGCAAGCACTTTAATTAGAGCAGCTCTCCAGAACTTCTCTAATTAAAGGA
>NW_017729025.1:59508081-59512146 GCF_001723915.1 Gavialis gangeticus
CCCCCCCACCCACCCTGGAGCATGTGTAAAGGTGCCCATAGTCAGCTGCCTTCCGTGAACCAGCTTATGTGGGATGTATGGAAACAAGGAAAGTATTGCCTCAGTGTCACCCCTTTCCTTCACCACCGGCAACAAACTTCTTCCCTGCCACTAAAGAGAATTATTCATTATTTCCCCACACACACTGAAAGCAGTGACATTCAGGGATACATAACAACACATGATTTATAGAACTGTTGAATGTTGTAGCTACAATTAAAACAATACCATCCTCTTAGCTGGAGCGTTGAATGCTAACAGGCTGATAGTTCACTCAGCCCATTTTGGAAGCAAAATAGCTTAATCATCAGTTTACTATTCTTGTCAAGCTCTAAACAACTATAAATTTTTGTTTTCAAAAAAATAAACCAGAAAAAAATGTAACACATTAAAAATGAATTAGACATTGCTCACTACCCATAAACTGTATAATAAACAGATCATGGCCCTATCGTAATAGTTATGATTTCTGGCAATTCACTGGAGAAGAGCTCTTGGGCTTTTGGAGTGACCTGCCTCATAAATCACCAAATTTTCATTTACATTGAGCACATGTATCTAATTTTCCAAGGGTGGCTTCTGAAATTGTGATGAATGGCTTCAGAACTGATCAACTGAGTTTATGAAAAGTAATGCCACTAGCACCTTTTCTGAAGAAGGAAAAAAATTGAACATGGAATCCATTTAAATCTGGACACACATTTCAGGCCCCTTTTCACATCATCACCAACACAAAACAAAAGAAAAACTTCAGGTCAACAACAGGCAGCAACATTTTTCTTCAAATAAGCCAAAATAATATGTTTTCTACATAGAAATGAAGTCTGGGCATGCACAAACTAAACATGCACCTTGTTTGGTTTTTTTTGGCAAGTACACATCAACATTTTACTGTCTGGTTTAGTGTTTTATGTATGCATAAGTAAATATAATTTTAATGGCACAATGCACTGTACATGTTCAAAACACCAAGAACAAAGAGCACTTCAAGAATGTTAATTAAACTTGACAAACCCACTGTGGCATCATTATGAATTTTCTACTCATTTTACTTGTGAGGACCAGAGTTGAAGTTTCTCAGCTCTTCCCCATTTTCTGTTTAGTGACAGATAAGGATAGAACCAGTGAAGAGAATCTAATTTTGTGTTCTCTTTGTAAAAATCTATTCAGCAAGCATGCTCAAACATGATCTAAACCATTTTATGCACCACCAGTTATTAAATATTTTTCAGCATCAAAAGCCTAAAAAAATGTTTATTATTCCTTTATGAATCAAGCAGCAGATCCTCAGCTGGTGTAAACTGTTGCTGCACCATTGACTTCAGTGGATTTGCAACAATTTAGCCTAGCTGTGCCTTTGGCCAGCTGTGTGAGATAACTTGTATTTCTTTATTTTTTCAATATAACAGCAGTTCTGAACCTTTTTCAGTCGACATACCCCTTGGTCTCAAAGTGAGACTTCACTTACCCCCTTTCCATGGGAAATTAATTTTTTTTAGGCCCTCCGACCTGTGTTAGACAATGTATGAAATATATCTCATGCACCCCCTGGAGGCTTCACATACCCCCTGGGGTTACATACCCTTGGTTCAGAACTGGTGCAATATAGCTTTATATTTTTTTACATTTATGAATACTTGTGATGCCTGAAAACTTGGAACACCTAAGTTGACTAGTTTACATGACTATTGCATGTAGAATCTGATTTGGTGTTGAAAGAAAGCCCTTGGCAGATACTAATGAAATGAAACACAACACATGCCATCACCTAATAAAAAACATCAGTTCGTAAGAAACACTGATGACCCCTTATAAAGATTTCCTTTTTTTAACTGATAGGTTTGATCTTTTTCTCTAAGAGAATGAATTAATACCTTTTAAAATATAATTCCGAAGACTTGTTACAGAGTATAGAGAACTTGTTAGGAAACTATTAGTCCTTGTCCATCCAGCCTCTAGTTTCATGATTCAAAATGACCAGCATTCATTAAACTTTATTACTGAGGTGCATGAAAGTTTCTTTGGATTAGGAAAGTATAACCTCTGTCCAGGTCTTAGAATGGTGTTGCAGCTTTTCATTAACCTGGAAACCTCCTATTTACATGGTTCACATCCTGGTCTCAGCTCACTTGGAGGTAACAAAGGGTGTCGGGACAAGAGTGCAGCGGGGGGCTCACTTCTCTAGGGCTGCCATCTGAAATTGATCAGTTCAACTGTTTTAACTCCTGCCTCATTAGGCAAAATAAAATGGAGATTACTGTGTGTGGGGGGGATCAAATTACAGAGAGCTGGATCTGCCTCCTGACACTAACTGTTGATTTTGCATTTTGACAAGACCTTGCTCACTGTGTTTCCTATTCTATGCTACAGCAGGCTCTAAATTATTTTGAAGACAAGATCATTTGTATCCCTTGACATTTCAGAGCTTAAGCAAGGAGGAGTAAAGTAATAAGTGAAGACACATTAGTCTCAAAGGCAGTTTACCTACTGGAGAGATGTCACTGTGTAGTATGGAGTTAATGATGAAAGAGGCATTAATTCAGCTTGTCAAGTGATGCCTAACTGTTCACTTTCAAAGTTTAGGGTGACTATAAATTTGAAACTGTGACAAAAACAAAAGTTGATGGGTAAATTATTATTATTATCTGACATAGAGGATTAAATAATTTATTTTGACTACTTTTAATTAGCATGGTCTTGAGTCTATTAAATTTCTGCCCGGCTGCTGCTTTCAATGTTTAGTGAAAGAGTGAAATTGCTTTCAGTCTAATGTATTGGTGAGTTATAGTGTCCATTAATCTGGAGACAAGAATCCTATCCTCATAAGATACTTAACCACCTGGTTATCCACTGAAAAACATTTTCCTTCTTGAACTGATCTGTAAATGCCATATGCTAATAGAAAGCTCATGGTCTATAAATGTCAGGAGTGGCTTTGGATTTCAGATTGATCAGCTGGCAACCAACTGACAAGAATACTATAGATTTCTTACTAGAAAAAAGATGTATTTTACCCTCCTCAACTCACCTAAGTGTGATTTTCCTTAGAAAATTCATACATGATAGGAAAGAGATGGCATCATGTGGCATCTGAGGAAATCAGTTGTCACCTATGAAAGTTTATGTTTAGCAAGTGGATTTATGACTTCATTCCGTTTCTCGGTAAAAGCAAAAGGAATTTGATTTTCTTACAATTATTAATGAATGAACAAGGGCAGGGCTACCTTTTGCTGCAGTGAGTCAGAACTTACAGCCAGACTTTCAGCTGTGGGCCTCAAGTCTCCACCCTGTGCCCCTGCTCCAGCATCTAGGTCCCTGTACTTACCTTCTGATGCCCGATCGCTCTGCAGCAAGGATAAACTTCACAGGCATGAGAGCAGTAGAAAAGGCTGCAGAAGAGACAGATGGCTCAGCACACCTGGGTGCCCCCTGATCCTGCCATGTTGGCATGGGCTGGGTTAAAACTTTGTGAGTTGGATCCAGCCCCTTTGCAGGCCAGATCTGATCCACAAGCCATAGATGATGCTTAAACTAGGGGCACCAGCTCTTAATCAGTGCTGAGAAGGTATCATCATCTTGATACTTTGGCTATATCTGTACTAGCTCTGTGCCACTTTTGAGGCCAGTACAGAAATATAAGTTCCTCCTACCTGTTTCTGCTCTACATGCTCCAAACTGAGGAATTGCAGACATTCCAGAGGCAACCCCACTACTGCTTTTGAGGTCAACTTCAGAAGAGGGGTACACCAGGACCTGGGAGAACACCTGTTCACCAGAGCTTCCCAAGGGATAACAAGGTCTAATGGCCATAAACTCCAGGAAGGCCAATTTAGACTAGACATAAGAAAAAAGTTCTTTACAGTGCATGTGTTCAGGGTCTGGAACAAACTCCCCCCAGAGGTGGTGCAAACACCTATTCTGGACTCCTTCAAAAAACAGCTAGATTCATTTCTTGCTGGGGTCACTTGATCCCAGCTGACTTCCTACCTATAGCAGGGGGCCTAGACCCGATGATCACATGAGGTC
>NW_017729025.1:59517146-59517881 GCF_001723915.1 Gavialis gangeticus
CCCCCCAGAGGTGGTGCAAACACCTATTCTGGACTCCTTCAAAAAACAGCTAGATTCATTTCTTGCTGGGGTCACTTGATCCCAGCTGACTTCCTACCTATAGCAGGGGGCCTAGACCCGATGATCACATGAGGTCCCTTCCAGCCCCTAATGTCTCTGAAATCTATGAAATCTTAAGAAGTTCAGTAAGCAGTGCTCCCAATATATCCATATCTCCAGGCATGGAGGATGTGGAATGGAAACAAGTGGGTAGGGTTTATTTTTCAATGACAGCCTCAAGAGCAGCATGGAGCCACGTGAACTTACTCTTCGATACTGAAATAGAATTCAGTATTTTACTAGTGATTTGGATTTAGTAATTTATAGCAGTGGTGCTCAACCTTCCAAACCCACAAGTGATATAAGTCATACAGAACCAGTCCACAGGCCAGATTTAGCATGGCATTGGCACTTGGGGTCAGTCTGTTGGCACAGCCCCACACATTAGCCCAGACCCACACACCGGATCTGACTTTGGAGCTGTCAGGCAGTCCCCAGGACTCCCCATGGATCCAAAAATTTGGTAGCAGGGAAGAGATGGCAGCATTAATTACTGCAGCCCTGGAAATGGAAACCTCATGGCAGTGGATACCACCACAATTAATGCTACTACTGCCCCCCTGCCACCAAATTTCCAGACATATAGAGAGTCCCACAGGCTGGATGACATGGGCCAATGGGTCAGATTCAGCCTAC
>NW_017729025.1:59518601-59523557 GCF_001723915.1 Gavialis gangeticus
TGCCCTGTGGGAAGTGGCAGCTGCTGCAGTGGAGTGGAGCATAGAGCCTGGCTCCCCCTCCCCCACAGGCAGCATGGCTGCAGCGGAGTCCATGGGTGCAGGCTGCCCCCACTAGTCCTAGGAGTGTGTGCAGTGGCAGAGAGCCACCCCACCCCACCAATGAGCCACCAATGGTCTCATCCTGCTCTTCACAGAGGCCCAAGCCCCATGCACTGTCCCAGCTGGGCAGCAGTCCCAGCCCCAGCCCTGCCCAACTCCCTCCCTTCCTCCTTATGGGGGCCTCAAACCCCTCTCCCCCCTGCCAGACTTACCTGTGGAAGTTGCTCTCCAGGCTGCCTAGTAGCCATGTGTATGTTTGGAGTCTCCTGCCTGACCACCATCCTTCTGCACCCCCCAGCACCTTGCAGTCTGGAGCTCTGCCAGCCTGCAGAGAGCTCTGCAAAAATGGAAAATCTGCATGTTTCTCTGTTAAAATGAAAAATCCATGTTTTTCTCAGGTAGAAGGGAAAATTCATGATTTTTTCCATTTTTTCCCACAGGAAATGGAAAATCTGGATCCCTATTAATGAACCCTTTGGAAAAAATAGCACACAAAGCTATTTACAAAATTTTTGAGTAAATGCTTCCCATCCTCTCGTCTCCAACCTACCCCTAGGTTTTGTCCCACGTGTGCATTATGAGCCACCTCCACCTCAGCTTCTGGTACACTTCACCACTGCTCCTATCCATCCCACCCATCCTGGAATCTTCTTTGCTCCTCTATCCCCCCCAGATCCATCTTTCTTCATGCTAATCTAACTCACCAGCTCCTGTCATTCACCTTTTCTTACGTCACTTCACACACTGATTCCTGCAATCCTATTTTCAGCTTCTCCAGCTCCCACACTCTGCAAATCAGTCACACTGCTTCCTTCTTTTCATTCTTGTTGCCTGGATTCTGGCAGGGGCTGCATTGAGAACATAGTGCAGCCAGTCTCCCTGCTCTCAGTTCCTGTGCCCAGAGTCATAAATAACCCTAGTAACCTGGAAGAACAATTGTAGGGAAAGTTTTGCTCAGTTTCTATAATGCTGGGCTGGATCATGCCCAGGCCAGAAGGAATCTTTGCAGAGTTTAGCTGTCCAAAAATGATCAAGCATGTGTGCAATGTAATTTTTTTCAGAGGTTTATAACTTTCAACCGTTTATCACTACGTTTAGGTGATTTTTCACTGAAACAGCAAAAGGCATATCCCTGACACAGAAAGACCACCCTCTTTCCTAATATCTGCTTCAAAGAATGATCAACTGGAGCTTCTCAACAAAAGAGTTGTGAGAATTTTGAACATGGGAAAAACTGTATTCTTTCCTAATCTCATTCTCAGAAATAGCTGAACTGTTTTCAACTGGAAAAAAGGAGCAGCCTGAGGCAGAGACAGACACTGGGCATGGAAAATTTCAGCCTGAATGTTTACAGTTTGGTAAACTTATAAACAATTGAAAACAGGTTCTTATAAATAGAAAGTGTCAAGGTCCATGTCCTTCCATGCCTATCATGCATAGTATTAGTATGGTTAAAGCATACCAGTTTTTGTAGATAACAGTCTATAAAAAAGTGATGCATGACCTGATCTGACCATTTACAACTGGGTTGACAGGGGGCAGCCCTTACCATGAATCTGAGACAGGCCTTACTCTCCTACCTCTAGAGTGGTAGGACAACGCCTTATCCACTCTGCCACTGTGCCCCAAGAAAAAGTGTCAAACAACCTTAAATATTAGTGACATAATGACCAGCTCTTCCTAAAATAGACTAGAATAGAACAACAGTTACCCTGTGTATAACTGAGACATATATATAGCTGATATTATTATAAGAAATTTAGTGGAAGGATTTACATAACTAAGTGATTATCAACCATGGTACCAGAGGGAGTGCCATGTAATATTAGCACTGTTAAATGTGCAAACACCTACATGTGATTCACAGGATAATCCTACAGATTTCAAATAGAAATCTATAGTGTCAGATACAGTCTTACCTCTTACAGTGTGCTTAGTTGTAACAGGACAATGACTAGATTATTTTTCCTTAGTCAAAAAATGAGTGAAAATTCAGTGCTGGGATTTTCCAAGGGATGTCTTGAGTTTAACAAAGAGTGCCTTGAGTCTAAAAAGGTTAAGAAGCATTAACTTGGAATAATTTTGTCTCAGTAAAACATTATTTGTATATATTTCTATATCAAATTCTTAACACAGTTTTATTAGCAATGCAAATATATCTAAAAATGATATCAGCACCTAATAAACTAATATCAGTGGGATCACAGAAGGTAATAGAGATGTGGTGGTATTTATTCTTATATTCTAGAAAGAAAGAAGACAAAATTAAAAGAACAAATTGCTGACATTTACAAGCATATATTACTGTAATTGCACACATGTACAACCACCACTGACTTCAATACATATGGTACTGCAAGTACTAAAGGTAGAAATTAGACTATAACTGCACATTTTAGTAGTCTTAAAGCTCTTGCTCAAAACTCAATTTGAAGAATAAATTTGTGTGTGTGTGTGATGTACACCCCACTGCAAACAACTAAGGTATTAGCAATCATCATAATGCAGATACCCTGCACAACATAAAACTTAGATGATGACATTTTAAGTCCCTCTATACAATGATGGGCATCAGTGTCCAAGAACAAAGAAAAACTCTGTGCTGCAATCTGTATTTTAAATCAATATATGAAGAGGTGATGACAGAGGTGATGGTGGCACTTTAATAAAACCTCAGGCCAACTATATTAGTTCTTGAAAAGAAGAAAAGGAAATTCCATTGATCTACCCCAGGAATAGGTAACCTACAGCTCATGGGATGACTTCAGCCTGCCAAACAATTTCAGCTGGCCCACAAAATCCAGATGTCAGCATTAGTTTGGCAGTGATGGACAGGGTGCTGTGGCATGTGGCAGCAGTGCGTTACAGGCACAACAGTAGCAACTTAGTGGCAGGGGAAGTGGCCGCAGTGGTGACTGGGTCACAAGCAGCAGCTTGTCTTGGACTGAGCTATGTTATTTCAGCCTGCTGCTCCCATAAACTTGCCTACCTCTGGTTTAGCCTGCTGAAGACCATGTGTCTTCTTAGTGATGTTTTCATTCTTTTGTTTATCAGGGATCATGTCAACCGATACTAATTTCTGTTCTGTCAGGAACTTTGTATTGCATTAAAGACACAATGTAGCTGTTAAGTGAAGTTTTAACCAAACAACATTTATATGCATATTTTTAAAATTATGACTGTTAAAGGCTATAACCTTGAGCCCCAGTTAAACCAGAGAAGTGCTTGTAGTATCTGAGCATGGGAGGCTTAAGGAGTCTTATTGCACTTTTTTTGCTGTTTTAATCCTAAAGTCATGTCTTCACCTGGGTGTACCTCTGGTGCTTGAGATGGGGTGGGGAGCAAGGGATGCTACTACACCATCTTGTGCAGGGGCATGTCTACACATGCATTTACACTGGCTTAAATTTACTGTGAAGTAAGTGGCTGTGCAGTAAGCAGGAACAGGCTGGTGTCTACACATGCAGATGACCTGGGATTAAATTTAGTCCCAGGTTAGAGCAGCCTCCCATGTGCCCCTGTGGCTACTGGGAGGAACTCCAGCCTCTGGCCACATGGCTGCCAGCCCTTGGGACTAACTTTAGTCCTGAACTGAAGCCAGAGCCAGCTGCCAACACTTGGGACTAACTTTAGTCCCAGATTGAAGCCAGGAGAGGCAGCCAGCAAGGAGCCCTGGGGCTGGGCTCAGGCCAGCCCCCTAGTAGCTGGGCAGATCCAGCAGGGAGGCCCCCTGGGTTACTGCTCAATAATGTGTCTATATGTGCATTACTGCACAGTAATTAGTTGGGCGTAAATTTGATACCTGCATGATGCAGTTATCAAGTTTATGCTTAAGTCTGTGTAAGTCACCATATTTACTGCACAATACGAGCATGCATGTGTAGATCTGTGCCCATACTGTTCAGTAATTTTGTTTACTGCACAGTAAATGCACACATGTTGATATGCATGAGGAGTATTATCAGTTGATACTTTATGGCTATCTTTGTGCTGCTAATGCTGTTCAAACCAAGACTTCAGGGCCACAAAGATCTTGTTCTTCTAATGTAGTGGTTCCTAATCTTTTTTTCCTGTGCCCCGCTGCTGGGAGTGGAGTGTACTGGCAGCAGCCCAGGGGAGAGGTAGGGGAGCTCCTGGCTTGCGACATGGCTTGTCTTCCATGTGCGGCATTGCCCCTGTGACCCTCATTTGGGTCACGACCCGGGGATGGGAACCACTGTTCTAATATATGTAAAGCAATCACACACATGGCACAATGGGAAAAATTTTGCTGCATTGGGTACTGGGAACATTATACTATAACATGGCATTCTGTCAAAGCTAACTTACCCAGCTGAGAATGAGAAGTAGATAGTCCCACACTGTTTAACATCTTCATCAGTGACTTGGACAAGGGGGTGGAAAGCACGCTGTCCAAGTTTGCTGATGACACAAAGATGTGGGGCAAGGTGGACACACTTGAAGGGAGAGAGAGGCTGCACATAGATTTAGACAGACTACAAAAGTGGGCAGACGAGAATAGGATGGCGTTCAATGTAGACAAATGCAGGGTGCTGCACCTTGGGAGAAGGAATCCACAGCATACATATAGGCTGGGGAGTTCCCCTCTTGAAAGCACAAAGGCAGAAAGGGATCTTGGAGTCATTATTGACTCCAAGATGAACATGAGCTGTCAATGCCAGACCGTAGCCAGCAAGGCCAGCCATACCTTGTCATGCATCCAAAGGTGAATCTCAAGCTGGTCCAGAGGGGTGATACTCCCCCTTTATGCAACTTTGGTCAGGCCACAGTTGGAGTACTGCGTCCAGTACTGGGCGCCACACTTCAAAAGGGATGTGGGCAGCCTGGAGAGGGTTC
>NW_017729025.1:59528557-59532045 GCF_001723915.1 Gavialis gangeticus
TAGATTAGCCCAAGTGGAGCATTCTGCTAATATGGCTATACTGTTTATGGTATCAGTCTTTAGATCCAGCCCAGATATCTTCACATGGTACTGCACTCTGGTCAGAGGGCTGGCCACATACCCAGCTGATAAAGTACAACCCCTTGGAGCCAAAGACCAGTAGTGAGCATGTTACCCTGTTTCTGCTCAGGATACCAGGAGGAGGGTATCTTTGCCTAGACTCCTGCACTAGGATACTGCAAAGTGATACAAGTAGTAGCACAACATTCTAACATAGATTAAATTACGAATTTTATGTTGCTAGATTATGAGGCAGGGTATGGCCACATGCAGAGGATAGCAGGTTTCAAATAGGGCTTCTCCCTGTACAGGGCAACCTGTTCAATCCAGAAGGAAGGAAGGAAGGAATGTTCTGAATTGGAAAAAATCTGGATTTTCATCATTAATGTTCTAATTAGCTTTTAAGCACAAAATGGTTACTGGTATCCTTGGTCAGACCAATAGCTTTAGATCTGGGTGTAGGACTAAAATATGTATATATTAGAAATTACCGTGTTTGATCTGTTTGGCAGAACTGTTGTTTACAGTGATGCCAGGGCATTCACTTCTTTGCTTAGGTTATTTTAGGCAGTTTAGGGTAAGTTAATTCGTCCCAAAAAATTCTGTTGAACAAAAGTTACAGAAAATTCATTTGCATACATTGATATTTAAGCCATTTTAGATTGCACCATCTGACATATTGTAGACAAACTTCTATGCATTAAATGTTTCTGTGGCTCTTATCAAGTCCCAAAAGCATAAAATGTCTCTTGGCCTTACTACAGGAGGTCTGGATCTTTCCGACAAATTTAATAGCTATTTATGCATTGAGAAGATCTTATCTAATGTCCTATTGGTTCAGGGTCATTCACAAGCTCACATTATACTGAAACATGGACAGAGAGAGTAATTTGTTAATGTCATGTAGGATGAACTTGGTTAGGAAGGGAAGTGTACACGCTTTATAATAACACAAGTGTTTCCTTGCTAATCCCTTGGCAGGTTCATTATCTGTAGTGCCCCAGGCACTAGTTGGCCTATCGTGAGAGTGAAATTTAACCCACAGCATGAAATTAATCCTCAAAGACTTGTGTCTACTTGTTCTAGAAATAATAAATTCTAAGTGATTTCTATAATTCTCCTCTCTAACTTTATGCAGAGGTGTTAAATTGGTATCTAAGGTCTGTGGCACATGTCAATCAAGTGATTTATGTTTAGTGAAGTAACATTAATGAGGAAGTGACTAGCAACCAGAAAAAAGAGGCTGAAGACTTGGATTGTAATATTAAACTGGTAACATGTTCAGTAAGTCACAGAGGTCTCTCCTTGAAAACCCTAAAACACAAAGCTTCTGAAAACTTTTGTTGTAACCCTAAAAAATGAGGGGTTTGTAAATATGAAGAACAAGATGATAAAGGAAAAAATCTAAAAGCTCACTCGAATTCACCAGGTCTGAGGTTGCCAAGCTCCCTGTTTTTTAAATTACAAGTAATTTGGGATTTGTACATTGTATTGTGTTTTGCATATTTTTTTTAGTTTTCAAATTACTGAATATAATAGTGTTTTTCTTGTTACGTGTGCAGATGAGTATGCAAAATGAAAATGTCATAATGTGGTGATATCAGCTTGTGAAACTGATGACACTTAGATGTTTTTATGCATTTTTCAGAACATATTTCACTCATAGAACAACCTATAGTATTAAGGCAGTTTAATATTTCTAGAAATCACTGATTTTATTTTGTTGAGGTAAATCATTTGAAGACTAACACCTCTTAAATAGTTTACTGACAATAGTAATTGCACTTCCATTGACAAAAAACTACCTTGATCACCAAAAGGTACAAAGTTAAGAGTTTTACCCCCCTTACATGGTATTGTGAAGTTAGTTAGATACATTATGGGGGGAGGAAGGGTTCTGTTATCATCCACTAAATTGTGCACAGCTGGAGGCAGCCAACCAGATAGATCAATGTGGATAATTTGGACAATGCAGAGGACCTTTCTAAGGACAAGAAAAACTTCTCTTTCAGGCTAGGGACAGATATTACACATAAACCAGTTTAAGTGATCAGAAACTGGTTTAAACCTGTAACAGAAGAGACATTCAGTACACATAAACCAGTTTCAAAATGGCCAAAGCCAGTTTGAGATAAACCTGGTTGAATGTAGTATCAGACTTAACTGATTTGGCTTAAACTGGTTTGTGCAATGTCTGTCCCAGGCCCCTTGCTGGTTTAAGATAAACCAGACTCCCCTGGTATCCCAGCATGCTCTCTGGGCTGGGGGGCGCTCTCTGCTCCACCTCAGCACTGGCCCCTCCCCTCTGCCCTTTAGCCAGAGCAGGGACCGGTCCTAGCGGAGACATCAGCAGGCATGGACCAGTTAAGGCAAAGTGGGCAGGAAGGGAGTTAATTCTTCCCTCCTTCCCCTCTTCCCTCATAGCAGCTGGGGTTTGCCTGTCTGCCAGGGAGCAGAGGGGAGGGGCTGCAGTGGTGGCCCCTGGAGCTGCCAGACCTTAGCTGCAGAGAAGGGATGGAAAGAAGAAATAACCCTTCTCCCTGCCCCCTTCACCTTAATGGGGCCATGCTGGGTTGGTTGTCCCTCAGGGTGGGGAGGGGGACTCTGTGAGGTGCTGACTGGGGACTCTGACAGTCAGGGAGCCACTGAGGTGGGCCTGCTGGTGCCTGGCCACACATTGCCTCCTCAGCTCAGCTTCCTTGTGGAAGGGAGGGCTGCTCTAGTGCCCCCAGGCTTCTGGCTTGAGCCACTGCAGGCATGTGCTAAATGTCTATCCACCTGCAAACAGGTTCACTCTCTGCAGGTTATACTAACCTGCAAAGACTGAATCAATTCAGGATCAGGCTTTTTGAATGTCTGTCCCTAGCCTTATTGTTTTTAATGGCTTGGGGAAATGTGAGATAGGATAGAACAGGACAGGTGTTGCTCTGAACAGTAGCAACTTACTTTACTATCAGATTTTGATATGGAACTACTTCATATCTTTCTGGGGTTTCACCACTGCCATTGCCAAGAATAGCAGTAGATATATCTGCAGGAGAGGTATTCAACGGTGCAGCAGAAGCCACCCCTACAGGAGGGTTCCCTTCCCTGAGGATCCAGAGAGTTGGAATCTGAAAGAATGTGTAGCCTCCCCGTTATTCAGCTTCCCAAGCTATCTCACCAAAGAGGATATCATGAGGAAAACGCCATTAGGAACCTGTAGCATTTCTTCCTGTGTGAGTTGCAATGTGGACTATTGCATCTGATTGGAAATCCCGCAGAAAACTTATTCAAAACATTCTTATTCTGACATGGGCATTAAAAAAAATCCCCAAGTTAAACCACCTGTAGAAAAGCCTTTGTTTTGTGTGTTGTGAGGGTGGAAGGGAACCGTCAGATCATTATGGCAACACCAACTGAGAAACCTTTGTAATTTTATTATGGTA
>NW_017729025.1:59537045-59542276 GCF_001723915.1 Gavialis gangeticus
ATATGCTTTCTAAACCCAAGCAAGGATTAAAGAAATACTAAAGCTGCCATTTGATATTATGTAGAAGAGCTGCACTGTAGATCTAAGTAACTTCTGAAAATTACAGTTTAAGGAAGTCCATTAATAAGAGGTCATATAAAATTATGATACATTTGTTTAATAAACTGTCCAAGCTCCTTCTGTCATCTCTGTCATTTATAGTTGATTTTAATCTGGGTGGTGATAAAAATGATCAAGCTAGGTGGGTGTTGACTAGACTAGAGGTGGTATAACAAATCATACAAACTATTAATAGAGGTGTCAGATAGGATCATATTGTCTGCTTCCATACAATAACATAGTAAAGAAGAGAAGTTGTTTGCAAGGCTTATCCACACGTCAGACCCCCCCCACACACCCACACTTTCCCGCACACCCCACATACCCACACACGACAGCACCCCACAGACCTATACCCACCCATCCATGCTTCTCACCCCCCCGCAACAATATACGAGAGTAAGATGCATGTAAAATGGGACAAAAATATTTTTTTGAAATCAAATTAATGAATGTTGTAGATGGTTGATTTTTAGAATATAATTTGAATTTTTTTCTGGTTCTGAGATGGCAAACCCCCTTGCCAAAAGGAGTACTTCTGGGAGCAAGGGGAAGGACTTCTGGTGGCACAGGTCAAACTAGAGGTTTTACTAATAAGCTAGGCACCTAATGCTGTATTATTGTTTTTTGGATCGCAGCAAAAAAATAAATTTATTGAAATGTGTATTCATCTGCTATGTCATATATTATGTATAAAAACACAAAAACCAGGCAAAAATAATCAAAAGGTGTTGTTTTATTAGTGCTGCAGCCATTTCCGTTAAGTGGACATCTTTTCAGATCCATAAAACAAAATCTAGCTTTCTTGAGCATCTTGACTATGCACTGAAAGTTACTTCTATGTCTGAGTTAATGTTTTAGCTAGAGTTAAAACAGTCTGCAGGGCTATGAACTAGGAGTTATATTACCAGGAGCAGCTAAGAGACAGCACAGTTACAGAAGAAAGGCTAGCTTAATTAACCGAACATTGAGATCATCAAAAAAGAGAGAGAGAGTCATTAATACTCATGGAATTAAGAGTTAGTTTAGAAAGAAACAAGTAGATTATAATGTGCCATGAAGTATATTGACTCTGTCTCTGCTAGCTGACTAGAAATACTGCTGCCACTGCTGGCCAGTTGGTTTTAAATGTTGGAGGAAGCAGGAATCAAAGTGGGGATGTAACTGCACTACTGCATTTCCCTGGATCTGCCCTTGTGAAGGAGGAAATCTCTTTGTATATATCACAGGGCACCAGGCCCTAGGTGCTGAAAACTCCAGCTCCAGGAGTGGGGAGGCATCAGAAGGGCTGGAACTAGAGCAAACTTACCTGATACAGGTGCGGCAGCAGGAGATGCAGTCTAATTGCAGAGCCCTTGTCAGATGGACTGTGATCTAAGGACTGAGAAACCTTTTGATTTGGACTTAAGTTTCTGTTCATTTTCTTATGACTGAATTAGGTGAAGTTGCCTAGGCAGATCCTCAGTAGTCCTAGAGCTGTCTCCCTCCCATGAAAGTATTCACCAGGGCTGTGGGTCACCTGGCTGGGCTATCTTGATAAAAATTTGAGCAGTCAGCCCCATACCACAAGGTTGGTGTATGGATGGGGTGTAGGAGAGGAGGAGCCCCAAGAAACAGTTGAATGGAATGTGCCTGAGGGTGGTCCACAACACATGAAGAACCTCCCATATTTAACTTTTAAGACCAAGGCATGGCAGGTGAGCAGGAGCAGACTCCCTTAGGGAAAAGCGCTCAGCAAAATTGGGTAGCTCAATCCTGAGCCTCCTGAGAGTGGCTGGGCTGGCATAAGTGGGGGCAATATATCTGCGCTCTTGTCCATCTGAGCAAAAACCAGGGAAAATCCAGCCCAAGACAGACAGAAATGAACTAAGTCCTGGCACCAGACAGGTCCAAGAAGTTTAATCAAACAGAGCCTAGCATTTTGTGAATAAATAAATAAAAGTGTTGCTGGCTCTTCCTCTCAACCTTCTCAGTTAAACACTGTGGTCACTCCAGTATACACAAGGCCAGGATTTGGGGAAGGAATAGCAAGATGATTTTTAATGATAGACTCCAGAATTAATGGAATAATTTCCATAAAATGTGTAGGGCAGGGGAACTTTAGGTTTTACTGAAAACTCAAAACAGGAAGCCTGTATGATTCTTCTTTTCATCCCTAGAAGTCTGATTGGTTTACATTTGCAAAATAATCTTGATAAAGAATAGGGCAAAAACCCTTTTGTAAGTGTAAGGAAACTTGAGGTTCTCTTCTACAGAACCATCAGGTCAGCCCTATTCTCACAGGCCTCCACGCCAGAAGTGGTCAGGGGTGTGAATTTCTAATAGCATGGGGCCCAAAAACATATAGTTCCAAGACCATATGCATCTTCCAGCATTTATGTGCAGAATTAATCTTTCTCAGGCCCTTTCTTGTCATCCTTCATGCTTGGTAGCAAAAAGGGCCTGCTGATGCCACCGTATTCCTGTTAATGGCTGAAAACTACCATATTTACTCAAATCCAAAGCAAGAGTTTTTTCATCTTTTAACATGGGGGGAAAAGCCCTTTATCTTGAATTTGGGTACAAGGTCCCTTGCTGCCTCTGCCCTCCCCACCACATCTTCTCCCCTTCCCATCCCACAGCCTCAGCCCCACTACCTCTATCCTATTTCTGTCTCTTACCCTCTGTGGGAAGGCACTATTGGTGCCTGTCACTTTAAGAGCTGGAGCAGGCAGCACCCAGGTGCTTGAGTAGGTGGCCATTTTGAGACCCTGGATATATATAGGGTGAAGTAGCAGTTTGCTGCTGGAAGCCATGAGAGAAACATCAGCTGGTAGAGCTGAGACTCAGGAACAGCATGGAGGTTTATGGGATAGGGCTATGGGGATGGAAGAGGCTCCTGGTCTTGGGTATGACCTAAAACTTCACCCTGCCAGGGATGGGTGGCCTGGTGGGGCTCCTAGTGGCATGGGAGCCCCCAGGAAATGCCAGACCAGTTACCACCCCAGTGAAAGGCTGGTCAGGGCACCTTAATAACCCCAGCTCCCACAACCGGGTGTGTAACCCCATAGTAGGGCCCAAGAAGGTGGACCCATGTTAGAAAGTGTAAACTTGGTGCTCAGAAGCCTGACTTGAGGCACTCTTGACTGGTAAATGTGACTGGTCAATGCTGGGGCCATGACCAGAAGGGTCAAAAGGGTTAGAGAGGGCCCACTATGAGGGATGCCCAGAGCCAAGGGCCTGGGGTTCTGAGTGGCCTTGGAGGTGAGGCCAGGGCCTGTGTGGCCAAAGGTCTCAGGAGGGCCACACCCAAAAGAGGGAAGAGTGCAGGGAGCTAGACAGGCCAGAATGAGGGTGGAGTAGGCTGCCTGATTAGGAGGGGTGGGGTGCCTGATCTAGGTGGGGTCCAGACTGGAGGATTATGGCGCCCAGTGTGGGCCCAGAGATGTTAAAAACTTAGATGCCATCTGTGAAGTATGGGCTACAGTGTAGGGGAGGTTTTGGGGTTCCACATAGTGCCCCCCGGCATGAGGGCAGGAAATGGGCAGCCTAATTAACATCATAATAATTTTCCAACAAGACATGGCAGGCGAGAAAGTTGGGTGGTTAGCCCAGAAACAGGTGGGTGGGTCAACATCCAACTGGCCCCAGGAAAGCCTCCTGTTACACCCTCCAACTACAACAGGGCTCCAGCAAAGCTCCAGCCCAAGGCATGAAAAACATGGTTGTTGCAGCCCCAGCCCAGTAGCAATGGTGGCAGTGGTAGTGGCAATGGAAGCACCTCTGCCTTGGGCTCTGACTCTGGGGTACAGCCAGAGCTGCCACTGCCACACCAACTGCTACATATCCAGCCTGGGGCCAGAGCAATCGTATGCTCCATTACCTGAGCTGCAGCAGGGCTGGAGCCCTGCCGGAACCAGAGCTGTAGGTTAAGTGGCAGAAGGGGTGGGAGGAACAGAGGTAGCAAGAGGGGGCAGGCAGAGAGGTGTGGCAGGTGCCAGGGGGTGCAGGCATGGAAAATCAAGTGCAGGAGGGGCTAGCACTGGGGGGCACCTGTGCTGGGGCAATAAGGCAGGGGGAGCAAGTGGTTGGGGGGGACAAGCAGCAAGAGTAAAAGTATGGGAGGCAAGGGTCAGAATTCAAGTCACTTGACACCACTACCCCTATATCCTGCTCTCCTACCCCCACCCTCACCCCTGCATTGCTTGCCCTGCCTGGCCCCACCACTTGCCTCTCTATTGCCTACCTCTCAATTGTCTGCCCCCTGCCACTGCTTCCCATGCTGCAACAGGGCAGGAGGGAGGTAAATTTAAGACAACTTTCTAGTAATTAGATTCTGTACATGGAAAACTCTAGCAAATTTGTACATTTTCATGTATAGCAGACTTGTCTTAAAATTCAGAGTATTTTGGATTTGCCTAAAGCCGGTACCTCTTTCTCAGTGAAAATGAGGAACCACAGAAAGAGGAAGTTGTAAGGAGCAGTATTAATCTATGGAAGAGTTGGTAACCTAAACTACAAGTTTAGTTTTATGGAAGAAAGAATAGCTCCTTGATCACACCACTTATCTTTCAATCAGTTATTTTCCCTACCAGTGAGTATGTGTGTATTTTTGTTGGGGTAACATGCTAAGAAGCTGCTTCTTTCTTGCACATTTCTCAGCCATGTTTTCTGTGTACTTGGTCTGTTCAGCATCCTGCACTAATTGAGAGACCATTTTCCAGGAAAAGCAAACTGTACTTACTGCATACTAATAGCTATTAATTTTGCATGAATAAGTGAAAATATTTAGTTTTCAAATAGCCATTCTAAATTTAAGTGCTTCTTTTAAAGTATTTAATAGGAACCTAGCTTTATGTTAGATTCTCCAGTTTGCTATTGTTTGGTCCAGTTGGCTCTACAAGGGTTTGACCCACTAGCTTTATAATATAGGTTAGAGGTACCATGATACATCAGTACAATATTGGATCAGCACAAATATACAGAAATTTGACTGCAACAAAAATCGGTCTACTCTGGCCTATAACGTGACTGATAAATGGCCCATGTATACATGCAGCTGCAGTGCAGCATGTAGGCAAAAAGGAGTGCAGTCCAGCAGCTTGGAGAGCTGTGTGTGGCTGGTAAGTCTGTTGTGGTGGAAGGGGAGCAGG
>NW_017729025.1:59542369-59542629 GCF_001723915.1 Gavialis gangeticus
CTGGGGCAGGTGCTGCCCAGCTGGGGTGGGGTAAAGCACAGGATGGAGCCACAGCTTGTCTGTGGGGCGCAGGGACGGGGGTTGGCTTTTGCTGCTGTGTGCACCCCAGGAGGGCATGGGCAGGGGTGGGGGGGGCCTGTGCCCTTGGATCTGTGTGGGGCAGTGTGGGCTGCAGCTCTTAGCTGGGGCCAGGGCTGTGCTGAGCTCTTCCTGGTGGGGACTGGGCTGGGCTGGGCTGCGCTTGAATTTTGGGATGGCTG
>NW_017729025.1:59547629-59556343 GCF_001723915.1 Gavialis gangeticus
CAATGCCGCTGCCTGCCCTGAGCACAGCCCAGCCCAGCCCAGCTCAGCCCCTGCCAGGAAGACCCTGGCATATCCCCATCCCACAGTTGCACCCCACCCACCCCATGCACATCTGGGGGCATATGCCCCCCATGCCCTCTCGCGGTGTGCACAGCAGCAGGAGCTGCCCCCACCCCACGCCTCCTGGACGAGCCGCGGCTTTGTCCCATGCCCTGTCCTGCCCCAGCTGGGCAGTGCCTGCCCCAGCCCTACTCCCTCCCTCACCATGGGGGCCTTGATCTGCCCCCGCATGCCCCTTCCCCCCCACTCCCCTTCCACCACAGCAGACTTACCAGCTGCATGCAGCTCTTCACACTGCCAGGCTGCGTATCGGAAATCGGATTGGTATTGGCCAATTTGCCTCCTTAAAAATTGGCTATTGGTATCAGCCACAAAAATCTCTATCGGTGCACCCCTAGTATAGGTAGTGAACTTGATAAGGAAACAAAGCAGAAGAAGCCATCGACTCCTTGGGAATAAACATGCCAAGATCTGAACTATCTTTGCTTCTATTAATCTTCTTAGATGGGACTACTTAACTCACAAGAGTCAGCCATAATTATGTAGGCTGCCTACCAGACAGAGGCAGAATATAAGCAAAGCGGTTTTAGAAGGCTTCTGTTAATCTGAAAAAGGGGAAGATTGCATTTGATTCCAGCTGACGGTTAAAGCACCATGTTTTGTTTTCTGAGCATGAAAGAGGCATAAAACGTTGGGAATGGAGCCTTAAGACATTTTTTAGATGTAAAAATTTTCATGAGGTTAGAAACCAGTCATTTCACAAGATTTTTTTTTTTAAATCTTAAAAAGGCATAAAGCTGCAAACAGACAGTAAAAACTTGGTGCAGCCACTGTCCTCTAGATTAGTGTGCTCTCCGCTTACCACAAGCCTTTGGCTGTAATCCTTTTTCTTTTTCAAACATCATTTTGCTTTGTACCTTTAAAATGATCAACATTTGGGGAAAAATCTTGTTAAATGTAAAATCAGTTTCTTTAGCTTTTAACATTGGTTCAGATAATGATTTAAAAAGGAACTCTCATTTTATTCCTGAAGTCGGTAAGAAATATTATGGAAAATTGTGTTAACTTTTGCAAATCCCTCTACAACTATAAAAGTACAAATGAGATTGTCCCTGCTGTTTCAGTCAGGCCTATGAACCTCAGAGCAATAGGATATTTATAAGAAAATTCCAGACATAGCAGTGGTGCCGTGATCCATATGACCCAAACTTTCCAGTCTTTGTCTATCCTCCTGTCTTTAAGGAAAAACAGAGGGGCATAAAATGAAAACTTGGAAGATCACAAATCATTGTTATGACTCATTATAATGAATGATTTGTGCATTACTTTATGGAGTACTTAGGTTGACTTGGGAAAAAAAAACTTCCTTTTTAATTTTCACCACTTTATGCCAATACTCAAGCAACTGTCTCTCCTAAAATAATACTGCTCCTTTTTCAGCACTACCCTGGGTAACTAGCTAGTTTTTTCAGCTGGGAAAGTGTGTTGTGATATAGTGGTACAGGCTAGCACTGCTGTTGTCAAGTGTCTGTTAATGTTTCCATTACGGTCTTAAGTCCTGTTTTCAGGAGTTTATAACTTGGCCATAAAAAACATTTAAAGTTGAATTTCAATAGTTTTCAAAATGTTTTTATAAATAACAAAAAAAAATCATGGCTAGGTGGGTCTTTTTAGTTCTGTGTGTGGAAAAAATAATATCCTGACACTTTTGTGGCAACTGTAAATCAAAGAGTTTTTTATGTTAAAATTACAATCTTCTGGCCTTCAGTGCACAATCTGAACTAGATTCTGCTGAGCTTTGGTTTCTGGTTGTTGTTGTTGTTGTTACTATTATTACAATATAAACAGAGAAGCCTAGTCTCAAATTAGCTGCCACCACTGTTCCAAAGTAACTTTATTCCATTGCTTTACCGTTGTAATATCTTCATGGTGTTGTTTAATTTGGTCTGTTTTCAGACCACTGATGTCTGCTTAATAGGAGAAGAGTTCATTTTTATACCAAAAATTCCCTGGAAATGGTGTGACAAATCTATTAAAACACAAACTTGAGAATGATTCAACTCTAGTAAATATTCTTTAAGGAACTTTTTAAAAAAGATAATAAAATTACATTTATGGATGCCTTAAAAACTATTCTGCCATTGTTAGTTGTTTGACTTAAATATACCGAAGGAAAGAAAGTCACAGAATTTCAGAAGAAATTCTACAATTCTACAAGCTACATCCTTAGCTTGTCTTGTTATGGCCTACTGTATGGTAAGAATTGCTGAGTTTGCTAAGCCCTGGCTGATAATGAATACCATATAAGATGTAATATTTGGGCACAGCTGGGTGGGTAAGAACAGTTTCAGACTTTAACTCAGAATATCCTAACTTTAGTGGGTTCATTTCAGAATTTAATTTTATTTTAATGGAGTTTTTGTTGTTCCGCCATTCAAAGCTAGTAATAAAAAGCCATTTTTATATGGAGTCAGTGTATGTATACTAGTTATTATACCAGTTATAGAAAATAATAAGTATCCCTCACAACAGATGTCACTCACCTTTGATAATAACAGACATACAAGGTAAAGTTTTCCAGTGCAGTGGATTTAGGTGCATATTTCACAGGAAAAGCGTGGCTAAATCCCTTCTACAGTTTGAAAATCTCAAGCATATCACCTTAAAGCAGTTGTTCTCCCCCTCTCTCCCTGCCCCCCCATTTAAAATATGCTTCCAGCCCAGCCATGGTAGGTGCTTACACAATCTAATTTTCTTGGAAGACCTTATTAATACTTGCTCTTGGCAATTTTTCACTTGAAATTCATATGGATTATTATATTTTAAAAATCCTTGACATATTTCCTTTTTTCTTCAGAAAAAAAGTTCAGGTTTCTGCACCACTTTGACAGTAGGGAATAAATTTAATGTGTGATTCATTGTGGTATACAGCTTTTTCCTTTGCCAATTTATTACAAGATGAAAAAAGTATAACTCACCAGGGGTGTAATGGGGTTGATCTCACCAAAGAACTCAGAATGCTGATGAAAACTTAAAAGGGGATCTTAATTTCTTATACAATAGCGATTACAAAAAGGTCTCTTGCCAAAAAGCCACAGAGTAGCAGCCATTTTCTACTCTCCTGTTCAGATGGGAAGGTGCTATGTGGTTACCAAAAGGGAAATCAAAACCTCATGCAAATATGTAAAAATACATAGATCTTTTTATAGGAATATTTTCTAAAGGAGGAACTTTCCATGTTGGATATAAAATTTAATGAGGATTTACTGGACATATAGGCTAAGTATAGACAGTCAAAAGCCTTAGGCTGAATTGATTGTCTTTGTAGGTTAGTTTAAGATGTAGAAATTAAACTGAGATACAGCGGGACAGACATTCACTTTTGATTCAAGAAATGCAGCTACATGCCTGCAGTCAGTTGGGCCAGAAGCCTGGAGGTACTAGAGCATGGCTCTCTTGCATGTAGACACTAAGGGCTGTGTGTTCATTTCCTCTTCCTGCTCCCCCTGAGGTGTCTGGGATTTGCAGTCCAGAATAATAGCAGCAGGACTCTTATGAGTTGCTCATAATTTCCAGTTCCTGCTTCCAGGTGCCTCTGGGATTTGTAGACCACAGTCACAGCCAGCAGTAAGCTTTTAGCAGGGCAGGGCAGGGCAGCTCTGTGCTCAGATGAAGAAAAGTTTAACCCCACTCCCTGGTCCCAGACTCTAGCTGGGGTTTGCCTGGAAAGTGGCAGTTCCTGCATCCCCCACCAACCCTTCTCTGCTGGAGCAGACAGCACAGTCCAGCCCAGGGCTGGAAAGCATGCCGAGATACTAGGGGACTGTGATTTCACTTGAACCAGGAAGGGGATTGGGACAGAAGGTTCATGAACTGGTTTGACCCAAATCAGTTAAGTCTGATTCAACCACGTTTATCTTAAACTGGTTTCAGCCATTTTGAAACTGGTTTATGTGCACTGAACTTCTGTTATGTTACAGGTTTTAATCAGTTTCTGATGACTTTTTCACAGATAATGAACTGGATGGACTCTTGAGCAAATTGCATGCCAAGAAAAAAAAAACTGCAAAAGAGAATTCTCATTTTTCTCCTCAATTAGCATTAGTTACTTGGATATGCATATAAGTTACTTGGAAACTTGATACCAGCCTTTTATAAAACTCTTTCTATTTCTTAGGTTACATATCATAATTGTTTCTTAACCTGTGAATTTCTAATGACTTTCAGCAGCAAATATATACATAGGACTTAATCCAGCTTTCTTCCCACTTATTTACCAAGCCCAGAGAAAGAACCCATATATAAAATTATGAAAATAAGACCATGATTTTGCCAAAAGCATTATGTAAGAGGGCAGTCTGACCCTTTAAGTGGGAGGAGACGGCCTGTGGTAGAAGTCCAGGTGTGGGCAGTAAGCTACTCATGGGGTGCATCTACACAAGATGCTAATGCACAGTAAGGGAAAGGGAATCTGTCTTGTGTAGATGCATTAGACTAATTTAATGCTCAGTATAGTGTCACTATCTGCATGTGCGCAGCAATTGCTGCACAGTAGATTAGTCTAATGTGGTGTTTCCTAGTATGTGTAGATACAAGTACTAGAAATCAGCATATTAAGTTAATGTAGTGAAGCACACACGTAGATGCTGACCAGGAGCAAATTGCTCCCCATCAGACTACAGGGGTCAGAGAGAGCTGTCTTAGCTTGGTGGGATGCTGCCTCCCAGCCATGTGGAGATTGGGACAAGCCCCTGAGCCCCGTCCCAGCCCAGGGCTAGCACCCAGGGGAACCTGGAGTTCCCCCTGTCTTCTGCAGGGGAGCAGAGCAAAACAGGAGCAGCCCTAGACTGAACTGCTCCTATTTGGAGAAAATTTGCTTCTGACAGGCACACATTCAGATGCTTGCAGGGGCACAGTTTAATGCGCCTGAATTTTCTGGACAGAAAATTCAGGTGCATTAATTGCACATGTAGGTATACCCAAAAAGTACCCACTAGGAGTTAAAAACCCCAGAGAGAGGGCAGGGAGAGAGAGCTAGGTGGAAGAAGTGGTCCACAGGCAGGAGGTACATGGGAACCCAGAGAAGCACATGACTAGGGAGGGGCCAGAGTGAAAGGGTCTTTTCTGCAGCCCAGAGAAGTGCTATAAGTTTAGGTTTGCTCATTTGTTTGTTTTGTTTGTGGGAATAAGGGTTGTATTTATGTTCAAAAGATCAGCAGAAGAGCCTCTTCCAGGCAAAGCTAGTCTGTGAAGCAGCAGGCTTACTAGCAAGCTGCTAAATTTACATTTACATACAGTTTTTACTCATAAAACTTGTGTTTACATTTAGGGAACAGGCTGATGAGCCCTGAGCACAAGGGTTTGGGTGGACTTTAAATGTAATCACAAGTAGAATTTATAATAGTATTTAAAGGGTAATTAAGATGTAGACTATTTCAGGTTCGTGCTAGAAATAATGGTTAACGCTTAGCAAAGAGCTGTGAAAGCTGACAGCTTCATCAAATCTAGGAACTAAAAAGGGCCTTACTGAATCCAAGACTGCCTGCTATTTTTGCAAAAGCAAGATGCACACCATCATCAGGTATTCCTGATGGGAGATCTGCCATCATTTGATGCTTCCCCTTGCCAAGAAGCATGCTAAGAAAATTAGGATCCTGATTTTTCATCACCCTAGTCAGTAGAATCTTTTCATTTACTTCAGTGCATGAATATTCAGGTCCAGAAAACTGTCTTTTTTCAACTGTGTAATCAACACTGAGTATTGAGCAATGTTCTCATTTTCGTCTTCAAAACAGAAACATGCTTGCCCAGAACCATATCCAACAGTTTGCTAGATATGTTTGTGAAATAAATTTTGGTTTAGGTTCCTTCTGTAGAATGAAACTGTTGTAAACTTCCATTAAATGAATGATTTAGGTTTGTAAAACACAATTATTGAATTAGATTATTATACATATTTATGGTTTGAACCAGAGTTCTGCTGTATTTCTTTCTCAGCAAGGTTCTAAAATATTTGTGTGTCATGAACGAGTGAGACTACTGTAATTAGTTATTTGTTAGCTATTACCATAGTTACTATGGCAAATTTCCATGGAATTGTCCCATGGGTGAGTCAGATCTGCTTCTGGGCAGGTTTTATTCATGCATCTTTTTTTTTTCTTTCCCCAAATACGTTGTCTTAATTATTTTTAAAAAAGGTATTTGGTTTTACCTTTGTAACTGTATTTTTTTTGTCTCGGATTGTGCAACCTGATTGGCAAACTTTAATGAGTGTTAAGATAAAAATAGTTAAAGCTTCACAACTGATGAAAATTAAGTGTTTTTTTCAACCTGAGATAAAGTCATATTGTTGTTGTCTTGCTAGGTTATGACAGAGTAACACTATCCTAGTCCTGGATTTTTAAATCTGTCTCTCTACCTGTGGTATTTCCAAATACCTCAACTATATAGTCTGATGTTGCTGAGCAATTTCGATTCCTATCATGTTGTCCAAAAAAATGTTATTATGGTTTCTGCTTCTCAATTATCTCAGGTTTTCAGAACATTTGCTTGTAAAAGGTGTTTCCTCAAGCTTCTTCACCTAGGAAAAACAATGCGATGAGTCTCATTTATCACAATTTAGACCAGATGTGGCCAAGCTATGGCCAGCAGGCCAGATCCTGCCTAGGGAGCCATGTCATTCGGCCTGTAGGGCTCCCTACAGATCTAGAAATTTGGTGGTGTGGTAAGTGGTGGCAGCATTAATTGCAACAAATGCCACCACTGCTCATTCTGCTGCCAAAGTTCCAGACCCATGGGTCAGATCTGGATCATGTAGCCCAGGGGTGTTCAACCTTTTTGAATGTGGGGCCTGATCATGAACTTTTTATCACCCAGTGGGCCAGCGAGCCATATTCAAAGACCTCACAGGAAGCGGTATCACATCAGGAAGTGATGTCACGTGACCTTTGACACCAATGAAGTTGCAAGAAGTGACAATGAAATGGGTCTGGAAATGTGGTTTAAAATCCAAAATAAAAACAATATAAAAGCAACAATGAAATAATACCAAACACTTGACTAAAATAAACACTTAGGTTACAGCAGCAAGCTATTTTGTCATTCATCTCTTGTCGGCCTGGCACCTTTGCAGGGAAAGGGGCCAGGCCTTGGGTGCTGCTTGGTGCCCCGGTCACATTTTGCCCAAACCCATCCTCCCAGACACTCACTGCTTGGAAAGAAACAGGCTGGAGTCAGGGGCTCAGCAGGCCATGCCCAACTCCCTTCTGGCTGCCTTGGCCTGAGTTCCTCAGAGTTTTGCATCCTATTAGTATTTTTTAAAGGTGGAGGTGGCTGAGGCCTCTTGCCTGTACCACAGAAGGCGTCTGAGACAGAAGGGTGCCCATTCTGCTGCCCTGGTGGCTGTGGACACTGTCTTGGAGGGGGAGGCGAAAGGTCAGGGATGCCCCTGGCTTCCCTGCATTGTTCTCTAGCCTCCTCCAGCTGAGCGCTCTCTAGTGCAACCTTGTATTCATTTTTATTTTTTACTTTTTGGGCCCCTGTGCCCCCTCGGCCATGCCCGTACAGGCTGGGAGAGCGATGGCCTCCACCTGCGGTGTTTGGTGGCTCTGGGCTGGGGGTGCAGCTGCAAGGCAGCCAAGTTGGTGCAGGGCAGCCTGCGGCCCTGTGTGGTCAGAGCTGTCTGCTCAGGGATAGCTGGAGGGGTTTAGTTTTCTCTTCCTGGCTACAAGCCTGGCTCAGGTGGCCCTTGACCAGTGGCAGCTGGCAGGCTGCGGGCCTGGGGGCTGTTAGCCGGAGGCCAGCTGCCTGGGCCTTTCAGCGGCACATGGCGCTTTTGGCCTCATGGCTGCAAGGAGCAGCCAGGACTGGGAGCAGCCGGCGGGACAAGGCAGGGCAGGGCAGGAGTGCGGTGGTCTCAGGGCCCCCGGCTCCACCCACAGCAGCCAGCTCCTGTCCCAGGCTGAGGCGAGGCCACTGGAGGAAGCAGTGGCAGGTCCTGCCCGGGCTATGTAGCACTGGGCTCTTGCCCCCCAGCTCTTCTCTGGCAATAGCAGCAGGCACCTCAGCCGCTGCCCCACATACCGACGCCAGCACCGGGCAGCCCTTCTGCAGCGGGGAGCTAGGTAACGCTGAACCACCCCCTGCGGACTTGCCTCCCCTCTCCCCCTGCCGCCTTCCTTCCCCTCCCCAGTGGGCACAGGTGCAGGTGCTGGTGCCGCCAACGCAGTCCCCCGGGCCTGGGCGGGCGGCACTACAGGCTTGGGGCCCAGCACTGATGGGGGCGGAGGAAAAGACCTTCCCGTCACTTAACTTTGATGGACCTTCCCCACCAATGCAGTGTGGACTGCCCCCAGCGCAGGGCTTAAAGGAGCCACATGATGGGCGCAGAGGGGGTGGGGGCCATGCAACTGAAGTCAGCTTCCCATGAGCTGCTGGGGATGGGAGGAGCCTGGCCAGGTTTGCACTGGCCAGCAGAAGCAGCGGTGGAGCCGTGTGCTGCTCGGGAAGGGACGAACCCGGCCAGAGTGGCAGGGGCTCAACTGCATTTTCCCCCTGGCTGCAACAGTCAGTCCCGAGCAGCACATGGCTCTGCCACCACTTCTGCTGGCTGGTGCAGACCCAGCCGGCCTCCTCCCATACCCAGCAGCACATGG
>NW_017729025.1:59557113-59588774 GCF_001723915.1 Gavialis gangeticus
CTACCCTGGGGGTCTTTAAGAAGAAGCTGGATGCCTACCTGGCTGGACTCATTTGAGTCCCGTTTCTTGTTTTTGGGGTTTTTGTTGTTCTCCCGCCCTGGTGGGGGGTCGGGCTAGAAGATCTACTAGGTCCCTTCCGACCCTTAATCTATGAAACTATGAAACTATGTTGCCCCAGATGGGATAGACCCACTTGGGTCGGCACCAGCCAGCAGAGGCGGCAGCGGCGGAGCTGTGTGCCGCTCAGGACTGACCAGCACAGGTAGGGGGAAAGTGCAGCTGAGCCCCTGCTGCTGCAGCTGGACTCATCCTGTCCTGAGCAGCACATAGCTACTCCTCCTCCCACATGCACCGTGTCGGCAACGGCAAGCTGACATGGTTCATGTAGGAACCTTGTCCCTTCCTCAGCCCTTCAGCAGCCATTGGGAAGCTGCTGAGGGGCTGGGGGAGGGACAAGGGGTGGGGACAAAAGTAAACAGTGTTTACTTTCATTTCCCATTGCAGCACTGCAGGCCACAGAAAATGCCTTGGCGGGCTGCATGGCGGCCCGCGGGCCGTATGTTGGACAAGCCTGATCTAGCCCATGCAGCTAGAAATTTAGCAATGAGGAGCAGTGGTTGCCATGGCTTTGTAAACCGCATCACTTAAAACTGCCACCACCCAATTCCAACACTGTGGGCCAGATGATGTAGTTCCGTGCTCCAGATCTAACCCACAGACCAGCTCCATGCCACTTATCTGGCCCATAGGTCTGGATGAATTGGACACCACTGGTTCAAAAGAACGTATTTTGTGCTGCTTTATTTCTTCCACCAGCATTTTTCACTGCCTACTAGCTTCCTCAGCTAGAAGACAGAAGCATAGGGGAAAGAGAAAAAGTGTTTTTAAAAGGGAAAGGGAGTATAAAAAACAATGAGAAGCCTTATTGCGGAAAAGTGCTGTACTATTTACCTGCTCGCAAAGGATGAAATTCACTCCTGTGCAGAAAGTCATTTAAGCTAGAAATAGATGTTGCACTTGTCCCTGGACAAATTGTACCTGGGTTTGGCAGGGAACAGAAAGCCCCCAGAATTGGCATGTACACACATTGCCCTTCCAATCAGGGTTTAGTGAGTGGTGGAATGCATTGCCACTTCTCTGCCATTGATTCAGTAATACAATCCTAAGAAAACCATTCTGACACTTTGCAATGTCCTGTGCTAGGATAAACTGTAAGTACTTCTTATGTTGTGAACCTTTTTAGGATTTAACCCAGGACAATGGACATGAACATCTGAACTGTTGCACTTTGTCCTGGGATATGATTGTTTATATAAATGCAGCATGTGCTTGCAGCCTTAAAAGCACTACCAAACTGCTTAAGACCTCAAATAGGACTCTGACAGTACACAGGTTTTTGCTGATATGTTTTACAGGAACGTTTTCTACCCAGATAAAATGTTTCAAAATAAATAGTTTAAGCAGATTAAAGCCACATCTTGTAAACTCTCTCACAGTAGTGTAACGAGGAGGAGATGCCAATAGAGGGGGCACATGAACCGCCCCTGTCAGCCTAGCCAGTACCTTCATTCCTGTCAGTGATGCTGCCCAGACCCTAGCTGTTAGACCTCTGCTGTCATAATTTAAGCTGAAAACACTTTTAATAGCATTATGATGATTTATTTATTAACCAGCTTCCATTTATAGAGATGTGTTCATTTGTTCATAAATTAAAATTATACAGTGAATAAGTCCATGAGTACTAAAAACATCAGTTTGTGGTTTGATTGTGAATTCTGCTTGCAAGTATTCAATAGCTCTAATTTACTGTTCACATCCTGTGACTGGTCACCTAACTAAGTCACCTCACTTATTAGATGGTTCCAAACTCACACAGGGCTTTCAATATGGCTATGGAAATATGCCAATTATGAATAATTGTACAAATACATATCCATGCACATAACTGGAACACTTGCCCTATCTGCAAACAAAACTTTGCTCTCCAAATATCACAGGCATGAGGAGGACTATGAATCTTACCAAACTGAATAGAGGTTTTATTCAAATGAAAGTTGGAATACTTTCTTTTTGTAGTATTTATCTATATGTGTTCATGATTTATCGTTCATGAAGCAAGTAATTTACAGTCAGAAGACAGATAATAAGTTTGTGGTAAGACAGAAGTAAATCTAGGTCTAACATATAGTCTGAGTGAATGAAATTCTGCCTCTTACCTGTTTCTATAATGTTATTGTTGTAGTATGTTCCTTTATGGTCTTGTGCTTAAAGTATCATCCAGCAGTACCATGGTACTTAAACCATAACCTCATATATTGGCGTAATTTATAACTTTGGCTTAAAATAATTAGGTTTTTGTTTTCAGTTCTAATTAACATTTCTTCAAGAGCTCATGTGATTTACCATTAAAATAAATGGCAGGATTATACTTTCAATTTAGTTATTATCCTGTAAGTAATGTAAATAGCCCAAAGACCTTGTGCCAAATAGTAAAACAAATTACCTTATCAAGGTCCAGTTTGTAATATCAGGTTTCAAATGAAATCTAAGTATCAATATATGTGCCAATCTAGATCAATAGATAATACTAACAAATGGCACTTGAATAAATGTTTACATTAACAAATTAGATAGCTGTTTAAATTATGACTATGCTTTATTTGACTACAAACGTGAACTATTAAATACAGCATGTCAGACAATCAATTTTAAATCTCTTTGACAATAGAAGCAACTTCAATTAGATGTGTCTGGAATCACAGGAAATTAATTAAAATTAAGCCAGCTATAGATGTTGACCTTATATTTTAGAATAATAGTGAATACTTCCTAATCATGGTAGGAAATGTGAAGAAATGTTTTTCACAACATCTTAAATTGTACACTAAACTGATAGTACAAACTAGATATATCAAAGATATATGAGTTAGAAAGAAAGAGTACACCCAAGATTGTTACTTATTTACAAAGAACATAATTACAGTCTCAAATTATTTGAGACAATATTTATATTTTCCTTTTTATCTCAGCAGAAGAACTGGGTTAATGACAGTCCAGTACTAAGAACCAGAAACTTTTGAAATTCCTGAGTAAAGTCCTGGCCCTTTTGAAGTCAATGACAAAATTCCTTTTGACTTGAGCAGTGTCCCAGTTCACCTCATGACCAAGGATCCTGGTTTCCTCTGTTTAAAAATCATGAATTCACTGATAAAAATCACAAATTCTCTCATTAAAACCCTCAAAATCTGCAATTAAAATGAAACACCACTATATATGTAGGTATCAGTTGAGCACAATATTTTATTGATATTTTTACAATTTTAAAACAGTTTGGAAGCCTACCAGTGCCTCAATCACTAATAAAATAAAGTCTAAGTACCTATAAATTTTGGTATTTTATTTTGGGTTTTTTTATCTTGGAAAATCAGAGTTCCCCTGTCCCCTTCGCTGACCAGGATGCAGGTCATGGCCCCTCACTCCCAAGCCACAGCCCCCCAGCCCTGCTGGTGCCCCTCACTCCCCACCCACAGCACCCCCTGGCCGTGCTGGTGCCCTTCACTCCCCAACCACAGTCCCCCCACCCTGGTAAAGGGGGGCCCCAGCTGCCAGGGTTACAAGGCCAGGACCCAGGTCTGCAGCCCCCCTGCCTCCCACAGCAGTGCTTGAGCCCCAGCTGCCACTGGCAGTCTGCTGCAGCAGAGTGAAGCACGGGGCCCGGCTCATCCTCCCTCACAGGCAGCACAGCTGGAATGGAGTATCTGTAATAACAGGTACTAATCTGAATGTGTAGTAACCAGCACTGCTGCACAGTAGCACTGATGCATGGGTGTTTTTTTGTGAGGCTAATGTGCAGTAGATTAATTCTACTACACATTAGCGCGTGTGCTTTTGCCATGATGTGCTAATGCGCAATAGAATTAGTCATTTAGTGTCTCATGTAGTGTCTCATGTGTCTCTGGACTCATGCCCAGAGTTCATCAAAACATACAATTAATACCAAGCAATAAACTCCAAAGCAGTTTAAGTTGGAGAAAACTACTCCTGGGCACAGTGTCTACATGAGCACCCAGAACAGCAGCAATTTGAACTAGGTTGGAGCAGTTTATGCTGCTCCTGCCCTGCTCTGTCCCAGGTTCTGGATGGCAGCATCAGGTGGCAGAGGGGCAGGCTGGGACACGAGGATGTGGAGATGTGTGGCTAGTTCTTAGGCGGGGTCTGGGCCCCTGCTAGCTTGGCTGACTGGGCTCAATTTACACCTATGGTCAGCATCTACACATGCATTTAATTGCAGTTAGTTACTCTGCTGTAAGAGAGTACTGTTCCTGACGGTACTATTTTACTGTGGAGTAAATTAGTTTACTGTGGCTTAATACTGTTGCATGTGTAGATGGTGATGTTTTATCCACAGTAAATTAGTCTACTCAGCTGTAAAGTACACATGTAGCCATGGCCTCGACATATAATTGCATACAGATATTAAATTACAGATATTAAATACTGTAGCAGCATAATGATTTCCCTTGTTAGGTTATAAAGAAGACACAGTAATTTTAACATGAACTTGAAAATCTTGCATAGTATTGAACATCAAATGGGGAAGAGCTAAATGAGAACAAAGTAAATAGACTTTGAAAGAAAAAACCCAAGGTACGTGTGTCATCAGGAGCATAAAAGACAGTTTTGGTGGGGAATCCAAGAAGTGTGTGTGAGAGTTAGCAGCTGACAAAGGGAAAAAACAATTTAACAGGGGAGATATATGAGTATAGTACACAGGCACTGTTTCATTGTACAGTATGGTAAAAGAGAGAGATGGCAAAAGAAAAAACATGCTTCATGGTGCAGTGGAGTGTCTTTTGGCCTGAACAGAAGTTACAGTTGTCACATGTTAAGGATGCAGAAAGCTCTCTGAAGCCATAACTGAACAGATGTTCACAACACATAGAACCATTTAAAAATGGTGGATCCTGCTCTGAGTTAACCCTGGGTGGATGTGGTATCTGACTAAATCCCTTGATAGGTTAGAGTGCTTTATTGAAAGTCTGTACCACATCCCATTCCAAGTCAAGGTAGATCATATTCTGCCAGCATGAAAGGCGACCTTTGCTGGGGAGTTTGCTAGCCTCAGCCAATGCTCATCTGTTTCCTCCCTGTGCAGCCAGGAAGTGGAGTGGGGGAACAGAGCCTCCCTGCCAGGGGTATTCCCTCCCCTAAACTCCTGAGTGTCTGGTGCCTCTTGAGTCAGAGGGGGCACATGCCCCCACTGACACCAGTCAGCAACCAGGGGGGTCCCTGGTGGCCGATCCTGTTGTCTGGCGGGGAGGGGTCCCTGTGGGTGATCACACTCACTGTAAAAGTGGCCACGCTGCTTCTGGAACTCCCACAGCCACGTCCAGAAGTGGCACGGCCACTTTTGCTGGCGGCCCTGCTCCCTGTCCAGTGCTCACAGGGAGGGCACTGGGGCTCCCACTTGCCCCCCTTTCTGCCAGCTAAACAGGGAGTGCGGCATGACAGGGCGTGCACCGGCACTCTCAAGGGATACATGTGCACCCCTGTGCACCCGCTACGCATTGCCCCTGCCTAAACTCCATTTCCCTAGCTGCAGCCAGGAGCTGCAGCTTGGGGCTCTGCTGCTTTCCACCATGTTGGAAACTGTGCCTGGGGTGGGGGCAAATGGAGCCTCTTTGCCATGAGGATCCCCTGCCCCTACAGCAGGCTCAGGTCTTGGTGGGGTCTAAGCCAGGTCTGCATGGCAGAGGGGCTCCTCTCCACTCCCCCACCCCCATTACAGTTCCTAGTGTGGTAAAAAGCAGTGGAGCCCGAAGCTGTGGCTCCTGGCTGCAGCTGGGGAAACAGAGCCTCTCCACTGCATGGACCCCACCCAGCCCGTACCAACATCCATACCTGCAAGCTTGGAGAGGGGGGATCCATGCAACAGAGGGGCTACTTTTCCCCCTGTCTCCCTAGCCAGTGCTAGCACTGACAGCAGTCAACTGGCTGGTGGGCAGGGCTGGGGAGAGGGCCCTGCTGGTCAATCAGGAGTGGTCAGCGACTCAGCTGGGCTTGGCATTCTTCTGCAGCCTCCTAGGAGGCATGTGGGAGTGTCCCCAGTCTGCTGATCTCAGCCACCGTAGGCAGGCTCTGAGCCACCCACACTGAACAGTGCATGTGTGTTTTGTTCTGCCCGGACATAATCTAAAGCACTTTGAGCAAAGCACTATACTTATAGCACTTCTGCCTCGGGCCTCTTGAACATTTGTACTTAGCCTTTGTGTCTAATGCAGTAAAATCACTGTTCAAGGATAGTTTAAATTCAGAAATATTGCGTTTGTCCTGATATCATGGTAAAAGGAACTTAATTGTCCCATAAACACCAGTTGTAAAGGCATGCAAATGTGGGCTATTTAAGTGAAACATATTTAGGTCACAGATATTTGCAACTTTGACACTAAATTGTGAATAAACCCCAGTGTCTCATAAGAAAATTATTTTAAAAGCAAATTTTTACATGGTTTTAATCCTTCCTGGATTTAATCTAATCCCACTCCCCTTTCAGGCTCCTATACTCAACCATTTTGGGAAGCATTCATTTTAAGATATCTTCTGAATTAAAGACAGAGGCAGTTGTTACCTCTTAATGAGGAAGATGATATTGCAGCATTTTAGCCAGACTGGAAAGCCAAGCAGCAAGAAAACCAGAGGAGAAGGAATTAAATCCAATTGAAAACATCAGTAATTTAAACCTTCTTGTAGTGGTCAGATCCAATAAACTTGCCTCTGTGTCCAATGTCTGTACTGCTTGTTGTATGGTGGCACTGTTGGCCTGGTGCTCGCACAAAGTCGCACTGCTAGCTCAGGTCTTTATTGGTTCAGTGTCCTTGCATTCTGTGTCTGAAAACTGTTTCGTAGCTGAGTTTGCTTTTTTTAAACTTCAAGATCTTAACTAGACCAGAAATGTTTGTTTCCTCATATTTAGTCAGGAGATTTAGCTTGTATTATTCTAACAAGGCCTAATCACATACAGGAGAATTATCCTGCTTTCCAAGGTGCCTGTAATCCACTGGATTATGAACACTTGGATAATATTGGTTTCAGAGATAAATGGGTTCCAAGATGAAAAAGTGTTGTATATCCCTAGGTTATGCTGTTCTGTAACCATTAATGTAAAACAGACCAGGTTGTTTTTGAAGTGAATGCTCTCACCGTTCTTTGTTATCACAATTACTACTACAGGCTACTGATCCTGCCCCCAGAAAAACAAACAAAGATCTTTCCAGCTCTTCCTCAAGCTTCTTATAACAAGTGCTGGTGATTAAATTAGCTAGTTCATTAAAAAGTTAAATGTGATTTTATTGAGGTAAGCAATTCCAAATCAAAGAACCCAATTCACAGATCTAGATTGAAGCACATAATTGGCATATGTTTTGGAATTGCTGTTAAAGCTATAAAAAAGATTTACTGGAGAAGGAATGGATCCAAAAACCTTAAAGGAAGGAATATGGTATTTGTGTGACTCAGTTTTAAAAATGGACTCGATAGGAAGATTTTATCTCCTTTATAACAAGAAACTGAAATGAATGTAAACCTTTTTATGGAACCTCTTTAGTGAGACATTATCTGTTTATCCCATGACATATGATTAAATTGCTTAGTTTTTCTAGAGGTTTAATGATTATTAGCTGAGGTACATATTTGTATGAAAGCATGTGCATAAAAGTGAGATCTAGCTATAAGATAGGCAAAATGAGAGAGAATATTCTCTCATTTGGGGTAATTCATGATGAGTGTAGCATTAAAACCACAGTCCTGCAAACACTTAGACATAGGCTACCTGTATGCTACCTGTATGCATCTGGGTATCTAATAATATCTGGGCTGAAGCAATCAGGACTCGTAGTAGAGATTATATCTTTTATTAGACTGATTAGATTTTTGCAAAAACAATTCTTTAATTGCAAGCTTTCAAGCACAAACACCCTTCATCAGGCATCAGAGAAAAGATTATAAAAGTTCTCCTGCATAGACATGAAAGTTTGGAGAAGGCTCACATTTATCAATTTAAGCCTGTGCATACTTTTTCCAGGATTGAGATCTAGGCTTTTCTAAAGTGTTCTTTTGAAGCAGAGAATTTTGTTCTAAGTTCTTTGTTAGGCCTCAAGTCTTAAAAGTTCCGAAGAAAAGTTTTATGGGCCTGTCTTCCTATTAATATAGTTAAAAAGTTTATTTCAAAATATAGTGATTTACTAGTTAATTTTAAAAGTTTTTTTTAACAAATGGAGTCTATCACTTTTTTATTTTTCAATTGTGAGATTATAAATGATTAAAAGTATTAAAATTCATTTTGATCCTTCATGTTTGATTGAGCTGAGCTATTTTTTTAAGTCCTGATTGCTTGATTGATATAATGTAACAACTTACTACATTCTGCTGCTGATATTACCATTGGACTTTGTATGATGCCATTGAAGCATTTTCAACTATTAGCCTTCCCAAGGGTTCTTTTCAGACAAAATGTTATGCATCAGCTCTTATTTGAGTGTAAGCCTGTTGAATAGCATTCTCCACTTTGCCAACTTGGCAGCAACTTTTCCTGCTAATAAAAGAGGTAACCCCAGATAGAGATCCCAGATGTGCCTGAGCTACTTTTATTAGCACTATGGAGGGCTTCAGTGTTTTCTAAATGCATTTGAAAGAGGTGTGGGCTTGCCTTCATAATTGTCCAAAGACTTGTATTACATCACTGGAAATTTCTTTTCAAGACTGAAGAAAAATGGTTAGATTTGTTAGTGCAAAACACAGTTTAGGAAATTTTGATAGGCAAAATTAAGACTGTTTCTTGCCAAAATACAAAACCCCTTTTGATACTGCTGAATCCTATTGAGAATGGGGAGGAAATTGCTGTTTAACATCATCTGACTAAAATTGAACTCATTTGTTGCAGATTATCTGATCAGACTAAGTAGCAATACATGTATATTGGAATAGCAGCTGCAACAACCCAACCTGGTGCCTATCTAAAAAAAATGTGCATTGTGTGAAAAAAACTATAAAAAAGGTGAAAATGCCTATTTTGTGTTCTGCTTAGCCCTTCCCCCACAAAGATACTAGATTATGATAATTAATTTCTGAATAATTATTAACTGTTATCTTCCATGTAGGACTGATATTATCCATTAGTGATAATGCCACCTTGAAAACTTCTTGACTCTATCTTATTCTAAACTAAGGCATGCTTTGGATGTAGGATGTTAATTAACTCTGTCTTACAAAAAAAATAAGGTTTTCAGACTGTCCCTGGTAAGGAACTTCTCTGCACCATGAGAGGGAACATTTTATCTACTTCACAATTTTAAAACTAAAATTATTATGTAAGAGTGCACATGTTAGTGTGTTACATGATTCTTTTCACTACAGACTGCCTTTATTACAGCCAGAGGCTTTTAACTGCTGTCAGTCAGTTCTCAAATTGGGAAATGAAAGTATTGCCATACTGTTCCCCCACCCCATTCTTATTTTTAAAAAGCTGTGTATACTCCACTGTCTTTTTCCTTTTTTTCAAATGCTATCTCTGAGAAGTGGGTGTAGCCACTGCTGGAGCACTCAATAGATTAATACAGTGAATTATGCTGACCACTATTATCCAAAACTGTAAAAGCCATTATGTTTGCACTCTTGAAACATAATAGTGTTATTCCTCTTAAGGCTGATGATGTGCTGCAAACACTTTCAGCCTTCTGCTGAAAGAACTATATGTCTACATATTAGTGGGAAAATGTGTATTGAGTAAAATCATTGACAGCTTCCTTCTGTATTGTCCATCTTTTTGCTAAACTATGAAAAATGAAAACTATGAGCTTGATGTAACTTCCAACAAAATCTCCTGTTGATTTTATTTGTAGCTAGATGGACCTTTAAGAAATAGTATAGTGGATTCATTTCACAGTGGTGACATGCCATACCAACTAATTCAAACTTCTGAAGACAAGGTCTGATGGAAAGCTGATTGAAAGGTTCCCATTAACATCAAGTCATGGAATGAGGCCCAGGGTTAAAAGCTTATTTTCTGCACAACAAGAAAGAGTTGTAAAAGGTGCTGGCTATATAAGTACCATGAACTACTCAAATTTTACTTTTAGGCTGTACTTCTCCTCCATGTATTAGTTCCTATGAAAATAGCATTAATACAGGTATGTAAGGAATAGTATCTAATAGTGAATAAAATATATCTATTAACTTTAAAAGTCTTTTTATATAAAAGGTGGAAAGCTGCAAGTGACTTAAAATCCTAAACTGCTCATGCTGTATACTTAACTGTATTTTTTAGGTTCCAAATTCAAAGAGGGAAAACTGATCCAACAAATTACAGGAGCTTGGGGGACTGTTTCAGGACCATTTCCCGGACAGAAGGGTAAGCAAGTACATTATTACAGGTGTCAGTTTTATGTGATTTTTTTTTAATTGCCCAGCTTTACAGGCACTGGAACACCATCTTATAATTCACTCTTTCTCCTGTCATCAGAATTTGGCAAAAATTTAACTTGATACCAAAAACACAACTTGAAACCTCTTACACATCTCTTATTCTTAGTGTGGCAGATCTGAGGGTTTGTCTACCTGGGCAATGCAGGATATGTAGAGATACCAGAGCTAGCTCTGAACAAGGAGCTTGGTTACTGGAAGTAAAATAGGCAGGTTGCCTCACAATGGAGGTACACATTACTTGAAGTGCATTAGGGAACATATGGATGTGCCCAGTAGGTTCATCTACACAAGATGCTTACTGCAGAATTGTTTAATTAGCTCTGCAGTAGAGCATTACCATCTACATGAGTGGTGCTATTAGGCCAAAATACATCAATTAAGTCTGCTATAGTATAGTACTGCCCAACACAAGTACTATTCTATGGTGGAGTCATTTACTCTTCCACAATGCAAGTGTAGACAGTGACTGGGGCTGGCTAGGGCATGTGGGTTCTACAGTGCGGGGCTGCCTACCAACTAGCCCTGCACTGTAACACCCTCATGCTCCAGCCAGCCCCTCTGCAGCACACTGAGCCAGGAGTGAGCAGCTCCAGACTGGCAGGCTTATCCCCCCCAGGCCTTCTGACAAGTCGGGGTGTGTTGCCCTGGCTCAATGTGCGGTGGTCCCAGGCACATGTGTAAATGCTGCACCCAGGAGCAATAAATTCCAGTGTGAACTGCTCTGGAGTTTATTGCATGAAATTAATTTCACATGGATGAAATAGAAAGGCAATGACCTTTAATGACCAACATTTTTGCTCCTCGTCTTCATTCTGTCAGTGACTCTACAAAGTACTGAGCATAACACATCCTAACGCTGCCGCCTTTGCCTTTCATTAACAAGCATTTTATCACTCATTAAATGCCACAGTGGGCACATCTACACTGTGCAGTAGCATGCCAGACAAAAACCATGCTAATATGCTACTGCGCAGTAGTATTAGGCTACTGCACAATAAGCATCAGTAAAAATCCATGTGTTGATACTACTGCGCAGTGGCACAAGTTATGCACATTGATTTAGTACTTGGTTATCCAAGAACTAAACGCACAGTAACAATGGTGCATTAATGAATATGTAGACTCACACAGTAAGTGTAAAATACTGCTCTCAGCTTAAGGGTGCAGACAGACATAACACTTAAACCTGTTTAAATGTGGTTTAAACCTCAGGTGGCCAGACATACAAGCCAGTTTAAAATGGTTTAAGCCTCCTGAACTGTTTAAAAAATATACCTGGATAATCAGGTATAATTTTGAACCAATTTCAGAGTCCCCATGAACTCATTGTGTTATATGCAATCACCAAGTTTTTTGTGACTAGTGTCTGGTTCATCCTCCAGACATCCCACACTGTACTGCTCCTCATCCCCCTACCCCAACCCTTGCACAGTAGGGCTGTGCAAGGCTTCAGACAGAGCTTCGGATCTGGAGATGGTTTGGATGCTTCGGGGTCTGAAGCAGCACATCTGGGTCAAAGCGCTGCCTTGTTCAGCTTCCCGAAGTGGTTCGGAACCACCTTGGAGCCACCTCTGAGATCCAGCCATAGGGTATAATGGGGAAACAATAAAATATCTATAACGTTGTCATTTTTTGTCTGATTTGGATGAAGTTTTCAGGGATGGTAGATTCTCCAGAGTGGATGAAGTCTGCCGAGTTTCAGGAAGATCGGTGCAGGGGTTTGGGGGGAACAGCACCCCAATTTCTTGAAAGCAAAACTCATGTAACATCTAGGCATTACAACATAGTGGGGTGAAAACTGCAGGGATGGTAGCCCTTACTGAGGCCACAAAGCCTGCCAAATTTCAAGAAGATCAGTGAAGGGGTTTTGGGGGAAATGCCTCTCAAGCTTCAGACATGCAAAACTGGTGCCACGGGTGCTTGTGGGACTGACTTTCTCTATCTTGGGGCGGGGAGGGGAGACACTACTGCAGGCTTGGCTGCTAAGCTGCTGTGTTACTAGTTACCAATCAATAAATCATGATTCACTCAGGGACCAGAGACTCAGGGACCAGGTCAATACACAGGACCTATCTACTACATAACAACGAGCATCGATTAGCACCTACAAAACCAGGCTAAGGAGAGGAAAGAATCAGTACAGACAATCAACTGCCCGGAGACAGACAGTCTTGGCACGAGTTTTGCCTGTCCACAGCTAGGGGAGCAGGGCCCCAGAACTCCCCTGCACTGTTCTCCTGGATGGCTGGCAGGTGTTGTGGCCTCAGCAGGGGCCACCATCCCTGCAGCTGTCACCTTGCTGCGCCTTAACACACACAGTGTCACCCATGGCACGAGTTTTGCTTGTCCGCAGCTTGAGGTACAGTTCCCCTCAAACCCCTGCACCAATCTTCCTGAAACTTGGCAAGTTTCATGCTATCAGTAGAGGCTACCATTTCTGCAAGTTTCATCCAAATCAGACAAAAAACAACAAAGTTATAGATATTTCATTGATTCCCCATTATACCCTATGGCTGGCTCTCTGAGGCAGCTTCGGAGCCGCTTCAGCCAGATCAAGAAGGAAACCCGGTCCGGAGCTCTGGATCAGATCGTGGTCATCCGAAGCAGCTGGATCCGAAGCCAGATCGGATCACTGCCAACTTGCACAGGCCTATTGCACAGCATCTTTACTGTCCCAATCTCTATTGCCTGTACTTGACTACAGTGTCCGTGGCTGGGGATTCTGGGGGCAGCTTTATGCCACATTTAGAGTTGTTTAGTTTCCACTGGTGGCAATGAACCAATATTCAGTGCATATCTGAGGCGGGAGGTGTCCAGGTGTGGGGTTGCAGCCTGGACCCCTGCTTCTCAGGGCCTGGGGACTGGGGACTCCAGGGAGCTGCCCAAGGACTCCAGTGGAATTAAACTGACCAGCCCTTTAAAAGCAGCAGAGAGCTGCCTCCTGATGCTCCAGTCCCTGGTAACACAGAAGTAGGGGTCCAAGCCCCACATCATCTAACCCCTCTCCCCCACCCAAATAAGCCTGGGATGTATGAAACCCTGGTCAGCTGCCACCAATGGAAAGAAACTGACCAGCTTTTTAAAGCATCCAAAAACTGTCCCCTGAGCCCCCAGGCACACAAAATCAGGGGTCCAAGCAGGACCCCCTCCCATCTAACCTTCCCCTCCACTCCCAAATCAGCCTGGGATGCACCAAACCCTGGTCAATTTCCAGGAATTGAAGCAAATTGTTGAGTAGCTTGAGCAAATGTACACTTTAAAAGCCACACAAGTCCTGGGAACCCAGAAGCAGGGGTCCAGGCAGTGTGTCCTGTCCCCACCACTCCTGCCTTACACACACCTAGGTACTCTCAGCCAGGGTTCCACTACACAGATTTTAGTAAAATGCAGGTATGGGTCTTTACTAAACTCATTGTTAGTGAAAAGGGAGAGCAGAAAATTGCAATCAGTTTAAGACTCACCACCATCCCTGGTGGTGGTTCCACAGTCCTGAAATGCTAAAAGGTGGTGGTTCTACTTTTACAGTGTGTGTGCAGACATCTCTGACCTCAGACAATTGGGAACTGCTCCTCATCTGACATTCTTGGAAAGGTTCAAATGCTGTCTGTCTGTACCCTAAAAGAGCTGATTTTGGATCTGAGTGTAGTAATCAACTGTCTGTGATGTTTAAGGTGGAGAGAATATTTTTTCTTTTGAAGGCTGGATGCCCTCAGGCTGGAGTCAGGGAAGAACATTTGTAATATTTCTGAGTGTTGGTGTTTAAACCTACAGACACAAATAAAGATTAGTTTATACAAGACCTGGTTTTAAAATAAATTTACGAATTACTACTAGGTTGTGCTAAATTTCTTGTGGGTTACAGCTAAAGCTTTGAGGGAAACTCATGTCCCCAATACAAAACACTGCATTTTCTTTCACCTTTAGCACTTTGGCAAAAATGAATGGTAGTTATCTGTGGGGAAAAATATGATTATGAATTTCACTGCTTTTTCTTTTGACCTTTCCGAAGCTAATACCCCAAACTGAAAATGATTCCAGGAAAAGTTGTAGGTTTTATTATAATTTTATGAGTCTGTTACAATTTCTCCTGTGGGAACTGCTTTATTCATCAAACATACACACAGTCTTTTAAGCTATTCTTAAAAAAAGGGGGCATTTTCATATTAAAGCATCCCTATGTTTCTCTCCTACCACTGTAAGGGAATTGCAGAGGCTTAGCAGCTCAGCTCCACATACAGGGCAGCCATGCAGTGCCCAGGACAGCATTGGTTCCTGCTGGGCCAATTGTGACAGCAACCATCCCTGTGGTGTAATGACTGCTGCTGCCTCATGCCCCTCAATTATGCCCTGGGAGGTGGTGCTGCTATTTTGGATTTCTTCTATAATCCGGTACCATAAAACAGCTGGAAAATTTATAATCATTCCTTACAAATAGTTCTCACTTTGGAGCACTGAAACAGTTTGTATAATCTGTCTTTTGTGGAGATGTGTACACTGGTGTAGTTACGCTGCATATCCCTTGTGTAGATAGGCTTCTAAATTGGCATCTAAAGACTGAGGGCCTGCCCCTTAACTGTTCTTATCTGATTGGTCAAACAAGAGGGTTTACCATTGACTCCAGAGGAATCAGGAACTTGCACTGAATCTTCAACTGAAACTGCATTTAGGCAGAAATCCCTAGGATCCCTAGGGTAGGCAGAGACTTAAAAGAAATAGTTTGAGTATCCCCAGAAAAAGGAGTTAATTATAAGGAGAGTCTCTGAACACTACCAGTTGTACAGTGGCACTGACGTTTGGAAGAGGATATGGAAGGAGACATTTGTACAATATGGAAAAGGAACAGAAGCAGCCATATATGCAAAGTATAGTTTTTTGAACTGATTACAGTGGCTGTCTCTGTAGTGACATAAAAGAACTCTGTATAGTGTAATTACCCAAGTTTTTCCAGAGGGCTGGATGAGAGCAGGAGAACATCATTTTGAGGCAGTCACCTGTTAGTGAAAAAGAGCTTAAAGGGGGAAAAGTATGAGATGAAAGAAATACAGGAAAGATGATGCATTTTAACAATGCAATCACTAATTTGGGCTTAAAATTAATATTCTATAAACCAGAATAAGAACTCTTTATAGGATGAAACAAGATGAAGCCTCCTGGGCTATTCTTTCAGCCCCAGTTGTGGGCATCCCTGACCAAGGAGGAATTCTGATGGCGCGCGCTCAGCATGAGAACAGAAGTCAAAAGAAAGATACCAGTAGAAAGATACCAGTTTATTATAGAAAACTAGTTCACGTTCAGCCAGGATGAAATCCAGTTCTGTGGGGCAGCAAAAGGCTTGCACACTTTTTCACTCCCAAATATGATTTATTTTGAGGTCTTAAGTAGGTTTTAAATTATAAGTAAGCCTTCCTTGGCCCTCTGGGACTGATTTTCACCCATACCAAATCAGTGACTCAGCCAAGTTTAGAGCCCTCTTCCTCCTAACTTGTGGCTGTTCTGTTCTGATTCTTAAACCACATGATGTTCCTAACTTAATTTTTCAGTGTATAAAGCAGGTGTACAGATTTTCAACAGACTAAATAGTCAGAAGAATCCCATTGAAGACTGTCCATTGCACAGAGCCAAGATTTTTAGTGAAATGCTATCCTGCTGTACATAATAGAAATGTATGTTGAAATATGTGGCCACCAAATCTTGACTGGGTGCCAGTAATATGCAGATGCATTTTTTTGGCTTCTAAATACCATGTTGAGTAGACTTCACATGTAGCCCTTGTCCTAAAAATGAAGCTATGTGCAAGAACACAGTATAAATTACTTGTTTCTTCAGCCCTCAACAGTTGTCTTTATCACTAATTTGTTTTGCAAATTGGTAGAACCCAACAACAAAATTTGAGGGCCAAAATTTTCTATGGGTATAAGTTGGTACAGTCCCATGTAGCAGTTAGCCCTGAGTGTGTGCTTTAGAAGTGGGACGAGACAGCAAGAATCTAGTTATTTTGCTAATTACAAGATGGCTTTGTAAATCGAAAAATTAATATGCTATGAGATTAAAAGGTATTTAGTGGCCTGTGTACTTTCTTTTTTAGTGTTGTTTATCATATTAATTATTTAATATGCTTACATTCTTTAATTTGGTTCCAAAATGATTGTAAATACTGCTAAATTTTTTTAATTAGGCTTTTCCCCCCCTTTTGTTAACCAATAAATAACAAAAATCTCATGCAAATGAATGTCTGTAAGTGGTTGACTTTTAAAGGATTTGTACTATACTTTTTAGTTTCCTGAATTCTTGGAATTAAACTATTTGTCTCACAAGATTTTTTCCTGAGAATTAGAATGAATGGAGATTTTAAATGAAAAACAATAGCTTGATTTATGCAGTGCCTGCTACCCATCCAAAAGTTGATATACCTTTCCTAGCCAGTTCTCATAGTATTCACTGAGACTTTTTGCTTGTTAACATTTCTGCTCTATTCTATTCTATTCTTATCTTGCAAATTTTTGATGTGGCTTCTTCAGCTATGTACTCTTTTGGCTTCATGTCTTTTTACCAGGACCCTGATTTACAGTAACTTTTTATACAGAATATGCAACAAGGTCTATCAGTTAATATCTGTGGCTCCTCCTACCCAAATTTATTTCTCTTCTTTATTTTACAGCCACTGAGATCATTGGCTTTGTGTAGCCTTCATGCCTGCATCAAGGTTTGCTTGTGTTTAGGGGGATATTTAATTCAAATGTTTTGATAATGAAGTAGGTTACATGAAAGGTTAATAATATAGTAAGTAAACCACAATGTTATGAATAGCCTGATCCTGCAACTGTTTACCTCTGGGCATAGTGTTTACTGTCATTTGCTTGGCTGTGCAGAGAGCTAAGGTGCTTCTTGGTTGCTTGACATTGCCATATGATTGTGACAGTGCCCACTGGGAGGACAACAGGGACCACTTCCCCACTTATTACCTTGGCCATAACTTTTCTGACTCTCTCAGCAGTTGTCAGCTAACGTAGCTTACTGTGTACACCCACTGGCAAGAAAACTGTTCCATGAAAAAGGAACATACACCTTTCTAAGAGAAATGGAGATACAAAGAAACTGTTTACAAACTGGTACCCAACTGTTTTCAACTTTATACCATTTATCACTCAGGGTATATTCTAACATTAGCAGGATCAGTCCCTAAAATGGTGCTTACCTTTTTTATACTTATAACAATGTGTACATCCTCATTCTCTTCAATGCCTTTTTCAAAGAAAATTTGCCACGTTTATGGTACTGGAGTATCACAATAATAAACTGATGGTTTCATGGAGCAGTTTTTCATTATATTGTACAGGCTCTTTTAAGCCATCATTCCACCTTTCTCCTCCAGCATAAGAAACAGGTCACAGTAAATAGCAAAAGCATTTTGGATTTACACTTAGCCATTTGCAGAATACTATCCCTTTCAAAGGCCTTCAAGGCTCTTTTCTTCCACAAAATAAGCTGCCAACTATATAAGCACAAAAAAAAAATCTTTGAAGGACTTCCTTGGTGGAAATAAATTGTCCCCACAGGGAATTAAAATCTTCAAAGCAGGATCCATCCCTTGAACTTTTTTCTTGTCTTACAAGAAAACAGGAGCCACAAAACATAAAATTTAATCGAGACTCACTAAAGTAAGGCTCTGTCTAACAGAGCATTAAAGGTCACAGAGCTTTCTATTTCCACATCTGCTGGAATCTTCCAATCACTGTCTCCTATGTTCAGGTCACAACTTCTTGAATCTCATCATGCAGTGCACAAACTTTCTGTTTAGCTGCACCAAATAATAGTTTTACATTCCGCTTTCTCTGTTTGGTTTAGTGTAAGATGTATATATTGACAGTTCTTTGACAGCAGAGATAAAACCACCAGGAGTATATCAGTTTATTGAGGAGTGACAGGTTTATAGCCAACATAAAAATAATCTGATGTTTATTGGGGCAAATGTTTGGACAGAGGATTAACTGAAACTGCTGAACAGAGAAAACTTATCATTCTTTTCAGACTCTACAAATAAGAGGTTAGATCAAATTATATAAACATTTTTCATCACTGGCACCCTATCCACTGCATATATATACACCCAATGTGAAATTGAATTAATGATGATACATTTACAGTAAATATACATGTGATTTTGCCTCATATTAAAAAATAAGAACACCCAGGGTCATAAGTTTGCATGGTCATAAATTTGATTTAAAAGTTAAAAGTGATAGGTGCTGTTATTTAAATTCTGTAAATAACTGTATTCGTATAAAATTAGATTTTCATGGGCTCAGCCAGTAGATGTTGTTTTAGACTACAGTTGGCATGTATGACAGACTGTGACGTAAGAAGTCTGTCTTGTTGATTGGTTATTTTGTCCTTGAGAAAAAAAATAATTGTACTGATTTCCTATTTAGTAAAAGCCCAAATTTTAAAATATTAAAATGTAACATGCAAATTAATCTTCTTTATTCTTTACAATCCCTGGAAAGTATAACATTAAATTGTTTTTCTTAGTCTATTTAAGATTATACATTACATTTTGAACCTAGTTTAATAATGGATACTTTCTGATGCTGGTTTTTGGGTTTAGTAATCTTTGAGCAAGGTTTAAAACTCATCACTAAAGTTAAACTAGGGATCAATTTGGAATTAGTTTTAAAACAAGCTACTAGAAATAAATTTTACTAAATGTTCAAGTGTTTCACTACAGAAATTAGCAATAATGTAGATATTGTATATTATGTATTGGTAGCTCATTTTAGATCTGGATTGTTGCATGCAGCATGGTAAAATTTTGCTGCCATACTCACATTGATCCAATGTAAGGTGAGATATGGACTGTGACCAGTATAGCTGACCAACATAGCTGTGCCAGCAACAGTCCCTAGATTCAGTTTTACTGGTAAAATGGCACTTTTGGTTATTTCACTTAGAGTTTGTCAAAAGAGTAGTTTTGCTATTGTAAATTGTGTCCACATTAAGGGCACTTGCGTGGAGCATACCAGTATAGCCAGACAAGCAAAGTACTCCTGTAGATCTGGAAACACCAATCTGATTTTATTTGCAGGGGTAGCGGTTTCGGACAACCTACAAAAGGCAACTGCTACTAATTATGAAATGTGCTGACTCACTTTACTACAGAACTGTAATTGCCTTTAATGATATTATTACATTCCTGCTTTATAACTCTGATAATATATCTATACAGTAAATATGTTAAAATAAGCTTTAAAAACTTAAATGAAATACATTTGGAAAAAAGTAGCTACTCAGCTTTTGCAATAACTATTACTTCATAACATTTTATTGTGTAACAGTGCACCCAGATCTCAGCGGAAAAATCGTCTTGTGTTGTGGTTTCTCATAGACTTCCATTCAGATCTCAGTAAAAGAAAATTATTTGAAACAGTATACTATCATAAAAAATGAAGATGCAAGTATTAATTTTCTTTGCTTTTGGGTGCTTAGGTTAGATGTTAGACTATTTACATTACTTTTAAGTTAAGCCAAAAACTGCTTTTTTTAACTGGTGTTAGAGAAGTGACTATAACATTTTGGTATTTACATTTCTTTACCAGAAATGACTTCCAAACCAGATTTTCACAATATGCAAGTCAAAACAAGATCCTTCTAACTTCCAACTCTGTGGGTTAAACCACTCATCTGAAAATAAGGGTGTATATTGTCTGCTTTTTATATTCTTCTTCTGCAACACTGATAATGAAGATTCTGGAATGAGAGCTTAGGTGACAATGTTGTTGATTATACCATCAAGCAGAATACAGTTCAGCCAGGTCTTTTAGAACAGCTTGCAGTATATTCGTTTTGCCTAATATGATCAGTGTTGGTGAACTAAACCTGTATAACCCAGAAGACATTCAAGGGCTCTATTTTGCATAAAATTTCCTACATATTGCAGAATCTAGTGGCCTTACAATGAATTTCACTTTGTTCTAAACTCCACCGTACCATATTGCTGTATATGGAAATTTGTATCTGACCATACATTTCAGTTTATAATCAATACACCCTATCCTAGAAACTGGTGGGGGATAGGCTGCAGAACAGCATAAATCTTCACAGCTGTGGGTAAGCTAGGTGGGATTTTGCTTAAGGGCTGCTGGATTGGATAAGTGTGTAGCTGAACTGCTAGCAAGTGTCTGGGGGTTTGAGTACATAGGTGAGTGTTAGAATTGCTGGAGATAAATGAATTGTGTGGTTTTCAGTGATCAGTCAGTGCTTAAAGTATTTTCAAGGGGATCTACCTTCCATGCCTTGGAGAAAAAGATGAGAAAGAACAGAAGGAAAGAGAAGTTAGGAGAGGGCAGGATTGATGTGGGGTCTCAGTGGCAGGCTTGACTGGAGGCAGAAATGATGTAAGAGATCTTTATGAATAGGATTAATTTGCACATTGAGGTACAGAATTAGTTGCTGGGCTTTAAGCTAGACTGATGTAAGGGTGAGTATTCCTGCAGTTGGGGCCAAAATCACCTTTCTCAGTACATCTGGGAGAATGGACAACACTAATTGTCTAAAGTACTTACACACTTACTGGGGATAGGAAGAGAAAATTCAAGCAGCCCAAGACACTAAGTATGAAACCTTTCATACATAAAAAACAATTCTCATGCTTGTTGAACTAATCTCATGATTTTGTGGGTCTGATGGCTGACTTTTGAACCTTTGGAGCTGCCGCTATTTATGTTGTGCAGTAGTTGGGTCGGAAGCTGGGGAGACTTGCTTAGGTCGGACTCTGTGGGAAGAGCTGGGGGCTAGAGTTTATACAAAAGAAGCAGTTTTCTGAGGCAACGCATTTAAAGTTTGAGGGGCTATAAGAGGGCTCAAATGTCTTGGCTCTCTCTGCAGGGTGCAGCTCCTCTTCATTATATTTACCCCACTGTGAGCCAGCAAGGGGAGGAAGCAAAAAGGAAACGGCGACCTCTGGCAGCCACCAGCAGCAATAGCTACCCATTCTTGCAGCCCATCTGGATGTTTGACTTTTCAGCTGCACTGCTGGAACATGTGAGAGGGCTGCCAAAGTAGTATTACACAAGATGCATGAAGTTGGCTGCCTTGTGTATGAAATACCCAAATGGAGCTGCCAACCAAAGAAATGTGACATGGCCAATCACACCAAAAAGCCTTTCCCTTAATAATCTGTATGAAGTGGAGACTAGTTTCGAACAAGTAGAGGAAAAAGGTTCTGTGAAATCCAGAGACTGGACTAAGAGCAGTCTCTTCCCTATACATCAGAGCTTGTGCTACCTGTATAATTCTAGCCAAGAGAGAAGAACAAACTCAGAGCTGGTAATTTCTGCAGCCTTTTTTTCTGGAAGATTAACAAATGTTTCCCTTTTTAAAACAGCGGAGGAGACATGGGATATGCTTAAGCCTAGGCCTCCTCACCTCTCCAAACAGCTCATCTGGTCTGGCCATAAAGCCAGTTTTTCTTCTGTTTGTCTTTGCACATTTGTTAACCTTCTTGTGAGTGAGCTGGCTAAGGTAGAACTGCATATACATCTTTCTGCCATACACTTGAGTCTAGTGTAAGCTTCAATGAAGGCAGTGTAATTTAGTGTATCAGAAATATTAACTACGCCCATGTGTAAAATATTATCACTTGAAAATTTCAATGTGCTTTACGAACAGTTAATTAAGCTTTATAACATCCCTGTGAAGTAAGGAAATTTAACAGGAAGTATGAAGGACAGAGTGTCTGCCCTAAATATGAACTGTGTGCTTTTTTAGAGTTACATTTTCAAATCCTTGCATTTGTTTTGCATATCTTTTAAAAAGTAGTGCAGAGCTTGAAGCATAATTGTTTGCATATTTACAGTCAGCTGAACTTAAAAATATAGATAGGGATATAGGTTTAGTGCCTAATTTAAAATTGTCAGCTGTGTTTAAACTTTCTATTTACATTTGGAAACAACAGATTCTATTTGTTTTTCCATTTTGTTCTAAGAAAAATTCTATCCAAGTTTTATGATTAGGATTGCATTGGCAGAATACTGCAGATCTCTGTAGTTCTATGTGGTATGAAGGTGTTATGGCCTATATTAAATGGATTTGTAATGAAAGGCAAATAGATGCTTTAGAAGGTATGATATTATAGCAGAATTAGAGTCTTGTTGCTGAATAACTAACATATCTTAAAATGCGTCATAATGTTTCTGTTTATTTGCAAGGTGCTATAGCTGTGTTCAGCATACCCCATTGTGACATTGGCCTCATTCTACCATGTATATCTCCATTCTAAAGAGACTGCTGTACAATATTGTACACAGATTGTCTTCTTGGATTCAGCTTCATTTTGTTATATATCACTTTTTTCAGAAGTTTATGTTCCTGATGCCATTTACATTCCCTGCTTGAATGATGAATGTTGAGCTATTTAAACGGGAAGTCCTGTATAGCACTGTGGAGTATCTGAGAAGGCATTTAATTGAGTGCAGGTTTTGGGAGAAAGGAGGCAGAAAGTCTTAGTGATTTTTAGAATTTTCTTCATATGTTCTTTTCAAATTGCAATGTATATTTTGCTTACAAAATTTTAGAGCAGACTGTGCTGCCCTGAGGACTAGATTCCCAAGTGATTTATTTATAAGTGAAGAGCTTTGTGCTTTCTTATTCATATTCACCTTTTATTTGAAATTCTGGCCTAGCCCTTATTCTGTTTTCTAGAAGTTTAACCACCCTTCCAAAATGTAGGAGTGCTTAAAGGGGAGTGGACTACCTGAACTAATATGTATAGTTGGCTGCAACAGTGATTTTGGAAGAGGACCCTCTGCAAGTTAAGGCACTTGTTCAGGAGGTCAGGAATCTGGACTGTAGGCCCCACTCAGCCTCAAGGAACTGACTCCATATCTCCCACTTCCCAGAAAATCCACCAGGCTGTGGTGTAGGTAGGACTGACAGCATCCTTTATCCATCGTATTGACATTAGTACACTAGGCAGCCAAGAATACAAAAAGCCAGCTTAAAAGAAGAGCAAGCAAGAGGCAGTATGTCTCTCCAGTCTAGTGGGGTGGGCACTTCCCTGAGGAGGTGGGGGTCCTGGGTTTTGACCCCTGTTCCTAGCATTATTTATGCTTTTTATCACATGACTATTTAATTTAAACACACAAACAAAGTTTGGAGCAGAAATCCATGCATCCTTATTTCCAGACTAGCTTCTTTCTCAGTGAACTTCAGAACTAGGTGCCATCGTTCTTGGTCTCTTTTTGGCCTTATCACATCTGCATGCCTTTCCAACCATGGGGCCAACTTCAACAGAAAAATAGAGGCCATCATCAACCCCACCTAATCCTGGGTGTTTTTATATGTGCTTCAGGGGCAAGGGGGGGGGCACTTTAAATACAGCAGCTCTCAGAGCTGCTCTAATTAAAGCACCTGCAGCGTCTCATATATTAGCATCTCTGCACTTCAAAATGGCAGTGGGGGCACTATATCTAAACCTCATCGAATGAGCTGTAGTTAAAGCACTCCCGCTGCCATTTTTAAGTGCAGGGACACTGATACACAAAATGTGGAGGCTGACTGAAGTGCGCTAATTAGGATGCTCCAGCAGGCTTGCTTAATCGAATTTTCTCTGGCACACTGTAAATACTGTGTGCCAGAGTCGTCTCCTGGTATATGCTCAAGCACCCCCGGAGCCCAGTAGTTAAAATACTTTCCTGGAAAGTTGGACATGTGAGGTCAATCCCATCAAGCCAAAAAGTGCCTGGAATCCAGAATTTCATTTTGTGGGCATCAGACCCAACACCAAGCTACTGGTCAAAAGATGGGTTTTTCCTCCCACCCACTGATTTCAGCTTTGGACAAAGCTGATGAATATCCCAAGCAGAACTACATTGCAGCTGAGCTAGTTAGATGCTAGGTTACTGAACTTAGCATTTTTGTGGTTTGGAATAGGGTCATACTAAGTGACTTAGGGTATGCTGTGCCAGTGGTAGGTAACTGAGAAGATAAGGCTGAACATGCCCTGCCTACCCTAGAGCACCAACATGTACCAAAGTCAGAGTTATAGCAGTGAGGCTGCTCTGTACTTCCCCAGTGCCTGCTTTCAAGCCCTCAGTCTTCAATGGGTGTGAAAGCAAGTGTTGGGGATAAATCTAGAGTAACCTCACTGGCAAAATTTCAGCTCTTGAATGTACCAGCAGACATGAGGAGGAGGGGAATGGAGGATGGGGACAGGTGTGCTCAATATCATCTTCTCCAGGATGCACTGCTGGTGCAATGTAGACAAGCCCCTAGAACTCCTGAAAACTGCGCAAGTGTCACTTACATGCCGACAACTGGAACAGGATCTGGGCACCTGTCTCTTATTTTCATACACAGATATTGAAAACCCCAGAAAATTTTGATGTACTATTGTGTTGTATAATCATCATCATCATCATCATGCATGTTTCCTCACTTTGTGTGTATGTGTGCGCATGTGTGCTTGTATACAATATTTATGCAATGGGCTGGTCTGTTACCAAATTTTTAAAAAAGGATTTGTTTTCAAGTGAAGCTCTGCCAACAATCTTAGAGCAGTTGGATGTTTCTGCTAAAATAATTAGCAGTGAAACTAATAATAATACTTACTTCCTATACAGTTCTTTTTATAGGTAGCTCTCAAAACACTTTACTGAGGAAGGAAGTATCACTATCCCAGTTTTACTAATAGGAAAGCGGAGGCTTGGGGAGGTGAAGAGTTAAATCCACAAAGGGACTTAGGTGATGCTCAGAACTTTTCAGTACCGAATTCCCAGAATGGACTCTACAGCCCTGAATTACACACTGAAGAACCCTATGCAATACATTGGAAAACCAAGGCACTTGGTCCAACAACTACCACCAGACTATAAAGTTCTGCTTCTTTTAATTCCCTCCTTCTATCCTAATGAAGCTTTAATTCTTTTCTACACAGACGTAAGAGGAAGTCAAAATGTTCCCCTGAATTAGGCAGTCTCCTGGGAGGTGATAAATATGGGTTTGACCCATACTAGGCAGCGTATGGAATTCTACTATATCATCAGTAGGGACCTACCAAGTTCATGGCAGAAATAAGGTGCACTGTGGCTCCTTTAATTTTGCAGGTTCCCCCACAGCCCTTCCCTCCCCCACCTCCCAAATGATGATTGGTGGAGGGTTCCTGCTTATGGCTCGCTGATCAGCAGGGAGGCAAAGCCTGCAGTTTTAAATATGGCGCCGTTTTTGCATCTCACCACCGACTGGCTGAGGGGCTGCGGATGGCCCTGCTGTTTGCTGCTGATTGTCAGGGAGGCAAAAACAGCACCATGTTTAAAACTGCGGTTTTTATCTTCCCTGCTGATCAGGAGGGAGCTATGGGGTTCTCCACTAATTAGGAGCAAGGCAGGGGGTGGGGGCAGCAAGGGTGGAACATGCAAGATTAAAGGAGCCACTGCACACTTTACTTCTGTTGTGAATTCAGTAGGTCCCTAATCAGAGGCTATTGTATAACACGGGACATTATCTTTTCCTGAGTTTTTGAGTAACTACTGCACTTATATGTTGTTTTGTGTAGAGTCCAAGCATCTAAGTATGTATTAGGAAGAATGCTCAGAGCAAACATATGAGTTCAGGTTCTTCAAGGGAGAGAAACTGGGTGAAAGTTCTCCTGAGTGTAGTGTGAAGATCTTGATCATGAGTTAGGTGCTAAGCTGTTCATAGGCAAGAGTTTTGGGAGCAGAAGGAACTTCAGTTGCAGAAACTTAGGGAAATTAGAATGGATTTACATGGAATTTAGCATGGATTTGCAAAACCACATTCTTGGATTTAGATGTCCAGATTCTGTAGGCACTAAAGTACTGTTTGTGGATCCATCCCATGAATCACTCACTTAAGGGTCACAGCAAGCCAGTGGCTGTACCAAGAACAGAATCCAAATATCCTGCATCTTAAAGTGCCCTATTCAGTAGGTGGTGTTGCCTCTACCTCATTAACAATATTCATAGTAACATTTTCATTGTGAGGTTTTCATTATTCTGCAGAGCACATCTATTTCTAACCACTGGTTTCCTGCCACCACCCTCAAATATTAATACTTGGAAACATAAATATTCCCTCTGAATCTAGAATGATATCTAATTCTATCTTCAGTTTTACATGAGAAATTTTACCAAATATAGGGAGGCTGCAATGGTATAACCAAGGGCATTATTTGATTCAAAGAACTTTCCTTACTAATGTGATGATATATAAAACAAAACAACACAGCTCAAGTTTCAGATTCCTGGCTGGCTTTGAAGCCTGGCATTTATGAAAAACATTTTATTCTCAGAAATGACAGAATTTGATCTGTAAGTCATGAAAGTACAATAATAAGGATTCTGCTTGTAAAAGATTGCTTTTGAGAAACACTAACTATAAAAGTGTCAGTAACTTTTCAAAATGAACATTTTTTTTCATCAGAACAGAATGTAGTAAAGTTTTATTTATATGTGTTACCCAGGCGATATTCCAAGAGGTACCCCCTCTCCAATTGAAGGGATCAAAGCAGGTGCACAAGCTCTGTGGGAGGTGTAGGGACTCTCCTTCCCCTATAGAGCAGAGCCAGACCACCAATGGGGACTTAACCATATACCTTTTAATACTGGGAACATAACAGGCATAAATCAGAGGGTATTGTGGACACTGCAAGGCCCCAAGGGGGCAGGATTCAACAATGGTTAGACACTTACAATCATTGACAAAAAACAGGGTTAACGAAATATAAAACACAAACAGCAGAACAAACAATACGGGTTGGTGAAATATAAAAAGGCACAAAATGCAAAATGACAAATGACAAGGAAATATAGGGCCTTGGTACCTGGAGGGGCACCTTGGTACAACGGCCCCTTTCCACTGCAAGAAGATTTGCTTCTTGTTATCTCACTCACCCCAGCAATATTGCTGATTTGTTAACTATTTCTATATAAGCTTTTCACATGATCCAATAAAAACATATATATAGCATATTGTATTATTATCATTATTATTTAAACAGAAAACTTCTATAGCAGTCTTGGATATGGGAGCCATTTGCTCTATGAAAAGAGTACCTTCTTTAAACAATCTACGTATCTACCATATATATTAAAGCACCAGGAGCCTTAATTTACATTCCTTTCTTATTATTTAATTATACTACATTTTACTATATTTCCATTTATTTTTTTATCCACACGGTGTTATTCAGTCTGCCTCAACTGCATTGTATTTGTCATTTAGATTAAATGGAATTATTTTATAATTATGCTTTCAAAATCTCCCTTTAGCTCACAACATGATTTTATATCTGCTTATAGCCCACCCATTATCAGTTGAACCAATTTTTTTTGAGCATGGATTTTTCTTCTCTAGGAGGTCAATATTGCTCATATTTTGAGGTGTGAACTGCAATGTGTTTATGCAAAATATACAGCCTTAAGTGAACATCATGTCCTGAAAGCCAAGCTTCAGAACAAAACGTAATTATCCTAACATCTATGGTTCCATTTGTATAAGTGGATAACATTTAGGTTTGTTCCATGGGATGAATAAGTATATGAGAGAACCTCTCAAATTTGACCCAAAGCAATGCTGTCTCCTAGTCTCCAGGTATTTCTAATAATAACTCTGAAAACTGTATAGTGGTCCCTTTCTTCTCTGCAGTGATAGCTCTGAAGTCCAGTGATGATATCGAAGTCAACACTGCTAAGTATTCCAGTGTAAAACTAGCCCTTAATGTTTAACATTTTCCAAACACAACAGTAATAGTAGGTAACTATTAAATAACTACTGAAATGCAATATTAATTTCAAATGTGTGGTACCATATTCTAAAGTGGAGTGATGTTATTTATTTCTCTGTAATTTGAGGTTTTGGTAGCTGCTAATTATTAACTTTTCCCTTAAAAAAAAACTACCATTGTGTCAGGAAAAAAAATTAGTGAACACAGATCGTGTATTATAAATCACTTTTATGTCTTTAAAACAGCTGACTTTACATTTTTATTACATTGTTTGAAAAAGTATCTTTTCATCTGGAAAGAATCAGTTTAAAATGTGATTGTCAACATAACTAAACCAGTTTTCTGTTTAAAATGGCTGCTTGTGAAGCTTAGAACTATAATTATGCCAGGATTTTCTTCAGAGGCATTAGTTACTAGGACCAAGAGAATTTAGATAGGATGTGCACAGGAAATACCTGGCCAACAATGTAAAATAAGAAGTTAAAACACTTCTATTTAAGTTACAGGAAGCATATAAGTAATGACTGAGCAGCAATCAACACTTTGAGGTGAAGAGCCTCCCTTTTATGTTGTGAAAGGGATGTTTGGCAATGTTTTATTCAATCTAAATAATTCCATATTTATGTGCATATAAAAGAGTGTTGAGTAGGTATCTTTTTTCTGGAGGATAAATTATTCCTGATCAATTTGTTTAATATTTTGATCAAATTAATCAGCAAAAATACCCTTCATATATTCCTCTCATTTTTAGGCTTAAATCCTAAATTGTATTTATTTATAATAAATCTGTTCAATTTTTTCTAGTCTGCCACTATGTCTATCTCCAACCTCATTTTCTAAACTTTTTTCATGTGAAAACACAGTTATGTTCTTATTATTCAGTACCACTTCCTCTTTTCTCAGTTCTTTCATTTTCTGTGATAATCACTTTAGCACTATAATGTATTTGGGGCTGAAGGTTCTGTGAAAAATAAAGCATAGTATTCAGTAATAAAACTTTTTACACAAGTGTATATATAACTGTGTTCCATGTTTTAGAAATACACTCTCAAGGATTTAATAACACTGACATTTAGACAAGACCCTTTCAAAAGTGATTTTGAGATGCTTCATTTTTCAAAGTTTCATTGAGTTCAAATATTACTTGATATAAATGAACTTTTGCTTTACTGATTTTTTTCACAGATTATACAGTGCTGTGAAAACATTTGTATCTTCTTATTTTGTTCTAATAAATGACCTAATTGTTGAAGTTTCAAGATTAATAGTGTTAAATTATAAATGGTTAAAATACTGCTTTGAAAAGAGAGAATCATTTTCAGTCAACTATTCTCGTGCATTTTTTTCTATGAAAGATAAAGCAATCATTGTGACAATGACTGCTAAATCTGCTAACTTTTCATCTCTGACTAGTTTCCTAAAGTGCTGCTCTGTTTGTAATTTTCTTCGCACAATTTGGGCAGCATTTGAAAACTGCCTATGTATATTTCTCAGGTTCTGTAGGAATCTTAGTGAGCTAGATTCCTAAAATATCCACGCTTGACCACTGAAGTAGACCTATTAATCTAAAACACAACACTGTGACAACCATTAATATAATAAGGGTCCAATTAGTAATAAACACTTGAAAATAATTGATTTATGCTGAGCAAAAGGATAGAAAATGGGGAGTTCACATTATGTGTTTCTCCACTCCTGATTTCAAGAAGCACTTTTTTTCATGCAGCGTTAAACTCCTCCTCACAGCACATTAGGGTTGGAATTCTAAAAATAACTGGAGTCAGATTGTAAAATATATTTGCCTACCTGAAGTAGTTAAAATACTTCAATCTCCAAACAGGATTATTAGAATGATTTTAATAGTGCTTGGTTGAATCTGTTTAACTTTTGATTCTATAATTCTACATGTTTTTTGTTGTTATTATTTACATGGTAAGAATACAACAGTTCCTGTATTATATATATCATATGTGGCATATGTCTAATAGAGGCACATATGTAGAAGCACGAACTAAACAATATTGTCAACTTCCGTCATTCCAACCTTATTTTGCGGTTACTTTTCACCATTAAGCAAGCACATACCCATATTAACTTTCTAAAATTATTATGTATCATGTGGGGCAAGAACTCTTATGGAAGGACTGACTCCAACTATGAATATATGGGATCAGTTCTCTGCTGGACATAAATGAGTGCCTTGAACATTTGTGTATCTCTGCACATTTTGGTTTGGTCTGAACTTGCTTGTATGTCATTCTATTCCTAAATGATGTGCTGCGTATTAAGTACAGCATGATTTTTTTTGTCTGATACGGAGTTTTCCATGATAACCAGGCACCTCTATGTAATAAAAATGTAGTAGCCCAAACCAAACACCTAATTCCTGTTCTCCAGTAGCAGTTAGCCATTGTGGAACAAAGAAATAGTTCCATATTGCTGATTCCTCTTGATTCGATCATAGGACCTGATTACTTTCTATTGGAGAAAGTACTAACACCCTGGACCAGTGATAGAAATAGTCAGGGAAGAAAGGGCTGGTCAAAAAATATTTAACAAAAATGTGGGCATTGCTTTGTTTTGGAAGGTTCAAAATATACTTTTTAAATTACTGAATTATAAAAAGATCAAAACTTTTCAGTTGTCAAAAGCTAATCTTGGATAAATTAAACATTTTCATTAATTAAAAACCAGATTTCTGGTAAATAAAAATGTTAGTTTTGTTTCCAATAAAAATATTAATTCAAGAAGTCCTGCTAAAAATATATTATACTGTCAAAACATCACAAAAATATAACTTGGGGACAAATGTGTTTGAAAAAAGTACAACAGCTGCAGTATTAGGTACTGCCTGGTAAAATGAGTTTGCAGAATCTGTTTAATAATTCTTTTGTTTAATAATTTAATGTAAATTGAGCAGATATTATTATGGATAAAATACAAGTATTAAATAGTAGATAGAGTATATTTGGGTTTCAATATATTTCTATATTGTATCCATACTCAAAAATACAAAAAAAACCCCTGCTATATATCTTCAGCGTGCTCTTGTGTTTGTACATATTTATGGATCATGCCAAAAGCAGTTAAATTTTTCATCTGAATTTTTTCTTCAACTAAAACTGGTTTACTTTGGTTTGGTGTGGTTTTGGTTATGATTGACTGCCTTTGTTTGTTTGCTTTGATTAAATGAATAACCTCATAAAAAGTTCATTTTTCATACAAAAATGATATTTCTGGATATGCTAAACCCATACACCAAAACATGTGAGATTTTAAAAAATGTTCAAAGAAAAATCTCCCTGAAAAACAGCATTTAATTATTGCTAAATTTTTAGAAAAAAAATAATTTTTTACCAGCTCTATCATAGTTTCATAATTTCATAGTTAGAAGGGTCAAAAGGGACCTGAACAGATCATCAAGTCCGACCCCCTGCTATGGCAG
>NW_017729025.1:59591042-59592632 GCF_001723915.1 Gavialis gangeticus
ATCCTTTTCTGCCTCTGCACCGACAAGAGGGGAGTTCCCCAGCCTGTACTTATCAACAACTAATCTTAGGAAATTATACAAAAAATAAAATGTTGCTGCATGGCTATAATAATAATATTACATGCTACTCTGTAAGAAGGCAATGAAAGTAACAACGCAATTTAATAAAAATGTCACTTTTCTCTTCCTGCAGCAATTAATAGGTTAATTTAATGTCATATTGAAGGAAATGGCAAGGATAGCTTACTTGTTCTGAGATATAACCCAGCAGTAAATCTTTAATTCTAAGAGGGTAAAATGATAAAGTAATTTTTTTAATATTTGGAGAACTCAGGGCTGTTTGCAGAATTCTAGGACCTGGTATGTAAGAAAATTATCCTCAATACTATGTGAAAAGATTGGAGAAACAATGCAGGTTCAGCAGTAGATATTTCACAGTTATCATGAGGGAATGTTTGGTATTTTGTCTTTCTACCAGAAGAGATCAGTTTCCTCTTGATTGTCATCAGTTTGTTAGGTTGTCCTGCTATTTAAGCTATTAAAGATTGGTGTGCTGCTTGGTCTCAGGTGATCCATAAAGAGGAATGAAGCCTTGGAAAGGTAAACCACCATCAGACTGGCTCGGTGTATCAACCTTCCATGACGGAAGCTCTTTGTTGAGAATTGCTGGCAATTGCAGCAGTTTGCAACTTAAGATAAGAGCCAGCATTCTCAGGTAATGCTCTCGATCACACACCTGATGACAGACTCCTGCACGCAAGTTTTTTCAGGTGCTGTGTTTGCTCAGTAATCCTTCAATGCCAATCTTATTCTAAATAGTGAGCAGGTCCCATCAGTAATGGACATCAGCCATTAAGCTTGTAATATTTGTCATATATCAGGTTACGGCTTTGTTACTCCAGTGTGATGAATGGATGCTGTTATGCTTTAAGAAAATAAAGAAGTGCAATAAATTTAGCAGTACTAAATAGTTGCTACTTTAGAGGCCTGATTCAAATTCCACTGAAATCAATGGAAAGGTCATCTTTCACTTTATGGGTTTTAGATCAAGCCCTTATTTTCCTTTTACTTTAAGAAAAATACTTCTAATATATCTATTGTTTTATTTTATTTAACTCTTTGGGTTTTATGCTTTTCCCCAACTGTGTTAATTCAAACAGGCAGAGAGGGAGCTGTTCACAGGCCTTGATTGTATGGACATGTAATTTTCCAAGATGGAATTTAGGCATTAAAAATGGCATACAGTATTTTTCAAACTATTGTTTTTCACAATCCCAGATATCTGTGAGCCAGCCTCTGAGGTCTGTACTCTGATTTGGGGTGTATCGACCTGTTGAAGTCAATAGGAGTTTTCCTGAGGAAAAAAAACAAAACTAAACTAAAATTAGGCAAAGACTTTAGGATCTATCCATCTTTATGTTAGTATTTTCCAAAGCCTGTACAGTGCTGCTCGCTGATTTTACCTGCAAGAAGCATAGATTGCACCAACCACATTTAGTATTCATTAAAATCCCCAACACACACACACGCACACACACACACAGGCGCACACACACACACACACACATTTACATCCACAAGTACACAAAG
>NW_017729025.1:59592643-59596393 GCF_001723915.1 Gavialis gangeticus
CACACGCACACACACACACAGGCGCACACACACACACACACTTAACTCTTCCTTATAACCTATGACATAAGCAAATGTAAAAGATGAATGCACATATAAAAAAAATTAGGCTTTCTCTCAATATACAAACTATTCAAGTGTTAGAAATGTTTTTTTCAGGCTTGTGTGCATAGTAAATTTAAGCTGTTAGCAGCTGACCTACTATTCACTCTGGCCACATCCATAAAGGTTTTGTATAGCTATTTACTTTAGTAGTTTGTATGTTTGCCATAGCAACTCCTGTTTCAAATGACAAAATATATATCCTGCTTCTGGGATAATGTGTATCATCTTACCAAAATAGAGCCAACAATATATACAGTCTAAATTTATGCCTTTCATTTTTAACTAATAAATAATTTTTCCTTGGATTCAACTGGTAATTGCTAGACAACCCCAATTCTCTTGGTGAAGCTAATAGTAGCATTACGTAAGAATTTACTCTTTTCCATTTATTTATTAAACGTCGGTAGTATGCTTTGTGCTGCCACTGATGTGACCTAGAGGAAAGAACAGTTCCTCCTCCAGAGAGCTAACGATGTGGGGGAGAAACATACATAAAAATGTGGACAGTTTGGTGAGCTTATGCCAAGAGACCTCCTGTAAGAAGTAAGTTTTGAGGAGATATTTGAGAGAAAGAGCTATTTGCTCGGAATATGAGGAGAAGGCAAGGGTACCAGGAGAAAGAAGCCCCATGGAAGGCATGAAAAAGGGAGAAGGAAAACAATGGGACATTCAGGAAGTGAACTCCGAAGAATGCAAGTGAGAGAAGGAGGACGGGAGAGCATAGTTGTGTGCTGGAGTCAGAGCTGGGATTTTAACTTGTGCAGACCTCAAACAGATGCTAAGGCAAGGGCTTCTGCCTCCTTCCACCTGCACATTGTATGACTTCCACTAAGTTAGCCCACTGGTTATTCGCCCCTAAAAGCAGCCCTGACTAGACTGGAGCTTTGATTCAGGGTTCTTTATGTATCATATACATACTATAACTAAGTTTTTTGGTAATGGAAACTAGGAAAGCCCAGGTTAATACAGTACATATTCAAGATATAAAAGTGTGAATATTTGATTGCTTAGACTATGGTAACACTTTAAAAACTCATTTTCTCAGTAAGCAAATCCAATATCTATAAATGCTACAAATTTGTGTTGCTTCTCTGTAGAACCTACTTTAATTCTTTCTAAACTAGAGAACTCATTTGGCTCAAAATGAAGCTCATTCTTAGCTTTTAAAACACTGCCTTACCCCCACATGAATTTTCATCCTGCTGTGTTATCATCATAAAAAGCCCATGATGCTAGAGAATATAAACAAAACAGTACCCTTTTCTTCATTTACTAGTGATTTGAAAAATACATATTCTTTACCAAATTCTTATAAACTCCTATTTCTCAGTTTTTTCCTTGGCATATGACCTAAATCTATATTTAAGCAGACTTTTTAAAATGGCACATTCCTGGATGCTTATGGAGTTATTTGGATTTATGATGATATAATGGAATAATATTAAATAAACTATATTATTCTTTCAGGTGGGTAGTGTGTGTGTTTATCATAGTAAACAGGTGTCTGGTATGTGATTCTACAGATAACCTAAAATATATGAAATCTGGGTTCAAATAAAACTACATAAAGCAACTGAAACACTTGAACTAGCCATCGTATTCTACTTACTATCATATTTAATTGTTTCTTTAAAAAAGCTGCAATTCCTTTTTCTCATAAGGGGACCTTACTCTGATCATTAGTAAGATTTGTATTGTCTTTGAAAATATTTTAGATAGCACAAATCCTGGGATATGATCATGTCCAATTAACCTCACATGCCTACATTTCCTATTTTAACTGATGCATGACCAAAGCTTCTGCTTCTGTGATTCATCTGAGGTGATTTTATAAACACCTGTGAATAGGAAATCTCTCACAGGAAAAAGTTAATTATAAAACACTTAGATAAGTATATACGTTACTATAACAAAAACATCTAAATGACACTGGTTGCACCATCAGCTGAATACCAGCTGAACTAAGTGCTGTCAGCCTGCAAGGTTTGCTGCTAACTTAATAATGTGTGCCTGATGATCATTTCAACAGAAAAGAAAATAAACTGTAATTCTCGACCCAGTGGAACACTGAAAGCATCCTTGAACATATGGGATAAAACCTGCCTTGTTTCTGGAAGAGCAAGAGGGTCTATAGAACTGGCTTACTAAGGGTTACCCCAACATGAAGTAGAACTGGCAGAAATATGTAGGGATAAAGGAGTGTGGTCCTGTAGCCACTCTGTTCAATGGTTCCTCAGCTGCTGCCATGGCCCTTCAGGATGAGAACAGCATGTTGCAGTCAAGACCAGGCATAAGCCTGCAAAAAGGGCTCTGATTAGCCCCAGTATCAGAGGTGTGAATGGAACATCACCTCACTGACAAAACCAGTCATGTACAGATCACAGATCAGGAAACCTGGGCCAATATTTATACTTTCACATGGAATTCATACTCCACTACTTCTACAAACTACAAAAAGTTACTATTTGTCCAAGCTATAAACTATTTCCCTTTCATTGGAAAGGAAGTTAAAATTAGCCCAAACTGAGCTATTCTTTCCAAAGAACGTTTTTGTTGGTATAATTGACATTTAAAAAAATCAAAACAAGAAATCTCTTGAGGGATAATGTTTGTTTGTTTTTTAATGAGAAGGTGAAATGTTTTCTGTGATAGTCATAATTCTCTGACATAGGAACTTTCCCTGCAGCAAATAAGTATACTGTAGTTCATATTTCTTAGTTTCTCAGAAAAATCCTCTGCAAGGAATTTTAATTTTCTACTTCCACAGCGCTGACACAAGACTGAAGAGAATGGAGCATGTGAAGTATGCTGCAGTATGTACAGCTGGTAAATAATTGTTCCTTGACAGTTATAAACAGAAGCTTTCACAGATCAAAGAGATATATCCAAAAATGGACTTAGGATCTAAGTCTAACATTGGAGACCTGAAAATTTCCATTCCACCACTACCTATCCCTGGTGGCTCCTGGAGTCTGGAAGAATTTTATATTTAGAAGTTTGCAAGTTTCCTAGAATTTCACCTAAGCGCATAGCCATACCTATGCCACCCTTGCCTACGTGCACACTCGGGGCATGATTAAGATCCAGAAACAAGGTGTTGCTTCAATTAAGTCCCCTGACAGCTTCAAACCAGTAAGTGGTCCAACAGCCCTCCTAATACATCGACAAGATAAGGGACATCATTGAATGCAGTTATGGCTGCGAATTACTTTTAAAAGCCAGTCTCTAGAGGGAGTTCCTTTTTATGTAAGGCTTGCGCAGAAAGTGGGAGACAGATTTGGAGAGATCAGGAATTTCTTCAAGCCTGAGTGAATTCAAAACAGCATCTTCCACCTCCTGCAGGCTATATGCTATGCTGCAGAGGGGCAGTCTTCACTACTCCTACGGAGCCTGTACTACTTCACAGGAAAGAATTCACGATACATTAGCACAGAGAAAGAAGTTATGCACACAAGAAGGAGCATGTCTCTATCTTACTTGTTAGAGCACATGCTTGGGAGGAAGAAGTTATGTATTCCATTCCTGGTCTATGGATTGTTTCTACATTTTACGTTAAACAGGCCTGTCCAATTGGCTGTTTAGCTCAGGTGGTTAGAACATGGTGCTAATAACACTAAGACTGCATGCTTGACTCTGGTTGGACTA
>NW_017729025.1:59596589-59604415 GCF_001723915.1 Gavialis gangeticus
ATTCCATTCCTGGTCTATGGATTGTTTCTACATTTTACGTTAAACAGGCCTGTCCAATTGGCTGTTTAGCTCAGGTGGTTAGAACATGGTGCTAATAACACTAAGACTGCATGCTTGACTCTGGTTGGACTAGATGATTTCTTAATGTATCTTCAGCCTTACTTCTCTAGGAAAACTATGATGATAACTAGCAGCCCATGAGCTTCCTGTGGCCCCCAAGCTCCCAGTTTGTGTACTGCTCCCTTCCTCTCCTGCCACATTACTAAAAAAGTAATGAGGAAAAGGAGCTGCAAATATGTGTATAAGCAGAATTTGATCATTAATGTTTTGAGTATCCTTGGTGAAAGCATTTGCATTGATAAAAAAAAGCTGAGAAAGGGGAGAATAGAGGATATCTTTAATTGGTTATTTATGTATTTTCACTAAAAGTTAGAGCAAAATCTTTGCTCAGAATATTTTATTTATGAACTTTATTTACTTAGCTATAACATTTCCTTTGGCATGTAGATTTATGCTGTACTTTTGAAACAGTTGCTTTACAGAGATATTACATCACCAGTAACACAACTTATGCAGTATTGTTATAAAATAACCCTTAAGTTTTAGGCCTAGGTATCAGACAAAGTTAGCTAATTCCTGGGGGGGGGGGGGTTATAAGCTATTATTCTCAACATACTGAAGAACAGCAGAAATACTTTAGCTAAAAATAAATATTCAATAGGCAATCACTGGTATTTATTTAAAAAACCCACCCTTCTGTACACCATGCTGAAGCCAAATGATTCTAGCTAAATCATTCACGATCTGTGGACCTGATCCTTAAAACCATTATTTATGTGCTTTACTTCTAAGCAATAATTGCCCAGTGAATCCAAGTCTCTGGGCTTTTCACTCAATTTTTACCTCAGTACAGGAATTTTATATGTGCAGTCATCTAATGCTGGAAATATTCACTGCTAGTTTTACCTGCCAGTTCTCTTAATTTTGCTTAATGGCTACCTACTTGTACTTTCTTGTATTTCAAACTTCTTTTGCTCTTAATCCTATTTTATAATTAATTTAATACATGAAAAATATGATAAATTAGTTAATCTCAATGCTTTAATTTAGCTCTGTTTCCTGAAAGATTTGGTTGATGTTGTGTATGACCTTCTATGGCAATGCCATAATCTTATCATGACATACCTGTCAGTGAAGGAAGCTTTTTTTACTGTATAAAAATATCTGTTATAGGGAATGGCTTAAAGAAGTATATACTTCACCTTGTCATTGGTTAATGTGTCAGTGGTTTGAGACTAGGAGAATATAAATATCAAATAGCGTGTCGCATTTAGATAAAATGAGAGATTTGCAATCCAGTAATTCCCTGTGGTAGTGCAAGGAAGATGTTTTAAATATTCCCACTGGACTAGGAGCATTATTTCTGTAGAACTCATAGACTTCAAGAGCTGGAATAGGTAGGGTCCTGGGGTCACACCTGAAGTTGGGTAGTAGCATGTTGCATTACTGACTGAGTCATTGGGCCAGCTGTGTTTACATATCTTGAGCAATTCAATGTCAATGATCTTTATTCTGGTAACACAGGAGTATGCTGTACTTTGAATGCACAAGTAACATAGAAAAATCTATTATTGAACTATTGTCCAAAAATGACAATGACAAAAACAGGAGTATGAGGCATGATTTGTTTTCTTCATTCTTTGTAAGACTCATGCTTTTTAACTTGCTATTTTTAAATTGATATAACTTGTGGGCAATAATCAAATATAGAAAACTGAGCATATTAATATAAGCAGAGTCACAGTCAAGGCCAGATGGTCTATTAGATAATGAAGTATTACCTGGCAAGACATTGTTCTTGCAAGCCAACATCCTCACCTACTTAGCACTGTGAAATGTTGACATATCAGTTACCATATTCATGAGGTGGTATGCACTGTACTTTATAAGCAGTCCCAGGGAGCTCAACTTTTGTACCTAATAGAAGCATTAGGTACAAGACACAGGAAATGATAGTGCCTCTCTACTCAGCACTGGTTAGGCCTAATCTGGAGTATTGTTTGTCAGTTTGGACTCCATATTTTAAAATAGACATGCATAAGTTACGGTCCAGAGATAGGTGGCAAAAATGGTACAGGGCTTGGAAGGCAAATCATGAGAGGAGAGGTTGAAGGAAATAGGCATGTTCAGTTTGTGAAAAAGACCCTTAAGAGGAGACATTATAATAGTCTTCATAAAGTCTGCAGTCATAAAGAAGAGGAAAAACACCTTTACTCTCTTGATGAAGAGTAGGAGATGGACCAGTGTCTTGATCTTTTAGCAAAGTAGGGGTATAGATTAGATATCCAGAAAAATGTTTTCATTGTTAGAACAGTGAAATAGGGAATCTATATCATTGGAGGTGTCCAAGAAGAGGTTGGACAGACACAGATGTGGGATGATCTAGACATGGCTATGCCTATGTTCTTCTAAGGGTGTTTCCCATGCTTCTGGGCTCTGCTGGTTGCTGCATGGGGCCAGGAGGGAATTTTTTCCCTTCCTGCTGGTACACTTACCTCAGAAACATTGGTTGTTAGCTGCAGCTAAGGCTGGTGATTTTCACTGGGGTGTACTGATACTTCTGCTGGGACCTAAACCCAGAGGTTCCTGGTTAGAGGGTCTTGCCCCTCTGCTGAAGGTCAGACCAATTGCCATATTTGGGATCAAGAAGGACTTTTACCCCATAGTCAGGATGGTATGGACTGTGTGGGGTTTTGCCTTCCTCTGTAGTGAGGGGCATGGCCCTCTTCTGGGATCTCAAGTAGGGCTGTGCAAAACTTGAGTTGCTGATTCGATTTGGCAGAGATTTGGCCCAGTTCAGCAGCTGAATCTCCAAATCCAAATTGAATCAGGAGACCCTGTAATCTCTCTCAACTGAATCGGAACCCTCCAAATTGATTCAGAGAGATTCAGAAAGATTTGATGATTCAGACATAGACACAGCTTTAAATGTTTTTTCTACATACCTCAAGGTACCAGGCGGCTCATGAATGCTGAGATTCTGGGGCAGATGGAGAGACCCATGGGAGTGTGGGGGGGGTCCCCAGCATGCTTGGCAGCGGACCCAGAACTAGACCAGAAGCACTTCCGGTCCACTTCCAGGTCTGCCAGGGAGTGTGCCAAGGACCTCCCCCCCCAGTCCCTCAGCTCAGCAACTGGTGCCTCCTGGGTCTGGGGTGGGCACCCTTGGTCCCCCTGGGGTCAATCACTGAGCTGCCCCACCATTGCAGCGTTCACAAGCCATGCCTGGTACCTCACAGTATGTAGAAAAAACATTTAACGCTATGTCTATGACCAAATCTCTGACTCTCTGAATTAGCATTGAATCTTCAGATTTGGCTTCAGCCAAATCGAATCAGAACAGTGATCCAAATCAACGAATGGAATCACTTCCCCAGTTTGGGCTGAATCTGAATTAAATACAGCCCATTTCGCACACCCCTAATCTCAAGTATATTTTAATAATCTTTGCAACAGCAGAGTGTTGGCTGCCATAGTCCCTGTGCTTTACTTGTGGCAGATCAGGGTGTTATGTCTTGTGTTGTGTGGGTTGACTGTGTAGTTTTGCTTGTAGGTTGGACAATGGATTTGTATAGGTTGGTTTGGGTAGGGGTGAGCCTTACTGTAGCAAAGAATTGTACTAGATGACCTCCACTGGTCCCTTCCAGCCCTACATATGTATGATTCTATGAGAGGTGGAAGTAGTCTACATCTGTGACATAATTTATAATCTTTCATTTATGATGATACAGTACACTCTATGACATTCAATAGCCACTGTCTTGGATTATTAGAGGTGAAGGAGTTCTGTCATTTATTTATGTCCATTTTTCAGTTATTACACCCAGACAATGGCAACCAAGAAAGACCATTTCACTTTCAAGTCCTCAGAGTTATTGTATTCAATATAAAGTCCTTTTGGAACAAATTTATTCCAGCCAGCAAATCCAGTATACAGACTTGGAGGTTCCGTCAAAATAGGATGGATGTATGGTATCACTTGTCCCAGTTATTTTGGCAATGCCATTTTTCTGTGTGCCGGTAGATGACAGAATCCTGAATTTCCTAATCTGATCAGGTACCTCTCCACTATTCATCCCCCTTCTTTCCCCCTCAGCCAGCCTATCTCTCACCCATTGACTCCTCAATCTACATCTTTACTGACTGCCTATCTTGTATGCATACTAGCCCAGCCTCTGGCTTCTTTACTTTTCATTCCACCCAAGAAGAGCACACACCAACTGCTGAAACTTCCTTAGCCTGATGAAGGGTGTTTGAACCCAAAAGCTTGCTTAACATTTTTTTTCCAACTATTTAAGTTGGTCTAATAAAATATATCAGATTCACCCAAAGAACCTTGTCTGTGTGATCCGATAGTAGCACTCATACACTTAGAGCACATTTTCTGAAATGTTATCAGTTGAAATCTTTTCTTAAGTTGACTTGGGCCTCATTCAAAGTCCACTGAAATCTACAGATAGAATCAATTTTATAACAGGATCAGACCATTAATATCTTGGAATCTGAGAAGGAAGCAACAATAAAATGAAATAAACAGGAAAAAAATGAAAGCAGGCACTTCAATTCAGTACTAACTTCTCTTCTTAGTGAGGATTTAGTGAATGCATGTAGCCAACAAAATTGTTGGGGTAGTGCATAATGAAAGCAGATCATAGTTAAAGAGTAATCTGAATCACCTGGTGAAATGATCATAATCCAAAAAGCGCACTTTGATACAACTAAATGCAGGTTGTACCAGCAAGACGGGAGACTTGGTCTTGGAAAAAAAAAGAAACAGAGAAGGAGTTAGAGTTCATTGTAGTTAATCATCTCAGCACAAAGTCTCAGGGCAATGGTGTGGTAAAAAGTACTAATGGAATCCTTTGATATTTAACAAAATAAAGTATTAAATAAAAGTAAGGGAGTGATCTTACCTTTCTGCAGAGCCTTGTTAAAGTTGCTGCTTAACATACTTTAGCTAGTTCTGGTGTCCACACTCCAAGAAAGACATAGAAACATTGGAGAGAGTTCACAAAATGTGATCTTGAAGCTGAAAAATCAGCTTTAAGATGTGAAGTTTAAGGAGGGGGGGTTTTGTTTATCAAAGAGGAGATTGATAGATGACTTGATCATGTTGTGTGGGTATTAGCATATGGAAGAAAATTATCCAATAGTAGGAAGCCCTTCAACCTTGCTTATAAAAGCATAACAAGACCCCATAGCTGGAAAGTGAAGCTAGATGCACTGAACCTTGAAATAAACTTAAGTTTTCTGCAAAATATTTCCATTAAATATTGGCACAGCTAACTAGGAGATGTGGTAGACTCACCATTTTTAGGCATTAAGATGAAATGAGGTAACTTTTAAGGAAAGATTCTGTTAATGGGCATCTCAGAAGCCCCTGTATAGCATATTTTGCTAGGCCTCTTCTTAAGATGCCACTTCTCCTACAGCCTCTCAGTCTGGGTGATTGTATCCGCAACATCAGCCTCAGTCCCCTTTTGTGTTGTTGCCCCAAGGCTTTTTGCCAGGCTTTTTGCCAGGCCTCTTGTCTTTCCCTCAGACCACTTTTGGGGGTCACTAGATGCCTGCCAATCCCCTATTTCCAGGGGAGTCTCCACTGCAAACCATTTTGCCTCCATTCTGCCTTCTGTCTTAGTTAAGATCCAACAGCTTGGGCAGCCTCTTTTAATTCAAATATGCACATGGTGATTTCCTTGACAAGCTTTATCCTAAACGTGCTGTATGCCAGACGTTCCTCTGACAAACCAGCCCCAGGAAAGATGCTATCTAAATGTAGCAGTCTTTAACACTTCCACAGATTATGCTAGAATGGGCTGGAAGAATCTATACATTTATTATACTTTTAAGAAATTTGAATTTGATTCAGACTGGGATTTTTGTTGTGATGTGGCAGAGTCCTTACTTCATCTGAGACACTTGGCCCATCCCTGCACATAAAGCCAGGACAATCTAGTGACTCAGCAAATAATCAAACAGGCTGAGCTGCTCAATTTAATGGATCAGTCAGTAGTGTGCCATACTCCTGACAAGAAACTTGGACCTAAGAATAACTTTTTTCACATCAGAGATTTGGACCAAATCCAACCTAATGCAATTTTGTTGATTTCATCTTGATCTTATGGCAGACATACTTCAGTCCATGAGGTTAGAGGATGCTTATTGTCACAGGATTTGCAGATCATATTGTTTTGGATTTTACCCAGGAATTTTTTTGGATTTTACCCAATCTTTCTTTTACCTTTTTAGAGCAAATAAATAAAACTCAGGTTATGCCCCTAACACCGAAGAGCACATTTTAACACATTAGTTGCCATGACAAAAACAAGCAGTAAAAATGCAAAGTAGCTTTCCACATTTTTTTAAATCTTTATTTTTGCCCCAGAGGAAAGAGAAATATTGTTCCCCAGAGAAGAATTAGCAATCATCTTGCAGATCCTTTGCTGATGTAGAATATCTTTGAGTTTCTTTTTTAGTGTATGGTTTACTTCAGCATTTCCCAACTTTTTTCACCCTGCAGCATATTTGCATGGCCTCCCTCACCCTATAGCACACCGGCTAAGTGGAGCCAGGGGGGTAGTGAACAGCCGAATGCTGTAGACTGGGAGGGGAGGATGGAGGGGGGTGGCAAGCAGGATGTAGTGAGTGGAGGGAAGCGGGTGGCACAGTGTTTGAATCAGTGGCTGGAGCCACGCCACCCATCTGTCTGGCTGTCCGCAGCAGCAGCAGAGGGGGGCGTGGCTCCAGCCCATAATGCCGCAGCGTACTCAGATGCGCGTGATGCCACAGCAGTGTATTGTGGCACACGGGTTGGGAAACACTGGTTTCGTTTCACAGTTCTCAAGGTTCTAAGTGAAAATGGGCAACTCTTCTCCATTTCATCAATCCCTACTCCCAACTTGCAAACATCCACAAATGCCACAGATATTTTTTAAAACATGATTATTGAATCCTTGACTTCCTTAGCAACTGAGACAAAAATGCAGTTTTATCAATGGGAATATTTTCCATTGGAGCCCATCTGCAAAGATTAAAATATACTGAACAGATTGCCCATTATCTATGCATGATTTTTTATCATTAGTGCATTTTGAAATCTAAGAATTCTGTGTGCTTGGAGAGGTGCAGGGCTGTAGATGTTGCCACTGTTACAAAATTCACTACAATCTGCCACAGAATTTGGCCCAGATGTGCTATTGAATTACAACAATCCTGGTAATAGTGAAACTTTAAGCAGCAAGCACCAGATGTCCAGTAAAATGGTTAAACTGAGATCCAAGGCATTTTTTTTACCACATCATCGCGAGCAAATATGTAGAGAAAAGACTGAAAATTTTCAAGTAATACTTCATTATTCATCATATCTTTGAGTAGATTTGATGTGGTTGATTGGCTGTGATATAATATATTTTGGTCATAAAATGACATATAAAGTCTATGTACCCAGAGGCTTAAATAATTTTGAAAATGTGAGTTAATCAGATGGAAATATGGAGTACACTTGTAGCAATGATTGTGTTTCAATGCAAAGTAATATTTTGGCTTTACATGTGAGCATGTGTGGTATTGCCTTTTGATGGCTTGCCACAGAAGATAAATGAACTATTGTGCCTACCAAGTAATGTAGAGTTCTACTTTAGCTCATGTGGTTAAGAGCTGAAGTGGTACAGCTCTAGAGGCAGTGGCCACATTTGCTGCTGCTGCTGTGTATGTGCGTACGTGCGTGTGTGCATGTGTGTGTGTGTGTGTGTGTGTGTGTGTGTGTG
>NW_017729025.1:59604557-59619269 GCF_001723915.1 Gavialis gangeticus
GTGTGTGTGTGTGTGTGTGTGTGTGTGTGTGTAATAACTGTGCCTATTGTAGGAAGGAGAAGTATTCATTACATTGTGGAACACTGCTTTCTACTTCATGATTTTTTAGAGATCCATCTGTAGGGGAAGCCCCATAGACAACAGAAAGAACTACATTTCTCACTGTGCTCTCCACTGGTCTTACATGCATCTTTTTCTCTTGTTCCATTTTGTTTTCTGTTTATTTGTTTGCATTATCATGTGTATATTTTGCACATTCATTAGCAGAATGTCAGTTTAACAAGCTTTAACAAAAACTGTATTAAGAGTATGTTTATATTTTAAACATTAAACCATGCCTTATACTTCATATTCACTGAAGCATAGTATATTACATTACTATATTAGCCTCAGAAAAGACCTGTTTCTTTGCTTTCTTTCATTCTTCATTTTTTGGCACTTTATTTACCCAGAGTTTGGATTACAAACTTTCACTTGAAACTGAACAAAGATAGGAAGAAATGAAGAGCAACACAAAGAACTGTAAGGAACATGAATAAATTAGAGCAGCATTGCCCAAACTATGAGGCACAGCCCACTAGAGGAGTGCTAAGGCTAGGGACAGACACTACACATAAACTGGTTTAAGTGATCAGAAACTGTAAACTGTGATCAGTTTAAACCTGTAACAGAACAGATGTTCAGTGCACATAAAGCAGTTTGAAAATGTCTGAAACTGGCTTGAGATAAACTTGCTTGAATGTAGTATCAGACTTAACTAATTTGGGTCAAACTGGTTTATGAAATGTCTGTCCCAGACCCTTTGCTGGTTTGAGCTAAACCAGACACCCCTAGTATCCCAGCATGCTCTCTGGGCTGGGCAGGGCTCTCTGCTTCACAGCAGAGCTGGCCCCTCCTCTCTGATCTTCCCCATGCTTCCTCCCCACCTCTCACCATGCGCTGCTTAAGCAGAGATCCCATCATCATCTCTCCTACAGCACGGACTGTAGCCAGCATGTGGTATGCTAGCTAGTGCTGTCTAAGGCAGATAGGACAGTGTCCGCTTAGGGCTTTTCGGAGGTAATCACCAGCTCAGCTGGTAATGTCCCTGCATGCCTTCTTTTGCAAGAAGCTGTTTATGAAGAGCTTGTAATGAGCTTTGTTTTCTGATGTGGTGCTAAATGCTGATAAGAGAGCTGAAAAATGCTCTGTTATCAAGGGGGGGGACCCCTCCCGAATAACAGTGTCCTGCTGGGGCCTGGCCACACCTCCCTCAGCTCCCTGCAGAAGGGAAGGGAGGGCTGTTGTAGTGCCCCCAGGCTTCTAGCCTGGGCCACTGCAGGCATTTCTGGGATGTTTGTCTGGGTTACAAACCAGTTTAGCCTAGCCAGGTAAGACTAACCTGCAAAGATTGAATCAGTTCAGGCTCAGGCTTTTTTTATGTCTGTCTCTAACCTAAAGGCTCCTGAGGAGGTACAAACCCAGAAGGGCCATGGTGCTGAGGAAGTGGCAGCAGTGAGGGAAGTGGCAGTAGGGGTGGGGAGACAGGGAATCAAGTGGCAGCAGCAGTGTGGGGAATGACAACAATTGCTGGAGTGAGAAGTAGGAGGCACATGCTTCAAAAGAGAACATGTGACCTTGAAAAGGAGTCTAGCTTTCCTTAAAGTCACTTAGAGCTCTCACTCAGAAATTAATGTTCTCACAAAGTGGCTGATCTGAAGGCTATTAAAGGAAAAAACCCCGAACATTTCTATTGACATTAGTGAGTATTAGATCAGGCCATAAGAACCCAGATTGATTATTCATTTTGACCTAAGAAGAAACATTTTCTAATTATTAAAAAAAAATCCCCTCTGGAGGAGCAAAGTGTTGCAGGATATTAAAGCAGAGAAAAAAAGTGAACTGCTACGCCCAGAATTGGTGTTGTGCAAGAGCTATAGATTCTAGCATTGCCATGTCATTGGAGAGAAAGATCAGAGCTGTGCTCAACTTTGTAATTAGGATTCACAGGATCCATACAAGGATTTTGCTCTGACCCTACACCTTGCTGTGAGTTTTCAGAACACTGAAACAGAGGGTAAAGCTCTAATCAAAATTGTGGAAGTTTTCCTGGCTTTGTTTCCAAACCTTATGAAGCTGCCAGTTTCACATGGTTTCAATACAAAACCATAAATGAGCCAGATTCTTCTGGAACTGCATACAGGTGTGTTCTGAAGGCTCACAAATATTTGCAAGCTTTTCAACTGATATGAGTTGTTTTGATCTCATAACAAAATACAGCACTTGGATGAATCCAACAGAGTAAAAACATCATGCATTTTCTTGGTAAATCCATCAGGAGCCCTAGTGTACCTTCTCCTTCAGAATCAACTGTAATTATAAAAGAAAACATTTCATTTTGATCAATGCACACACCCTAGGCATGCAGGGCTGCTTGGGACCTGGGTTTCTTTTTAAAATCATGGGTTTGCAAGAAAACTGCAGTTGTTACTTTGCAAAATAATGCAAAAGGATTCTTAAATTTTCTCTGATTTTACTGTCTGTGGAGAAGATCTTTTTTGCATATCTCTAAATCAACACTGTAAAATAACAGGTAATTACTTAGTCATGCCTAGTGAAATAATGTTTATATTGGCTTTGTAATGGTCTGTGATGATGGCGAACAAGGAAGCACTGTCGTGGTTAAAAACAGCAGTTACACTTACAGACTGTGAGATCATTGCAAATGCTGTTCAGAATGATAATCTGCTGCTAACATAGTTTAACTATAAATGCACAAAGTTGATTACTAAGCAAGCTTAGTCAAATGTTTGTGAAGCATCTGGGTAACTGATATCAAGGAACAGAAAACTGAGAAAAAAAGATAGAGTAGAAAGGAAAAATGGATTTAACCCAAATAGACCTGCATTTGGAATAGTCTCTCTTTTAGGAACTTTGTTATCAGCTCAGGTAATAAAAATATACAAGAGCACCTGAATAAAAAAAAATCCATAATGCACGCTTCTGAATAGCTCATGATGATTGAACTTAGATTGCTGTATAAAATATTTCCTGTTGCAGTTTGTTGAATAAGATAGTGTAGGAGTATTTAAGATTTATTTAAGTTTCATTTTGGTTCATTTTTATGCTGAGGTAACAATTTTTTCCCACTGAAGAAGCAAAGTGTATAAAGAGATCTGATCAAAAGAGTGGGTTCAGAAGAGAAAGAAAACATTTCAAAAGCGATACTCAAACCTTCTGAGGTAGGTCTGCTGCTCAAACAACATGCTGCAAGGTTTTAAAAAAATGTGTGACTCAGTAAGGACTACCACATTGGTGTCTCACCACTGAAAGCCAGATAACATTACTTTCAAAACAAAAACTTTGTATTGCAATTGGGGTGGCAGGTAGGGAGGGATCACACCAAAAATACAAGTAAGTCTCTAAATAATCAATAATAATAATAATTACAGCTGGAGGATTCTCTCTCTTTCAACTGTGCATGTTGACCTGTAAATCTAGTTGCAGAAGTTACTTGCAGATTTCTGCTCCAGAAGCATACAGTATTACTCCAACATAACAGCTGGCATAAAGAATGTCAGTCTAAACTTTTGCTACTGCAATCGTGATATAATGGTTAAGTTACCCTTCCAGCACCAAAGACATAACTTTAGTTGGAAATCTTTAGCTAACTACAGGTTAGAGATAGTATTAGTCCCACACTACGTAAGGCACTTATTTTAAAGGGGTATGTTTAGCTCAGTCTTTGTCCCTCCCTTCTCGTCTCCTCTCCCTATACACCCCAAGATGATGCAAGGATTCTTGTGGATGATACCTTTTGTTGGACTAACTATATAGTTGAGAAAGACATAGGCAAACTGTTATGTATGTCTGTACCCTTCCTCAAATCTCAGAATGAATGATCACAGAAAAAAGATTTAGTTTTCAGGATAAAGAAAGGAAGCTGTGACACTAGCCCTATGCAGGTACTGAACTGTAAGAATGTTAATTATTCAAGTACTCTATTTCTTGCTGCAAGGAATGTAGGACTCACTAATAATATATTTATCTGATAGCATATTAATTTTCTGCATAGAGGGACTGGCACTATCTGAAGCATGTTTCTCTTAGGGCAATTAGAGATTCAAAACAGAATTTGGTTTCAATGGCATGTACATGCCGCAAATGTCTGTCTCACATTTGAGGTAGCTATGTTCCGTTGTTTTGGATTTCCTTGCACAGCTGTGCAGTAATGGACTTTGCTCCCAAGACATGTTTGCATACCACAACCCTCTGCTATGTGGAAATTAAAGTGAGAATATGTGCATGTTCATCTTACCCTTTACTAGCTAACTACAGCAATGAAATGTACAGCTACCAAGTTCTCTAAGCACATATGGCCCTATATTGTATTGGCACACATCAGGGAAAAGTTATGACTGTTATGGTTTACTTTTAGTGGTGCTATGAAGGAAAAAAGCAATAACAGTACCCCAAAGTACAAAGTTTTAGAATGTGTCATGAAATGAATCATCATTTACAAATTAAACACACATATATTTAAGAGTATCTGTTTTTTACAATTCAAAGTGATGCTTTAAAGGAAATAGGTAAGTTTAAAAAAATAAGATTTGAAAAATTCTGCAGCAAAATCATTTTTGTTGAAAAATACTACAAAAATATTGTGGGCTTAAGTTGGTCTGCACATTTGTTAATGCACAAGATTGCAGTAACAGTTTTGCACCTGCAGCTATAGTTGCTTGCAGTTCAGGTTATCTAGAGATCTACGTCACCAATCGCACCTGCAAATTAGAGAAATCTAAGTAACCTAAATTACAAGCACAAATAATTGCAGGTGCAAAACTATGCCCACAGAAATGGAGGCTGATGTCTAAAAATCTTAGCTATCTCATTGTAAATTATGCACTGTATTATGGAGCCAGAATACTCCTGGGAGCATCACAAATCCATATAATGACTCTGAGTGCCTTTTGGAGCTCTGATTTAGCCAGCAGATGGGAAAGAATACAAGTGGTAGAGAACTCCCTGGTGACTCCACATGTGGATACTGAAGAGAATAAGTTATTTTAGTGAAGACCGGAATTAACTTGCAATCAAAAAATTTTCCTCCCCAATCCAAACCTATTAGATGAGATAAAATAGGCCAGTGTTGTAATTTCATTAACTCTCTGTTAGTCAGAGAAAGGTGTATCCTTGATGCAAATAAGAAAATTGGTCAAGTGTGATGACTTTTTTTCTAATAGAGGATGGCATCAGAGATTAACAGAGGGAAATGTTGTCAACTCTTTAACTGTATAAATGACATGCTAAATTTCAGAGACCTGCAGTAATGATTGACTGTCACTTTAAAACATTTGCTATCACCTTTGATGGAAAGTGCCTAGATAAAAGTATTTTATAGATAATTGTCAGATCCTTCATTACTTTGTCTTTAAACATTCAAGGAAATAACTTTGTCAAACACATAGATAGTTGAACTGCTAAAAACATATGTATAAGAGCCTAATTTTTCTCTGGTAACTAATAGCAATAATGAATCATTTTCTTACATTCTTTAGCTTAAATAGATCTAGGTGTGGTGCAATTTTAAACTAGTGACTGCTTCCTGTTGTACCAGTTATGCAAAAGGCAATACTGTTAGCAGAAGGGGAAAAAAACCCTAAATTCTCTTCTAGTGTTTGAACAGCTAAAACTCATACTGAACAAATGAAACACTCTGCCAGTTTGACAATCTGAACTGTAATGAAGAATTTTTTCTGCTTTAGAAGCTTTAGGCAACATTGTTTTGGCATGTCTGTAACTTGTTCCTACTGCAAACAGAAGGACAGAGAAAAGCCTATTGTGGGATCAAAAATCTGTAAAGTTATAAGAAATGAGACATTTAAGCCCATTCTATGGCCTAGTCAGTGATTATAATCCAGACAGATCTGCACAGACCTGATCCAACTCCCACTGAAATTAAAAAGACTCCCTTTGATTTCCTTGGGAGTTGCACCAGACCCTAAGGCCAGATCCTTAGCCTGAATGAACCGATGCAACTCTACTGAAGTGTGTGGAGCTATGCCTATTTACGTTAGGGATAGGAACAGAAATTACAAATAAACCAGTATAAGTGATCAGAAACCAGTCTTAACCTATAACAAAACAGAAGTTCAGCACACATAGACCAGTTTCAAAATGGCAGAACCCAGTTTAAGATAGACCTGGATGGATATAGTATCTGATTGAATCAGTTTAGGTTAGGCCGGGCTATCAAAATTCTGTCTCAGATCCCTTCCCAGCACAAGTTACCTTGTGGTCCCCCAGAATCCCAGGATACCTTGCAGCCCCCAGCTAGTCACCCCCACAGGGTGGGTGGACTAGCCTGCACCACAGCTGTCTGACCAGGGCCACCCTCCCACCCTGGGCTGTCACAGAGCTGAGGCAGCAAAACCTGCGTTCTGCAGGTCTGTGTCCTGCTTGTTCTTGGCAGCCTGGAAGGATGTGGGGGGAGGAAATAGAGCTCACCCCCATCCCAGCCGCTGCCCCCAAGCCCTGATCTGTGAGGGTTGCCACCACCTGAACAGCTGTGCCCATGCGAGTCACTGAGGCACAGGGAGGAGAGGGGCCCCTGAGCCCAGGTCTGCCCAGCTGTGTGGCAGGGAGGGGGATAAATGGGAAGGGTTAAACTGCTTGGGTCTGCTTTTCTAGCCCAGATAGCAGCAGCTACAGGCATGGCAGCAGCCAGGCAGGCAGTTTAACCTTTTGCTGGTTGCTCCCTGGGACAGACAGCCTGGGCAGCCACAGATAATATGAGGGAAGGGGGAAAGTGAGCAGGAATCTGGAGTGCTGGGGAGGGTGGGGGGCAGTGGGCCCCATCCAGGCCAGCAGGGAAGAGAAGCAGACCCACGCTTGGCACCAGGATGGGGGCTCCTTTCACCTTCCCCCTGCAAGTCAAAGACTAGCAGAGGGCAGGGCTCAGCATCCAGCTCAGGGGAATGGTGGGGGGTGGGAATCATGCTCAGCGCAAGGGCTTCCTGCAGCTGGCCAGACCCCAGGTTGGAAGGGGCCCGGGTTGGGGTAGGGGGAACCTCCAGAAGCATGGGGCTCCCCTCACCTGGGCAGTCCCAGGCTGAGCACCAGGACAGGAGTTTCCTTCCCTTCCCCGCAGGGGGTTGGGGGTGTATGCCAGACAGCCAGTAGGGGATAGCCCCAATTGGCTGGGCTTGGTAATGGCCAGCAGACTGGGAGGTGTACTCAAGCACCCTCTGCCTTCTGGCCTGGGCCACTGCAAACATATGCTTGCTTTTCCCAACTGAGCACTGAATGTGAGTTCACTTCATTATCAGTTCACTCTACACAGCTTAGAGAAACCTGCGAAGATTGGATCGATTCCACCTCGGGCTTTTTGACTGTCTGTACTTAGCCGAACTGAAGATCTGGACTGTAGCCTTGCCAAGTCTCAGAAGTCATGGAAGGTCATGAATTTCAGTTCCATGCCAGACTGACTATTCATTATTAAAATCATATATTTTATGATAAGTTATTTTTAATCATATCAGCCTTCTATCCTTGGCTCTTTTTAAAGCATTTTGTATGGGTTTGGGGTTGTTTTTTTTAAATGTATGGTACATTCAGAATAAGTGGAATCTTCCACTTCAGCAATGTACAATGAGGTTTTTATAAGCAAAAATACAAGCAATTTAGGAGAAAAGCCAGAACAAGATGTACATTTTGGAACAATTGAGCATGGTGTGAGGTACAGAGTAGAGATTGGACTTTGTCCCTACCAGATTTTTTTTAAGTACGCAAGTATAGCAGAACAAAAAAAACACATAGGCTGCTTATACATAAAAAAACAAAAACAAAATGGTACTTTACTTTAAAGTCCACACACCCATGCACCAAGGTCAGCACATGCCCAGAAGACGCATGGCATTACTTGGACCCAGCTCACCCAGCATCTGTATAGATCAGGCACTTTAGTGGGGCTTTATCTGTGCTTTTATTAGATACAAGTGCCAAAAAACCTTGCTAAAACGCCCAATCTATACAGACACCACAGAGCCAAGTCAAACTAATGTGCTACTTCTTCTGGGAAGCACTTTTTCTTTCTTCCATGTCTGTGAGTGCCCATAAGTAACATATGGGGTATGTCTTACATGTACAATCTGAGTGAAGGCTCACATTTAGCACAAACTTTGATCAAAAGTTAACAGAAGTTAAGTTAGCCTCCTTTTTCTAGGCTCACTTTCCACAATTCTAGATAGCAGAAAGAAAGGTTCAGGTTTCCTATCTCACTATCTCTGGTAGAGCTTATTTTTAGCTGATTAAATTCAGAGCCAAAAATTAACAATGGTTTTGAATAAAAGGTTGAAAGGGATTAAAAATCATGGAAGATAGATTGGTTTCTGTGCAAGAATAACAGTCACGTGGACGATGGCTCACAATAACTTCATAATATGACCCATATGCTGTAAATATTATGATGACTGTGATTCTGAATAAATTAAATAAATGGATGCTGATTATTAATCTATTTGTTGGCTAATCCAGTGGTTTCTGAGCCAATTCCTCAGAATTTTTTCTGGAGTAGTTGAAAAGCACATTTCATTGATATTCTCTCTCCCTCTGAGATCACTTTTTTCATGCAATACATTGTCACTATTATTTCTTTGACTTCTATTGATTCCTCTGTTTCTTGTATTATGGACCTTGGTTTCCTATACCTTTATAAGGTTACAGCAGTGGTATTATATCACCTTTCCATACCTAGTATGTAGTTTTCAAGCTCTTCCTGTATTATGCAGAGCTCTGAACTATATTTCCAAAATGAAAAAATGCCACAAAAGTAATATGTTCCATTTCAAAAATATAATCATAACACAGTGTTCATAGTATTACTGTTAGGATTGTGTTAGCTATTAAAACATTATAGTACCTTGTTTATGGCTGCTTATAATCAAATTTTATTTTACATTCCTATATCCTACAAATGGTAGGGATTTGGATGAAAGGAAGCATGTATAGTACACTGAAAAATGTCCTAAGGTCAAATAAATGCCAAGGTACTTAAGCTAGCAAACACATCTATTAGCCTGTAGTATTGACTATTGGTATCTTTAGTATTGATTATTGGTACTGAAATTTTACTTGCCTGGTTTGTGGAATTATGAGATAGATATAGTAGCACTAACTCTGGGCACCATGGCTAGATACAGACATTAGACTTGGTGTGCTTTAAACATGCAGTAAGCACTTTGCGGCCATCACAGAACAGACATGGCACATAAGATGCTTTAAAAATGGCAAATCTCATCCTAAGTTAACCCTGGATGGATATGTACTAACCTAAAGTACTTTCTGCTGGAGTGCTTTATTGAACTTCTGTGCCAGATCCCATTGAGAGTTACCTTTGAGCGCAATCGCCGTTATCCAAAGTGGTGTTGCACAGGGCTGCACTCTAGCCTTAGGCAGAGACCATTTGCTCTGCACTTGCCTGAGCCAGCCCTGCCCTACCATCTTTCACTGACAGCTTCTGATCCCAGCCCCACATACAGCTTAGCAGTGGGGGATGTGGCATGGGTAAAAGGGGGTTTCTGCCCTTGCAGCCACCCTGGCCCAATAGTGCCTTCCAGGCTGGCCATAGGTGGTGGGGCTGTGGGGAAAGGAGTACAGGACCTCTCTCCTGGCAGTCACCCTGGCCAGATTGCAGCATACCACTGCTTGACTAGGAGGGGCTGTGGGAGAAGGACTCCAGGGTCTGTGTCCCCACAGCAGCTCTGACTAGGGCTGCTGTAGGGGAAGGGTGCTAGGGACCAGCTGAAGTCACACTGCAGCTGCTGGTTGTTGCTCTCAAGAGGTGGTGGAAGGGAGCCCTCCCCATGCAGACCCAGCCTGATCCCCACCTCAAACCCTCGCCAACAAGTTGCAGGAGAGCCCTCACCGGGGGGGGGGGGCTCTGTTACTCTCCTGTTTTTCCCCCCAGCTGGCAGGGGGATGGGGTGAAGCTGGGGAGAGGGGCCACTCTAGCATCCTCCTAGGAGGCATGTGGGAGCACCCCCAGTGGCCAGTGTGAGCAGGCTGCAAGTTCCCTCCACTGAATAGAGAACACTTGTTTATTTGGCTCTTTAACTTATTGCACTCTGAGTAAAGTGTGGTAAGTTAGAAGGCACAAACATGCCAATTTCTGTCCAATCTGGCCCCAGAAAGAGGTCTACAGCCCTGACCAAACACAAATGCATGGCTGCAGAGCACTTTAAAAGGCCAATGTCATGACAATCTGAACCCTCATTGCATGGGGGTTCAGCTGAAGGCACTCCAAAATGGAGTGGCTTCATTAATTTGTGCCTGCATACACCAGGAGCAACGCTCAGCTGATGCCACCCAGCCCTGCTCCTAGCAGTGTTTACAGAATGGGAGAGGGGAGATAAGTTTTTTCTGGGGATTCCCCAGCCATGCTGGAGTGTGGGGGAGGATGGATTTGCTCCCTCCCTACCCTGGTTGGGGGGGGGCTCCAATCCACTCTCCCTCCCACTCCAGTTTGGCTGGGGAACCTCCAGAATGGACCTCCCTTCCCAGCCTGCTCCCTACCCATCCTGAGACAGCACCAGAGCTACAAGGGGAGGGGCAGAGTTAAGGGAGAGAGGGTGCATACATGCACCCTCTCTCTCTGAATCAGCTCCCTCCACCCTCCCGACACAGCAGCTAATGTCTGTTAGCTCAGGAGGATCCGTCTAACTCATGGCGTTTTTGCAAAGTGCCATGTGTTAGACCAGGGAGCTGCATTTCTGTCTGCACCCAGAGTGCTTACACCAGGGGCTTTTTGAATATCTGTACCTAGCCCATGTGTCAGTGAAAGCTTTACTCTGTTAAACTGGTTTTGACATTTAAAAAAGACAAATCTAGGATGCATCCTTATTAGGCTAAATGTTTGCTTTTACCTCATGTTAGTGATCATATGGTAACATGTAACATGTAATCTCTACAAGTATTAACAGTCCATTGTCAAGCCATCAGGCTTCCTAGAATTTACCTCAAACTGCTCACTCGTGTTAAAAATACAGGTGCCTTGTTTTCAGTAGAATACTACCTTGCGTTAGTAACAAACTCTTAACATGTTGGCTTGCACACAGTAGGACCATACTTTGATTCCTATAGAGGGTAAAGATGTAGGTAATTTTTACCACATTTGAAAATGCTTTTTTCCATTACTAAATGATTCTCTCCCCATCCCACATAAATGAATATGTCCTCAGGGTGCCTTTGATTTTATGAATTCACATTACCAAATCCATATAACCAAAATAACAGAGCCATGAAACCCTGGTCTTTCTTTTAAATTCTGGGATTGTGCTGCGGAAGTAAAGGCAGAATAGGGCCCTAAAGGTATTTAGTGTCATTGTTTCAATTACAGAACTATGTGGATAAGAGACTTGGATTTGACAGCAGTAGAAGAAAGAGAATATTGTATGCATGCCTTCAATCAGCTTTGTATTAGATCCTTAAAGGGAAAATTATGTGGAAGACAGGGGAAGAAAACAACAAACTAAGCAAGATCCCAATGTCAATATAATTTGGAGAAAATAACTGATTTGGGTTGGTCATATTGCCAGGATGGATGACTCAAGGCTTCCAAACAAGAAATGGAAACCAGAAGGATGCCTAAAGCCTGAAAGAAGAACAAATTGAGAAGATATGATTGACTGTAATGTTTCAAAATCAACTATTCCAAAGATGAGTTTGGGCTGTTGCCCAGAATACAATTGAATGGTGATGTTCATTTAGATCTTTAATGCTAAAGCAAAATAAAATGTTGAAGTTGTGTTTCTGTTAGAGATTTACTTGTTAATTCTTTCCAATTTCTCCAAACTGTGGATCTGATGTCACTTCCTCCCTCTTCTGTTGCATGCTTCAGTGATTATTGTTGCAGCTCTATAATTTTGCTGAGCACAAGTTTTTTGATGAAAATCTAAATCCAGGCGATAACATCTTTAACTGTTACATGTCACTAGTCAATTAATGGCTTTGAAAGATTTCACATACCATGTATAAATGGACTGATGCAGTGTTATTGATCAAGGAAAAAGAAAAGGATAAAAAATAAAATCCTTACATCCACACATGCGTTTATTGTTTCTTGCTGGTTTTAGAACCACCCACATTTCCATTATCAACACATTAGTGTTTTGAGTTTTTGCAGATGAAATACTTGAGGTTTTACATGATTGTACATTTTAAGTGCATTGGTTGTAAGGCATTACTGGAAAAAAGTAACTGATTTCATTATCTTCATCTCAGACATTAAAGTTTCTGAGACAGACTGGGTGCATCTGCACATAATATTAATGTGCCTGAATAAACTTTAGTGCAGTCTGCGCTGAAGTCAGCTGCTCCCAGGTGCAGTGTATTTATGTGTGCCTGGGACTGCAGCAATTTGAGCTGAGGCAGTTCTGGGTGCACGTGAAGATGCTGTGCCTGGGAGCAGCTGACTTGGAGCAGGAAGCCCTGGGGGACCAGCCCTAGGCCCCAGATGCCAGTGTCAGGCAGCAGAGGGGCTGGCTGGGGCACAAGGGTATTACAGTGTGAGGCTGGCCAGCAGGAAGCCCCCTCACTGTAGCATCCGTGTGCCCCAGTCAGTCTAAATGTGCTTTTGAGTGCATGTAAGTACTCCACCATATGAATTCTTACCTAAATATCCTACTTAACTATCCTATGACGGAGTTAAATAGTTTACTGTGCCCTAAAATGAGCATACATGTAGACTGTGATGCTTTACTGTGGAGCTAATTAGTCAACTGCGCAGGAAAGTGCACATGTAGGTGTGCCTACTGTACATTAGACAAAACTCTGCCAACTGACTGCAGTTTGAGCAGTGGATCAGATTCAAATCTCGGTCATTTCAATTTCTTCTTTTTTTATTCTCTTACTGTGTTAACTCTATCAAGACTTGCCACTCACTTTCATTCTTTTTCTACCCCAAATTAAATGGCAAAACAAAATGCAGTATCTAACTAATCAAGATGCCCAAATTAAGTGTTCTCTGTTTAACTTCCCTGGACTGGAAGACATTATAGCTTATCTAATGCCCACCTATTGGATCAGGTTCCTCACAGAATGCACTTTTCTAGTGTTAGCATTGCTGCTGACAGTTGTTCCACCAGCATGCAGTGGAACTGGTAGCTACATGACAAAAAATAGTGCTTCTTTATTGACCATGAGAGTTGTTCTGAATTATTGGGAATGCTCTGAGATTAGTTGCCTTACCCAGAAATGAAAATATGCTGTCTAATGCTTACGTACAAAATCTTTTGTTTGTTTTTTAAATAGGTTATTTGGGTTCTACAAAGGCATACTTCCTCCTATTTTGGCTGAAACACCAAAAAGGGCAGTGAAGGTAAGGCACTGTATTTCCTTCTTTTAGAAATGTGTTACAGTAAGTCCAACAGCAGTGGCTCTAAAACATGAATTTTCTTCCCACACAAGAAATGTGCTGATTGACACTGAATCCCATGCTAAGTTAAACAGTGATTTTTACTCAGAAGAAACTTCCATTGATAACACTGCACATTTTGCCTGATTAAGAACAGCAGGAACATGACTTTAATTACTGGGTTATAGCTGAGTGGTTTGCATGAAATCATGGAAGAACAAATTATGATGAGAAGGAATAGTTCAATTTCATGTTTTTTTAATTTTGAGTAGATGTTTTGTTTTATTATAAATTCTTTGTGAGATACAAATGAATTAATATTAGGAATATGTTTACAAATTAAAGCGTTCATGAAGGAAACTTTTCACAGTAAATATTCATTAAGTGAGGTGGAACACTAAGTCAGAGCACCTCAAGTACCCCCTTCCTTGTAGCTTCCCAAACTTTACGGACAATAACCCAAAAAACCCAAGGCGTTTTGTACTCTTCCTTTATTAAGTATATTCATGGACAAAACTCCCTACAAAAAGGCTTTTATACACTCCAACAAAAATAAATACTGACTGACCTATCGAAGTCATTCACTATTTTTATTTTTATTTGTTCTAATTTTTCTTACTTTGTGATACTTTATACCAGTTTTTACACTACCATAATAGCATCATTATCACTTTTGCTATATCACTGTGGAGTTTTTACAGTGAGATACATTTAATTCTCACTGAACCTGTTTATCTGAGAGGACCTTCTATATATAATTTTATATGCCAATTTTCTTCTTTTACTGAAAGACTACAAGTCATTCTGGGCCTCAGCTTGCCACCACTCATGTAAGGTATAATATGCATATAAAAATGACTTGATGTAAGCCCCGTAATAAAATCCGACAGAAGATCTCTTGATAATGCTTTCCTTTTATAGAATCATAGAAAAGTAGGGCTGGAGGGGACCTTGGGAGGTCATCTAATCCAACACCCTACTCAAGGCAGGATTGCCCTGCTCTTAAAAACTTCCAAGAATGAAGATTCTACAACCACTCTAGATAATCTGCTCCAATGTTTAACCACTCTTGTAATTCTTCCTAATATCCAACCTAAATTTCCTGTGTTGCATATTAAAAGCATTACTCCTTGTTCTGTCCCCTGCAGCCACAGAGAATAGTCTAGCAACATCCTCTTTTTAACCACCTTTCAGGTATTTAAAAACCATAGGCAACGTGTAGGGGAGGCATGGGGGGGCACGTGCTCCCCCTGAGACTGGCTGCCACTAAAGCTGCCACCAGCTTGTGTGGGCAATCACCGCTCACCCCCCCCCCCCCCCTT
>NW_017729025.1:59619395-59649401 GCF_001723915.1 Gavialis gangeticus
CCCCCCCCACCTTGCTGCCCACACTACTGCCGGCATCTGCAGGTGGTCCCCGCTCACCACCACCCCCGCTCCACCAACACTTCCGTCAGCATCTGCAGGCAGTCCCTGCCCACTGCTGCTGACACTGACACCAGCATCTGTGGGTGGTCCCCACTCACTACCATGGTGCCCCCTAGTCTTGGGACGCACCAGTCATTCATGTTAAAAACTGTTATCAAATTCCCCCTCAGTCTTCTCTTCTCAAAAGTAAATAATCTCAGTTCTTCCAACCTATCCTTGTAAGTCATGTTTTCTAAACCTGTAATTATTGTTCCTCTGCTCTGGGCTCTTTCCAAATTGTCCAGGTCTTTCTTGAATTCTGGGGACCAATACTGTACACATCGTGCTACGTAAAGTCTCACCAGTGACAAATAGAGAAGAAGAATCATTTGCCTTCACTTGCATGCAATGATCTTGTTAATGCAGTTTAGTATTCTATTAGTTTATTTTGCAACAAGAGCCTACTGTTGTTGCCTCATATTCAGCTTACAATCCATTGTATTTCCCAGGTCCTTTTCTGCAGTACTGCATCCTAGCCAGTTGTTCCCCAGTCTGTAGTTGTGCATGTGATTGTTCCTTCGTAAGTGCAAGACTTGGCATTTATCCATATTGAATTTCAGTCAATTAATTTCTGACCATTTCATCCAGCTTATGCATGTCATTCTAAAACCCTAATTACCAACTACAGCCACTTTTGACTTCCTCTGGAGGGCACTAGTCATGATCCTCCCAGGCTTTGGTGTGCATGGCTTGGCTTCTTCTGCCAATGGAATAAGCTTCCTTTCCAATACCAAGGCTTCATACTTTTTTTTCACCTTGACTGCCAGGGGTTCAAAAGAAGAGTACTGTGTGCTGCCAGAAATGAACAACTGCCAGCTTGTACCTTCATAAATATCCAAGTCTTTCTTGCTGTCCTGTACCAACTATTTACATTTTGTAAATGCAAATAAGATGTCTGCTCTCTCTGTCTGAAAATGACTGGCTATAAGAAAAAAAACTATAGTTGCAGTGCAGAATAGAAGGATGACATTTCGAAGTATTCCTAATGATTTTTTTCCTGGTTTTTTGCCTTCCACATTAATTCTTTATATGGGAGGAAGTCATTCTCTTGGCACATTCTGAACAGCTGGAACTGGATTATATGATTGCCAATTCCAATCATTCAACAATCATGAGTCTTCTCCCATCCTCCACCCCCATCCCATGCAAAAAAAATATGGTTTTAAAGCAGAAAATCTAAAATAATCAAAATTCATCAAACTTTTTTTCTTTTCTTTTTTTTTCTTCTGGGGTTTTTCTGCAAGGAGACAAACTAGTCAAGAGATCAAGAAAAACCACAGGGGGCACTGACAGAAGTGATATTTGTTGCATGATCAGCCCCTTTAAAGTTCTCTATAGCCATGCCTTAACAGAAGTGTGTGGCTGCAGAGTGCTTTAAAAGTGCCCAATCATGCATTAAATTAAATGAGGGTTCAGATGAAGGTGCTCCAAAGCTGAGTGCCTTCATTAACTTCTGTTTGTCCCTGTGCCAACTGGGGCTGAGTTGTTGCAGTTCATCCCCACCCCTGGTGCTGTCTAAACGATGGGAGGGGAAGAAAGAAAGGGAGAGGAGGGAGCTCAAGTCTGAAATTTGTCCAGCCTGTGCTGGGGGGGGAGGGGGAGAGGGGCTGATGAGTCCATTGGAGCCTCCCCCTCCTCCCATGAGGCTAGGCAGACCCCAGACGGGAGCTCCATCCCCTCCCTTCCCCCCTTCCATCCTGCCAACAGCACTGGAGTTATGGGGGGCATGTAGCTAAGGGAGAGAGGCTGCAGATGCACAGCTCCTCCTGGATCAGCTCCAAAGTGGAGCTTGATCTTATACACCCACCCCCCGCAACCGCTTCTCCCCTAACAGTGAACATCTGTTGGGTCGAGGGTGGGAGGGTCAATATAACTTATGGCACTTGCTGTTACAGCAGGGAGCTGCATGTCTGTCAGTCCCAGGATGCTACTTTAACATTTAAATATGCATAGCTGTAAGACCATTGCTCATTTGGAATGCCCTGCCCACTCCAGTTTAACAGAACTAAGCAGTAGTTAGGGGAAGTCTAATTTTTGTCTATCTTTCACCTTCAAGGAAGTTTGAGGAAGGGCAATTTTCAATTTGTGGCAATATCATTTATTGTTTTATGGGGAGCATTTTGTACAGCTCATATTGTATGGGCCATTTATGTCTTATAAAAGTGTGCAGAAAGATTGATTTGGATTATGAAACTACTGTACTGATAAATGATCACCAACATAAATAAACAAGGCAGAGTTTGTGCTGAGAAGAAGTATAGCAACATGTACCTGGGATAATGCATTAATTTGATGCAACTATTTGCATGTAAAAAGCAAGCTATCAAAACAAAGGTGTTCTGATGCAATATTTTAATTGAGTGCTAAGTGTTGGAAACACAAGCACACTTTTTAAGATATTAGCTCCTTTGACTTTCTATATTGGTGTTTCTTTCTTTCTCTCTTTTTCTTTAAAAAAAAAAAGGCTTTTATTTCTCAAAGATGAAAAGTCATACTTTATAACCCTGAGTTAGTTTGGACTTGGAGAAAAGAAATGAATGGTGCCAATAGAATGGTTAACAGATGAACTTTTGGGGTAAATATATATTGTACATATGTTCCCAGACATCTTGTTTCAAGCATATTTTACACTAAAGTTATTGAGACATCTGGTAAGTACTTTGGCTATTTTCTGTTTAACTTGAATTAAAGTGTTTCTTTGCCAGATGGATAGTATTGGTTATTAGATATATGAAAGCATATATTTTATATATACTGATCCTTGGATTTTGTGAGGGCTATTAATTTAATAGAATTATAGGGTGAAAAAAACAAACTATTTGTTGTTATTAAAGAGAGTTTGGATGCTCTCAGGTATCATACACCTTATTCATACATTAGTCATGTTAATACATACAGCTACTTTTATGTTGCATTTTATTGGCATTGATTAGTTTTCTTTAAAAATAGTTGTGTAACATGAAACAAAGTTATTGTGAAGTAGTTCTTTTATTTATGACTCTAGGAAGCCATTGATACTCTAAGGTAAAAATGTTAAGACCAAAAAATTGCTAGGTAATATATTTCTTCCTTTATTGCAGCCATTTTACAGATCTGTGAGGCTATGGAAAACATTAAGGAATACCATAAATTCCATGAAAGGTTAGGAGGATAACACTGACTAGAAAGATGTTGGAAAGAGAAGAAAGCAATTTTACCACAAAAAAAAAACACCTAATTTGATTCAGTATAGTAACTGACCTTGCAATGACTGACACTTTTCCAGAGATTTTATTTTATTCTAAAGGTAAAAGCGATTCAGGAAATTATGGCATGCTCTACAAGTGGGTGCATTTCATGATTGTTTAACTTCTCTATATTGCTAGACCTAATTTAACACATTTATTTGGTTTGATTATCAGCAAGCTTATTCCAGTGATCTTAAACATATTTATTTTATGTGTAGTAAATTGTTCTTAAATCTGTACATTTTGTGAACATTTTAGGGAATTTTTCTTGAGTAATTCCCTTTAAAGACAAAAAGTTATTTATATCCTGTGACTTGAGTATCGAGCACTGAGATTTCATACTTTCAAATTTATATTTTGCAACACAGAGCTGTAATATATATTTTCTGATTTTAGTACTGTTCTACTAAAAGGGTGTCTGGTTCAGAAAATGCTGCCAAGCCTGCTATAGCAAAGAAGGTCTCCATCCCACCAAGCTGAAATGCCAAAGTGATGTTTTGTTTTTCATGCTCTTGTGTAGGTGGTGCACAGCAAAAGCTGTTTTATGCACAGAACTCTGTGAAAGTGATAAATGGAGTCCTATGGAATTAGGATGCTTCCCTTGTGCATCACAGATTAACCATTTCCTTCTGTTTAATAAAGAACTTCGATTCCTCAGTGCTTCTTGGGAGACTTGCAGCAATTTGGCCTTGCTTCCCATTGCCTCCTTCAGTATTGCAGAACAGTCTGAGGCATCTTAGTAGTGGGCCTTATAGTTGGAAGCCATGTGAATAGCTTGCTGGGGAATACATTTACAGTCTCTTGTTTAAGAATATTGGAAAGCCAGGGGACCTCCAGCACTAAAGCACTCTATAGTCAGTGGTCAGGAAGATAAGAGGTTGGTGGCTGCTTACTTTTGAGATGCAGACATCTGTAGGTAAATTATAGGAAACATATCTAGTAGGATTTATAGTCCCAGACCTTGCATATACCCTTCTTCTCAAAAGTGTGAAACCTGTAACTTTACATGGCATATTACTTGTAATAACTCCAGATTCTGCCTGGAATTTTGTCTCTTCCTGCCCTCTCTATCCACTAAGATTCTATAGTCTCCTAGTTCATCATTCTAGCAAGCTATTTATAACTGCAGAAGATGCTGTTTACCATTCTCATTGTTATTTCTGGTAGCATCAGCCTGGAAAATTTCATAGTTTCATAGTTGGTAGGGTCGGAAGGGACCTGAGCAGATCATCGAGTCCGACCCCCTGCCATGGCAGGAAAGAGTACTGGGGTCAAACGACCCCAGCAAGGTGTTCATCTAGCCTTGTCTTAAAGACCCCCAGGTCTTTAAGTGCAGCACCACTTCTCTTGGAAGTTGGTTCCAAATCCTAGCCACCCTGACAGTGAAGTCACGCCTCCTGATGTCTAGTCTGAATCTACCCTCTGCCAGCCTGTGACCGTTATTTCTAGTCACTCCTGGTACTGCTCGGGGGAACAGGGACTTCCCCAATGCCTGCTGGTCCCCTCTGACTAGTTTGTAACAGGCCACTATATCCCCTCTCAGCCTTCTCTTATGGAGGCTGAACAGGTTCAGGTCCTGTAGCCTCTTCTCGTAGGGCCTGCCCTGCTGCCCCCTGACCATGCGGGTGGCCCTCCTCTGGACCCTCTCCATGTTGTCCACATCCCTCTTGAAGTGCGGTGCCCAGAACTGGATGCAGTACTCCAGCTGCAGCCTGACCAGTGCTGCATAGAGGGGGAGGATCCCCTCCTTGGACCTGGTTAAATCCACACCTTGTGCATATTTCTTGGACCATCATGACCAAAACATTACTCCAAACCTACCACAGAAATATGGGGCTTTTAAAAAAACTTGCTGAATATAATTAATGTAGGAACGGAAGGTAGCTCTTTGATGACTGAGTTCAGTCCCTTGCTGTTGCAGGCAACCCTGTCATCATCTCCAGCTGCAGTTTAAAATTAGTTAGATTTCTTTCCCATACCATTCTTCTTGGAACTCAATTCCAGACTCTCACTTTCCTGATGATTAGAAACTTTCTTTTTATTTCCATCTTAAATCTGTTCAGGGCCTGTTTCTTAGCCACTTATTCATAGGTCCTTAAACAATAGTAAATTATTGACTGAGGAAAATATTTTTAAAGGGTGGTAAAAATTGGGAAAAAAATATTAATTTACAGCGGAAGACTACAAAAATGTGCATAGATGTCAAATCTGTTAAAAATGAGAAATTTCAAATAGATGCAGGCACCTACCCTGGAGATCTTCAAATGGAGACTGGACGCCTTGCTGGGGTTATTTGACCCCAGCAGTCTTTCTTGCCTGGAGTAGGGGAGCTGGACGCAATAATCTCACGAGGACCCTTCAAGCCCTAAACTTCTGTGAATCTTTGAATCTGTAATGCCTACCAAAACTGGGAATGGCTGCACTAAATGAAAATTGTATGGTTCATTTGTTGCTAGAACAGATTACACCAGCTATTCTATAACTAATGTAGCAGCATCTGAAAATGAGATGCCAGTGAAAGGTTAGTAAACTGAAAATAAAGACAATGTACTGGAAGTCTGCTCTTATGTAAAACAGTACACAGTCTTTTATATCATTTACAAAGCAAAAAAGTTAAATTACTAGATTTTCCACTACCTTAGAGCTTATATAGTTTTTTCCTATGTGCAACTGAAGTATTTTATGTTTATAATTCACAGAGGAGCATGGTTACACAGTGTAGAATTCTTGAAAAATCAGGACTTCATTATTTCCTTTTTTCCGTAAATCAGATAAATAATTTGTTATACATTTTTATGTCCACCATTGAAGTTGAAACACAACTGTTTGGGTTTTTTTTAATAGTTTTTCACCTTCGAACAGTACAAGAAATTACTAGGATATGCTATGCTCCCACCAGGACTGGTAAGTATGAATACATGCCTTAGAGTTCTTCTTATTAAGCAGTTATTGGATGGGTCTGTATCTCTCCCCAGCATTAAAAATATCGAGATAGCATACAGAGTAAATGGACCCAGTAATCCAAACTTCTTCAAGACAGATTTGTTTATTTAAAACTTTTATTGCTTTGATTTTTATTTATGATGAGCAACTTATAATATGATAGATAAATTGGAATGTCTTCCTAATGATAATTCACTATGTTATTGCATAACATTTGTTCGACTCTCTTGCAATGAACAATATAGAGCCATATTGGGGATATTATTTTTCATGCTTGAAAATATTAAAAATATATTGATCTTGCTTATTATGTACTTGTATGGCACTAGTTCCTAGAACCACCATCAGGGCTCAGAGCAAACATGTAAAAAAGATCTCTTTTCCCTAAGGGTTTACAATAGGGGTTTGCAAAGGGGGCAGTATTCGATTTGGATTCGGATTCAGCTCAATTTGGGGGACAGTGATTTGATTTGCTGATTCAGATCACTGTCCCAATTCAATTTGGCTGAATGTGAAGATTCGATTCTGATTCAGAGAATCAGCGATCTGGCCATCGACACAGCATTATATGCTTTATCTACGTACCTTGAGGAACCAGGCTGAGATGGCATGGTGAATGGAGCGTCCCAATGGGGGGGGAGGGTCCCCCACACGCTTGGTGATGGACCTGGAACTGGACTGGAATTAGTTCCAGTCCACTTCTGGGTCTGCCACTAAGTGCACGGGGGACCCCCACACCCCTCCAGTTCAGCAGTTGGCCACAGGGGTACCCCTGGTGCCCCTCCAGGCCCAGGAGGCACCAGTCGCCAAGCCAGGGGGTGGGATGGGTACCCCACATGCTCCACAGCAGACCCAGAACTGGACAGGGAGTATTTCTGGTCCACTTCCAGGTCTGCTGCTGAGCATATGGAGGACTCCCCCCCCACTCCCATGGGATGCCCCATCCACCCCACCACCTCAGCGTTCATAAGCTGCATCTGGTACCTTGAGGTATGTAGAAAAATCATTTAAAGCGGTCTATGGCTGAATGGTTGAATCTCTCTGAATCTCTCTGAATCAATTCAAAGGGTTCTGATTCAATTCAGAGAGATTAAAAGGTCTCCTGATTCAATATGGATTTAGAGATTCAGCTGCTGAATTGGGCCAAATCTCTTCCGAATCAAATCAGCAACTGAAGTTTTGCCCAGCCCTAATTTTCAACATAAGAATAAAGCATTAGGAGTGAAATTCTAAGCCCACTGAACCTAATGGCAAATCTCCTACTGATTTCAGTAGACAGGATTTCATCTCAGAACCATAAATTTGTTGTTAAAGCAAACAGTAACACGTATTGTATATTAACACAGCAAGACTGTTTATGTTGATACAGTGGATTTTTGTGAAGAGCTATGTATTTCCATATTTACAGTTTGATTCTGTACCTTTATATTTAGTGATAATTTATTCTTCATGTAGTCCCTTTCATTTGTGGGACTGTTTGTGTAATAAGGTACCATGAGACATTCTTTTTTAAGATCTGACCATATAAATACTAAACAACAAATAAATAACATGCAACACATTGGCAATAAAATCAGGTTTAAATAACAAACCTCTTCTTTTATTATGGTCTAAGATAATACCCTACACTTAGCAGGCCTATATTCTCTGAACTCGGATATTTCATTGGCAGGGGAAAATGTGGTAATTTTATACTAATGTAAAAACACATTGAAACAAAATTTCTGATGACCCACATGCCACAGAAAGAAGTAAATGTGGTAATTTGCTCCAAATATAGTAACTGAAATATTCAAGGGGCACATCTACATGTGCACTTTAATGCCCAATAGACTATTTTACTATGCATTAAAGCATCACATAAAAAACCTTGACATTCCACTGATGGTCAGTAAAATAGTCTATTGTGCATTAAGCATCACTTTAAAAAGTGCAAATGCACTACTGCAGGAGTACTCACATTGGAAGTACTAAATTTAATGCACATTAGAAAAGGCACATTAATGCAGGTGTAAACACACTCAGGGAATAGCAAAAACCACTAACTTACGTAGCAAAACAACATTCCACCAAATGATCTAGACAGAAGAAAAGGAGGTATATCTATGAAAAGAAGAGGAAAAAGCATAATATGCAATATCATGGCAAGATAAGGTAATATAGTAAATACAGTTCAGATAAAGCTTATCGAAGAATTAAAAACTTTCTTAAACAATACTTCAATTTTTTTCTAATTTTACAGTGTTTGAAACATACCTTTTTAGACTTGTGTAAATATTTTCCTCAACAATATAAAAAATGCTATTGATTTTTTTATTGACATTTTCTGTTTGCCAGTTACCCATTTGCAGTGGACATAAGAATTTTTAGAAATTGTTTTGAAAGCAAATCAATAACCATTTTCAATACAATTCTGGAAAAGGGCCCAGCATTCTTTCTATAAAAAATGAAAAATATGGTTTTAAAATAGGCCATTTCAATAAAAAAAAGTTTTGAAAACCACCAATTCTCATTTCAATATTTCTGTGTTTAATTCCTTGCCTCCCTCCCTACTCCTTTTATCTTATTTTGATTTTTCATTTTGTCATGTATCAAACACTTCTCATTTTATCAAGACTTCTGTATCCTGTTTATAATAGTCCATGTATCTGAGTTTTATGCCAGGTTAAACATGTGAAATATTTGGAAGAGTATATTTAACAAATAATAAAATCCTGAACATCTGGATTATAGATTTCCTGGTCAGATGAGTTTTGGATTATAATTCTTTTTACGGTTTTGGCTCCCAACATATAAGTTTGTGAGAGTTGAAGAAATATGTGGCAACTTGTCTTGTAAGAACAAGTGACTCTCCATTAGGCTATATCATGTCAGCACAGGGCATAAAACAGAGAGATATTGAATTTATCAGTACCCTTGGTTCAATCTGTATGCTACTGCCTTCCAAATCCACCCCTCACACAGGATGGTAAACAATTTACATGAAATTTCCTTTCAGTACTCATGCGACACGATAATCATTTGCAGTTTCCCATATTCAGGGAAGAGGCTGCCATTTGTCTCTCTAGCAAGTGTAAGGAGCAGGGTTTATAGGTTTTTGTGCATGGCAGCCTTTTTCCAAAGGAAGTGTGCTGAAAACCTGTAAACACAGCATATTCATTCTTCACAAAGAGCAGCTCTGATTCACACAGCAGATGTACTGAACAACAAATGTTGCTGTATTTTTAATGTATTACATTGCTATTAGCTTCACTTCACTTTAATGCCATAGCCATGCAAGGAAGACCTAAATCTAAAAGGTTTCAGATATGTCCCATGTACTTTCAGGTTGGGGTAGGTGTGGTTCTGGGTACCCTGGCACAGCGCATACCAAGGCAGTGTGTCTCATTGAAAAGAGGCAAAGATTTCTTAGGGTGGTATCTTTTATTGGATCAACTGTATAGTTGGGATACAGTTAGACAAGCTTCCAAACGCAAGTTATTCTCTGTCAGATACAGGAAAGAGTTAGAATGCATTTCCACCCTATTCCCTGTAGCCTGAATCCAAGAGATGATGCTGAAGGGGTCAGGGCTATGTTCCCACTCCATATGGGAAGTGTAGTCCCACTTGCAGTGTCACATAGTTCAGGTACACAATGGCTAGGATTATGGCTGCTCCTTCTACCCTTTCCATTCTTGAACAGTCATTCAGAGCCAGTCACAGTCTGGCCTCCTTTGAGAGACAACTATTCGTTTCCTCCTTTTTTAGTTTAGCAAATGTACTACTCAATATTCTGTTCTAGGTTTGAGACAGGTTTGTAAGTAGGAGAGAGCTGGCAGTGAGAATTTAAATGGACATCTAAAATGCACTATTTGGAAATTGCCTGGATATTTTACTTATCTATTATGAACAAAGTAAGACATTGTTTATCTTCCTAATAACATGTTTCCTCCTTGACTACAAAGCACAGGCCAGCTTCTGCAGTCTTTACACAGAGCTGTCGTACCCTCAATTTCTTAGCCAATGGAATGCCCACCTGTGAAGAGTGCCAGCACCTGTCTTGTGCATCATTTAAGTCTCATTTGGGCCTTTTCAGAGTTGAAACTTACCCATAAAGGGTTTTCCTTTTTTAACTGGGCAATTTGCTAGAAAAAGTTCTTCAGTGTTCTTTACAAAATTAGTTCCTTTTTAAAGAAAATTTTACTGCTCAATACAGTTGTTTTATTGTGCTTCATAACTGCAGCTATGCTTCACAAGTAAAATTATTGGGTACCTATACATGTGCTGGACATCTGCTCCAACACATGCTAATCAGCACACATCAGAGATAATCAAGTCTGCTAAAACATGCTAATTAGCATGCTCCAGCAGCCTCTGCATCACATGTATTCAGTGTCCCTGCACTTCAAAATGGTAGCAGGGGTGCTTTAACTAAAGTTTGTTGAACAAGTGACTCTCAGAGCTGCTCTAATTAAAGACCCCCCCCTCCCCACCTTCACCGAATGGCATGTGTAAAGATGCCCATGATGCGCTGAAGTCAAACTCTCCACATACATAACCAAAGAGCAGTATTTTTCCATGTGTGCATCTTAAATCAGTAATACAGGTTTTATCCCAGCTAAAGAGAGGATTTGTTGTTGATGGGACTTTGACATTTTATTTTGCATTTTTTAGAATGTGGTTTGTGGCTTTTGTAATTTCTTCTTCATGAACTGTCAACATCTAATCAAGGACTAAAACTGTTTAGTAATGGTATACTGCTGCATTACCATGGGTCTCTCAGTTTTCATCATATCATTCCACTTTGTACTGTGATGTATGGAGTATTTTACTACAGCTCTCATGAAAACTTGATTTTTAAATATTGACTGATTTAACCTTTCTAGACATTTGCAGTTGCTGGCTTGGGATCTGGATTAACAGAAGCAGTTGTGGTTAACCCTTTTGAAGTAGTAAAGGTTAGCTTGCAGGCCAATCGGAATGTTTTCACAGAGGTACGGTAACTGTTCCATTCTTTTCTCGATATATTGTTAAATATAAGTTAAAGTTTGAGGTTAACTTTACAATCAGCCAGAATTTCCATATTCATAAAACAGAATTTCCTCTGAACAAAATACTGGTCTTCCTATAAGCTTTACCATTTTGGCAAGGTGGAATAGGAAACTGTAGACAAACAAGAATATAGAGGAAATACAGACATGTATTACGAGGCAAATACTGAGCCACTGAGTCCACTATGTGATGCTTTAATAGCGCAAGGGGGACTCAAAGATACTGCCAGTGAGCAACTGAGGATTTCTCTAACAGTTGGGAATCCTGAGCTTGCATAGAGGCTGCATCATCAATGTGACATCAGCATCTCTTCTTGTGAATGAACTGAGTCTGGACAACAATCCACTCTGTCTAGAGTAGCCAACAAAAGCAACCCCTTGAGGAACTATTACCAATCACTAAATCTGAAGCTGCTCTAACTTACTCAGTTTAACCTGCAGCAGCCCCAGAATTCAAGTTGGGGTGGGTTAAGCAAAAGATGGCCTAAAATCCCAATGCAGTACTCCTTGCCCAAACCTTTTATTTTAATAGTATGTTGTAATTCTAGATTTAACACTGTGGATTAAATCTATATCATGTTCACACCTGTAACAATTCATAATGCAAGTATATACAATTTCACATTGAACAACACTAACATCAAGGTATGCCCCCAGTGAAAGCACCACACAAGCTAGTTATTCATGGACATTTGCTAGCAGCCACAAAATTTTGAGCTGTGATTTTTTGAGATTTTGAACCTAGCACCAGCCTTTTGTTATGCCAAGGAAAACTCACCTACTGCTGAAGCTGGCATTAGGTGTTCACCAGCTGGCATTCCTCCCCCTCTGAGTCACAGTGCATCAATTCTTCAGTAATATGGCAGTGGGCACTGTACTCTCAAAGCTTTTACCTTTGAGCTGAAACTTGAAACTGAGTTCATGACCACACATTATCCTTAAAGATCCCATCTTAACTTTTTTCAAGAATAAGGATATTGCTGTCTGTGTACATTCAAGATAGATACTGAACTATAGCATACAGCTTTGAATCTCTGAGTAGCTAGAAGGAAATTATAATAAAACAGGGCTTGTTTGGTTCTTACTTCTACAGGTAGGGATAGATAGCAAAACATTAGCAGGTCAATATTAGTTGCTAAATATGAAAAGCAGAGTGAAACAAAGTATTAAAGAAAATTAAACCTGCTGTCAACTAAATAAGCAGTCATATGTTGTGTCGGATATAATTGGGATCATTTGGCTGGTACTGTTGATCTGCCAGGGTGAGAATTTGAAATGGAAGCCCATTAAACAAATAAGTATATTGAAATTAGCAGTGTTGACAAAGTTCTAGTCAAAATCATTCTACGTTTTCCTGTTTAAGCATCCTAGTGGAAGTCTTGTTTTGCCTTTCTAATTAAATATTTGGTTACGCAAAGGTGGCATTATGGTTTAGAGAAATCCAAACACAGGTTAGCAAACATTTTTAAATGCGCTTTTTTCTTCTTATGGTGAAAAAATAAAAGAGTTAAAATGTGAAAGGTGACCTGTGTAAATGTGTAAAATCTGGCACAATACATTTAGGAACACAGTATTTGCCCTGATGTACATGGTGTACTGATAGTGACTAGTACTGCATACTTTAGAGGAAAGTGTAGAATCTTTAGAATGGGCATTACTGTGATACCTTGCCCATCGGGAAATGTTTAAGTTATTGTTTGGCTTATTCTCTGAAGTGATAGGGTTTTTATTCTTTATAGTCAAGATTTTCAAAATGGATTCAAAGAAGGGTTCTTAAATCTACACTGAAGGATTTAAATGAATGTCCTTATTTTCAAAACCCAGAATCTCTCATTGAAGTAAAATATTTCATTAGAGAGCAAAATATGATTATGCTAGGATATTTAATTAGGAAAATGTTGAGTAATTTTAGCTATATTTTCAATGTGTTTATAATACAGTAATATAGACTGAGATTTTCATAATTGTCTGCCTAAAGTTAGACTCCTGAATCCAGAACAAGAAATCTGACTGTATGATTCAGGTTTCAAAAGTGCTGAGCATCCAGTAGTTTCCACTAAAAATCTCTTGTGTAAACATATATAACAGTGACACAATACTATATACTATACTATACTTTGACACTATGAGCAGGAACCACACGTGCACCAAAACACTATTCAGCACACCTGGAAAGACACATATATGGTTTCCTGTCATTTTTTTACTTCATCCCCAACACTAAATCTGGAGGCTCTCAGGGAATGAACTTATCCTTAGTGAAGGTTAGAATAGCCATGTGGCTACATGCCAGCAAGTAATGGCTCCAAAGGAGCTGCTTCACTCTCCAGAATTGCCAAAACATCATGCTCTGGTCCCGTCCTTCGTCAGCTAGGGGTGTCCTCAATACCTGGTGTCCTAGAGCAAGGAGGACACTGTCAGCTGAACATACTCCTGTGCAAAGGAAATTCTCAGATAGAGTTTTAGGACAGGTGCAGGATGCCTTAGAACGTGCTGAGAATTTGTCTCTGTATACAAAAGCTGTTTTCATCTTTTTACTACATAGATTAATTGTGATATAGTCTGTGTGGATGTTTCATCTCTTGCAATATTGGCAGCATAGCCTCTTTGTTGTTTGTGGTAACGCTAACCTGACATATTAAAAAACATGAGTTCAGCTATAAAATATTATGAGATGTGTTTAAAACTTATTATATTTTAAAACATTGTTTGAGGATTCTTTTCTTCACCTTTTGGTCTAAGTTCTTTCGGGTTACCCATTTCAAGGCTTTCTCTGCAACAATAAAGGCTTGAAACTTTTTTTTTTTAAATGAAAATTGTGATTTTCGCATAATCACAAGATTCTAGGATCTGGGGCTATATGATAAAAATATACCAAATGTTGCAGGAGAAACAATTCAAATCATGTGAGTCGGCAACACTGTGATAATCAACCAGTTTGAAACAAGACTATGAAGACTTTTTGCTACACTTACCATTTATAACAATGGCCTCATTCTGCTTTTGTTTAACTTGTACAGCAACCATCTACCTTTTCACAAGCTCGGCAAATTATTAAAACTAATGGTTTGGGATTCCAAGGACTCAACCGAGGTCTCACTGCAACCCTGGGCCGTCATGGGGTTTTTAATATGGTTTACTTTGGATTCTACTTCAATGTGAAAAACATTATTCCAGTCAATAAGGTAAGTGCTTTATAGGGTATAATAGACAAAAATAGAGCTAATGCATGTGACAATTTAATTGATTCTGTACCTTCCTGTGTAAATCTGTGGTCTTTTTTTAAACACTTATTAATACAGTTCTCTATTTTTGGAAGTTCTACCATATTTTAGATTTTCAGATTTTACATTTAGATTAAAATTTAGATTTGGTTTAAACTTCAGTTAAGATTTTTCATAGCAAAACAAGTATTTACAGTTCTCACTTTTTAACAAAGTGAGTGATAAATATTGCTGTAAAGCGAAGATTTCAAACTGGTTTGACCCCTTGGCCTTATCTGGGTGTCAGGGTCCTTGTAGGCTGGATCCCCACCCATCTCTGGCAGTGGCGGAGGGGGGTATGGAGTGCTGTCAGAGAGCCACAGGGATTAACACAGTTGTTATTGGCCTCCCCCACCACCAACATGGCCCCATGGGCCTCCAGATCCTCATTTTCAGCAGTGAGCCTTGCCCCCAAATTCCTGGCTCCCTATGGAAACCTCATGGACCAGATGCCATAACTCCGCAGGTTTATGTTTGACATCCCTGCTGTAAAATATACATGTGGCTTGAATTTTCCTTTTCAGTCAGTTCCCTCCACACCATTCTGGAAGAGTCAAGAATCTGGAAATTGACATAAATTACATTTACATTACATGCATTTTAGGCACTTACATTTGAAAATCTTGACCTTAGCATTTTCCCATAGCAGCCAATAGTGCTACAAATAGCAAAATGGCTCAGTAGGGTAAAATTATACTTTCTAGAACATATTTTCCTATAGATTTACATGGTAGGGGTTTCAGGTTTGTGCAGAAGATTGCACAAACTGCAGAAGATTGGGTATGTTGGCTGTACGCTGTGTCTGTTCATTTAAGAGAAAGTTTAACTTAGTGCCCATGGACAAAGCAGTATATTTATTTGTCTGCAGAAGTCTAGTTTCAGAAACAGTGCTTAAATAGAACTAATGTTGTGGATAGATTTTTATAGAGTATGTACCATGGGCAAATTTCACCATGACAGCTAAGTTAAAGAGTTCTTTGTAGTTGGAACTGCACATAAAACAATTTTCTTTAAGCAGCCTTGAAGGCTTCTGATGATGCAACAAAAAGAAAATGTGCTAGTGAAAGAATAAGAGTTCCAGGAACTTCCTAAAGAATTGTACAAGCAATGAGTAATGGTTTATTAATGGTCCCAGTACTATACAAAGACAACTAATGTAATGCTACAACAATGACAGCTTAAACTATCATAGGTGTAATACCTGGTGATATTCATACAAGAAGCTGTAATTTACATCAAAAGGTATCAGTTTTTATTCCCAGATGAAGCAATGCCTTCTTCTTTCTGTACTTTCTTCTTTCATATGACAAAATGGGGTCTGTATCTTTATCTTTGTGCGCTTTGGCATGTTTGTCAATTCAGGAGCTCTTGGCCATCAGAGACGTTGCCAGAGATCACTACATGGAAGTGGCTCTTGTTGATCCCCTTTCTGTATTTGAAGTATCCTCATAATTTTGTTGGCAATAGGAATATAAATGAAGAAAATCTCCAGTTACTTATTTGCAAATTCTTACCATAAATCAAACAGTTCAATAGCAGCTAATATCCAAGTTTCTACAAGTTCCTTTTAGTTTTTTTTAGTTTCTGATAGTACACATTCAAAATGTGTTCTGAAAGCTCAAAGCACATGCATACATTAGCATTTAGATTAAAACTAAACCTATTTAGATTAGATGAAAAAAGATGAGAAACGCTATGTGGCTAGTGGATATTTAGATATATATTTTTCATGATACTGTTCATGAGTTTATGTAATTATATAGTGCTATATGTCATGTCTGAATTCAACCTGTCACTTAGAGTGCCAATGCCAGCAAAGCAAAGCAAAAGACTATAATAACTTAGTAAGGACGCCGGCCATACAAACCCCTCAGCACTAGTAGCCTTTATTTCTTTGCTGAGAGATGTATTGCAGTAGGAGATTGTTAAAAGTTTTGTTCTCCATGTTTTAGAGGCTTGTTGACTGCAATGATAAGGATTGTAAGTGCACAACACATGTCTGACCTTTTGAACCCGCTGAGGGCAGTAAAGTAGGTCAGATGAATAATGTATTTAGGTCAGATGAATATATATCTAGGTCGCTAGTGTAAGAACATAATTGGCGGTCAGTAAATATTCACAATTGGCATGTAGTGATTGGTCACTGCTGACTATAACTAAGAGCAGACTCCCGCCAAAAGCCGGAGAACTCCAAGCACACCAAGGAGACACAGTCAGCAGATTGGCCACCTGCAGACATCTCCCCGCCACCGACCTTCATTTTGGCGTATTCGTTTCTCACCGGTTCGTCTGTCCTTCTCGTCAAAGAGCTCTCGGAAGTTTACTGATTGAAAGTGCATTTTCCCTGTGCATGAGCTGTTGACCAGTTCTGGGACTATTGAGTTTGGCAGCCGCACCTAGCCTCCAGGTTAGAAAGCAAAGGCTCGGCTCAGGAACCCCATGAACCAGCAGACCCCTTTAGTTTGTTCTGTTTTATGCACTGTAACTGAACAAGTCAGCTATCCTGCCTACGCTGCGACCATCGGTAGCGTAAGTACAATAAACCTTTCATATAACCAATACACTTCAAGCCACCTGACTCCTACTCACCGCTAATCCCCACCTGTCCGGTCATCTATCCCTTCTGTGCCAAGCCGGTCGTGCCGACCCAGGCTCACAGGTCAAGGGTACACCGGTTACCGAGGCACAACACTATACATTTCTAAATATAAAAAGGAGATTTTTTTGGAAGAAATAATGAACTGTTTGGGCATGGGAGTCAAGAGATTGTGATGGGATTTGGCATAACCAAGACTTACCTACCTTTTACACAAAAATAAATTCTTAGTAATCACTTGATCCATTATGAGACCAAATTCAGAGACATACTTAAGGGGAGTGAGAGGAGTTATCATAGAGTTTATATGATCCAGTGAACTGGTCAGCCCTGATTTAAAATAATCAGCAAAATAAAAGGGAAATTAATTTAATTCTACTCAGATGTTCCAAATGTACATGATGCCACATTGTTTTATCAAAGATGTAGACAGTTAGGATTAGATTGTGTTAACTGCAAATGATAGAGAAGTTTGCACGAAGCTGGACCACAACAGGCTTAATCCAACTGTCTTTAGAGTTAATGAGAATCTTTCCACATATCTTAATGGAAATAGATGAGGCCTAACATATCTGGTGCAAGCCAGAAAGACATTTCACATTGTCTTAAACTCTAAGATCTACTTCAGTGATTGGAGAACAAAAATATTCAATAATTCTTTATTATCTGTAATCTAATTCATTTTCTTAAATGGGAAAGCAAGAGAAACTAACAATTACAAATCTCTAACTTGGACTTGATAGAAAAAATAGTTTACAGTTAGAGCTAAAAGGATTAGACTGTTCAAGTATCTTCACATACTTGATTTCATTACAAAAACGAATTTCCTCATTTCACACACTTCTCAAGAGAAGGAAAACTCAAAGTCAGTCCTAAAATATTGACAAGCATATAAAATTGTCAAATAAAAATGTTACACTTTTTAAATAGTTTTGGCTCTTGACTATATATCTGCTCCTTACCATCTGTAATGTAAGTGGAAAAATGTATTGAAATGTCCATATGAGCCTTTTAGCTGTCAACAGTGTTAAACTGTGCATTAAATTTGCATCCCAATTAAGGATGTTTGTAGCTTATTTTGCCAAAAACAATAAACCTTTTATGTTGAGTGCCTGAATGATATAAATGACATGTGTGGGTTTTAAGTGTTCAAATAGTGAATAATTTTTCATATGTTCAATCTATTCTGCTAAACAGACCATTTACAGTCAACCTCGTGCTCTGTTTACTAAAGATAGAATAAACCAGACTTGTTTCATTCAGTACTAATGTATCAGCCATAGAGTGCTGGCTGCCATGCATCTGCACTAGCAATCAAATTAGTCTGAAAGTTATATTACCTTGGTTTTAGAGCACATGTTTTATAGCACATTTCACATACATCTGATAGCTTTCACTTTGCTCTTTTTTATCAAAGTTAGATGTGATGCCAAAGGCTAGTTTCAAAACACCATTAAAACCTTCACCCACTACCACCTCCTAGTGGAATCACCCATCTAACCAACACAAGATTTCCTAACTTTTCCATAATAAGACCTCTAGTACAAATCAACCACCTGCAAGACACATTTCTGGTCACATATTGACCCTCCCAACAGCTGTAAATGTATGCTGTGTCCCCTGTTAAAGGGGCTCTTGCACCTAAGCATAGGAGCCAATAAGCGAAGTAATGTGTCTCAGAAAGGCCCCAACATGTATAATCAAAGAAGAAGAGACACATACCAAAAACACTGTGTGATTTGGAAGACAGTAAATGTCACACATATATGTGTTATAAATTATAACAGTTTAAATGTTATAAATGTCATATAAAACTATGCCAGGGATTTTTTTTTTAGTTGTACTGTGACCCTGGACATTTTGTGTGTACAAATTCTTGCTGGGTAAAGAAAAGTAATATAAGATGATTGAGATGCTTAGAGTAGATTAAAAATAAAAAGATAAAAGGTCCATCCAGCCTTCACAGCCCTTTGGCCTTGCATGATTAAAGCACAACAGTTTTTATAGCCAGTGCCACACAAGGGGAGTGAAGTGGCCAGTATCATGTCCGGCTATCTTTGACTCCTCAGCCCGAGTGACCAGTTGCCCATCTCAAGTGGAGATGGTCTTTGGCATGGAACCAAGGCTCATGCTCACATCAGGCTGTGCAAAGCTTTGGTCCCTGATTCAATTTGGTGGATATTTGATCTGATTCAGTGGCTGAATCTCCAAATCCTAATTGAATCAAGAGACCCATTAATCTCTCCAAATTGAATCTGAACCTTCCAAATCGATCTGGAGAGATTCAGAAAGATTCAGCAATTTGGACATAGACACAGCTTTAAATGTTTTTTCTACATACCTTAAGGTACCAAGTGGCTCGTGAATGCTGAGATGCTGGTGCAGATGGAGCGTCCCACAGGAGCACGGGGGGCTCCCCAGCATGCTTCCCAGCAGACCCGGAAGTGGACCAGAAGAACTTCTGGTCCATTTCCAGGTCCGCTGGGGAGCATGCTGGGGGACCCCCTGTACCCTCCCCCGGCTCAGTGACTAGTGCCTCCTGGGTCTGGGGGACACCCGGAGTCCCCCTGTGGCTGATCACTGAGCCAGAGAAGGTGCAGAGGGGCCCCCCTGTGTGGTCCCCAGTGGACCCGGAAGTACTTCTGGTCTATTTCCGGGTTCACCACCAAGCCTGCAGGGTCCCCCCAATAGTCCTGTGAGATGCTCCATCTGCCCCAGCATCACAGGGTTCATGAGCTGTAGAAATGTAGAAAAAACATTTAAAGCTGTGTCTATGGCCAAATCGCTGATTCTCTGAATCAGCATCAAATCTTCAGATTTGGATTCAGCTGAATCGAATCAGGGACAGTGATCCAAATCAACTAATCAAATCACTATCCCCGATTCAGGTCAAATCCGAACCCAAATTGAATACAGCCTGTTTCACACACCCCTAGCAGGTACCATGCAGTACACTGAGGTGGTTACTTTATATCCATGCTAGGAGGCCATGTGTGTGGAGCAAGCATGGCATGATTCACAGTGCTGCTCCATCACCCAGTCCTTTGATTATGTAGACTGGGGATCAGCAACCCCCAGCACAGGTGCCAGAGCATGGCTTGCAAGGCCATTTTCTTAAGCATGCCACAGTTGACCCAGACTCTGGGCAGCTTCTGCCCAGAGTCTGGGCAGAAAAGAACAGCTGGCAGAAAAGAACAGACATTCATTTTGGGAGAGTGACACTCCTAGGCTTACTTATAAAAAATAAGGACATTAATGTGCTATTTTTATTGTTATATCCTTTTATTGCCAGCAACAAGAAGAAAAAGGAGAAATTTACCAGCATATAATTTAAGAAGAATTTTTAGGTATTTCATCATGTATTTAGGAAATAAAATCTTCATATTCCCACAAATGTCTCGGAACAAACTGTAGTACGGTTGGTGGTCCAGGACATAAGTGAGAAGCAAGGTCTGTTTGCTGATATCTTTTATTGGACCAACTATATAGTTGGGAGAGATGCTAGACAAACCTTTTGGCACAAAGTGTCCTTCAGATCTGGAGAAGAAGCAAGTGCAACCTGAGATAAATGCCAGTGTGTTCAAAAACAGATACAGCTGAAAAAGACCGTGTTTATCATATAGAACACAGTGAGATGCAACTTCTTATTCTTTCTCTCAAGGTCAAGAAAACAAGAAGAATATGGGTGAAAATGACCATTTCTTAATGCTGCTTCTACTTTGATTTATTTTTGGGTAGTCTGTGGTAGTGTGGAGGTGCCATAGCAGTTGGTCAAGGCGTTGACCAGAGCTCCAGCACCATGAATTCAAACCTTACTCCAGACTTGTAGCGACCACCAGGCTCAGTAAACACAGGCATCTGTGAATGAGAAGAACCAAGCAATGAACTTCATTATGGAGCAGTAGGCAACCTCTGCAGACCCTTGGTCTCTCTTTCACTAATTAGCAGCTATAACCTGAAGGACCATCTCCCAATTCCCAACTCTTCTAAATCAGGGAGTTTCTCTAAATTATAAAGTTTATTGCTACATTTTCTGTCTTAATAAATACAAAATCAACACAAAAATCAATGTTTGTGTTACACACGAAAAGTTACTAACATGTCACCCCAGACATGTTACAAATGGCACTCTGGACATGTTACAAATGGAATGTACTTTCCTATTCCACCTTTTCTGCAATTATTTTAACAAATCCCAGTGAGTCTTTCAGAAGGTTTCATTTTCTTCCAAGACTGATGAAGTATCAGATCCAGTTTCTGCTTTGTTTTTGGTGGGAAGCTTTTCCTCCAAGTCTTAATAGACTTAAAGTTTTTACTGGGATCCCATTGTTTTTGGTGGGAAGCTTTTCCTCCAAGTCTTAATAGACTTGAAGTTTTTACTGGGATCCACACATAGCACAAAGTTCATTAGCTATAGACTGCTGAGACTGATTACCTCTTTCTGTTGGATAGTATTTGCATTTGTGTCCATAGGTACATTTCTTCCCATAAGGACAGGGTTGCTTCTTGTGTTCTCCAACACTTGGCTTCTTCCTGAGAAAACTGTCCAGATTTTGGCTGTGACAGCCAAGAGGACTGTCAGGAGGCATGTATGTTGAGTCTTCTTGTACTGCAAGCACAAGTTTAATGAGATTAAAGTTTTTCACAAGATGGTGAAATCTTGGTGACACCAAAACTGGTGTAATGTCCCTAGATACCTTAAAGAATGGGAATTTGTATACTCACATTTTATATTGGATGCTAGCAATGTATTTCCCTTTCACTGGTAATGGACTGCTAGGCTTTGCCTGCTTCTGAATAGCCAGTTATTTTGATGTTTATTGAACTTGCTTTTGCTTTCAATTTTAATTTTCTGTGTTCATGCTCTGATAAGATATTAACCTGAGTTGTAGTTTTCATTTTAAATGAAACTCTTGTTCCTTGCATTTACACTGGCAAAATCTAGTTCCTCTCATTGATCTTGCTTGATTCTACTTTATCTATATAAAATTCCTCTGGTATGCTGCCAACAATATGAACTTTACTGTAGAGAAGTAGGCAACCTATGCAGACCCTTGGTTTCTCTTGCTTTTTCTCACTAACTGAAAGACCATTCCGTAATCCCAAACTCTTCTAAATTAGGGAGTTTCTCTACATTATAGCTTTTATCACTACAAGATTCACAGTAAAGGCTGCTTTCAGTTAACTCATCTGTAAAATGGGTGCATAGGGCTTTCAGGTGGGTACTCAGACATGATACTTTTTTCATACTTCTCCTTTGTGTGCTGCTGCCAACAGAAGCTGATGTACTTTAATGGTGCTAACCCAATGGGCTGCTAGGGTTTGCCTGTTTTTTTCTTTTTCTTTTCCTTTTTTGTGGTGTTCATGGAATGGAAAACATCAAGTGCAATGAGTGCTATTGCAAAGAGGTTCAGAGGCTTAACTAGCAGGATACACCAAAATTTTTTTTAAATTTCATTTGAAATCGACACCAGCCATGCTTTCTCGGTGGCCCCACTTTACATCATGGTGCCAACTGAATGCCACAGAAGTTAAGAACAAATAGGTGACAATAACTAACCTTTTGATAGCATGTGGTATAGTTTTGTTCCTGTATTTTTCTTTTCCCACCACGTTTCACAATGCCACAGGCTTCTTCATGAAATCTGACAGTGACAGGAAAGGGAAAGATTTTAAGAAAAAAGAAATATCATTTCCTAGTATCACCTGTGTGATATGTAGCCATTGTTCTTTTCGTTTTATTGACTGACATTTAATATTATTTAGGAATCTCTCTCTCATCCCTCTTCTTCCTGAAGACAGTTTCCCCAGACAAAAAGCCTCTAGTGTTTGCTTTTATAATGAAACTTTATTCATATTTTTATCAATTGTATTTTTTAATAACCCAGATATAATGGTGAGGGATCCAATATAAAATCCTATAATAAAATAAAGAAGCAAAATTATATAGGAGAAACTAATGTATACTATTGTTTGTGTGATCAGGTTGGCATATTTTGAAAGGGTAAAACACTCTGCCGTACTTAGTTTTTCTCATGAAACTGGAATAGGAATAACTAAATCAGGTTTAACTTATCTGTGCTTACATTGGTCAATGCTACAGGTGGACACTTCTTTTGTCATAAAACGTCATATTTCAATAGAACTTGAGTTGATGCTGCACTCTGGTGCCCAGACTCTTTGTGGCACTTTCAGTCCCAAAGCAGGAGACCCTGAGATTTGAAGTACTGCAAAACACATAGGAATGTTCAACATTTCAAAGAAACATTTGCTAGGTGTCAGCACACATGCACTTGGGCTGAGGGTTCAGTGTTTAAAGTATAAGTATTATTTCTCTCTTTCTTCCTTGCACCTACAGGCCAACCCATACGGCTTATTGCGGTATAAACACATAGTAAACCCCTACCTCAAACCACATATGAAAGGGGTTTCAGACCATTCTAGATCCCAGAATGCCACTGTTCCATTTGTAACGCTTCACCACAGATTGGCTCTAACGGCTTTGTCAAACTTGCAGTTTTGTAGGCTTCTCCTGCAAATCGTAATTTCATCCAAGCTATGTGGATCTTCATGTACTACAGTACAGACAGCAATTTTCTGCTACACATTTTGGTAATAATATTATGTAATGTTTAATTATATCAAAGGCTATTTTATTCCTAGTTAAAAGAGTGTTCTCTGAGTATATCTTATCCATTATTAAATCACAGCATTACCTCTTTCTGTAAGTAATATTAAGCACCCTGTTGACTTCAAACTCTCTGTAAATGTATACAACCCACTGCATTTGTCCAGTGAATATTATGGAAGTTTTAACTTAAGTTCCGTGTTGAAAAGCAGTAAAGGAAAACCTACTGGCCCTTCCTATTTTGAGTCAAAATATAAGAGCTCTGAAAACAGATTAAAAGCAGGCTATTTCTGATTATTTCTTTTCTAATATTGAGCTGAAATTAGGATGTAGCATGGTCCCTTCTTCTTTTACTGATGATTTGTTATATTTAAAGTGCCTTCTTGCAAAACATTCCCTAAGGCATGCCAGGTATATAGTGCAATGTGCCAAATAAAAGGAATATTTTTCTGTTGGTGTAGAAAACAGAGGCATAAAAATATGAATACCCTAGGAAATTCATTATGACAGAGTTCGCTGTGACTTCCACTGTTCAGAGAAATGGGATTAGACTTTGTTAAAGAATATTTGACTCCCAAATAAATTTTGAGTGCTTTGATGTCACACAGAATATCAAGACAAAAAGGATTTCTAAAGGGATCAAATAAAATACAACTGGATTGTCAAGATTCAAACAGCGAAAGAACAAAATGTTTTTAAGATCAGGTTTATAACCTGTTTCTAGCTTTTACCATGAAAGAATTCTAGGGTTCAGAAACAATGTGTTGTAAATTCTTCAGCCAATTAGCTCAGTGAGTTACTACTGTTTATAATGCACAGAATGTGGAAGGCTGTTTTGCAGTTGCACCAAGCTGGATTGTTAATAACAGGAAGCTAGCACTTCTTAGTACAGTGGATCAGCTACATGTGAAAATAAATGTAAAAAACCTGGAGGGGAATGGCTGCAGACTGAGATTAGCCTTTATTTAATTTAACATTTGGGGGTCTAGCACACAAATGAGCATTTTAGTAGGCTTCATGGTGGAAGTTGCTGTCATTTGTAAAATATTCTGGCCAATTAGCTAATAGTGTGCTTGGATTTCTCCTGTTTTGATACAGTAATACTAAGTACATTGTGAAGCCCAATTATACAAATCATCCCCATATGCCATACCAGTCTTTCTTTATGAACTGTGTTTATAAATCCTGTGTGAGGAAATGTGTACTTCAGCAATTTAGACCATGTGTAAAAACATAGCCAATAGGATTGTCAAGAAAACAAGTTCCAGCATAGGAAATCTTAATGTGTTCCGCTACAATAACGTGAGTGTGTCGTGTTGTGTGAGTTTTCTGATTAAATGCATATTACTTTATAGTGTTTAACCTATTTAGGTGCTTCCGTTTCCCTGTTCGTTCTTTCTTTTTTTCTTTTTAGGATCCCACTTTGGAGTTTTTGAGAAAATTTGGAATCGGGCTAGTTTCAGGAACAATTGCCTCAATTATTAATATCCCTTTTGATGTTGCAAAAAGTAGGATTCAAGGGCCACAACCCGTTCCTGGAGAGACCAAGTACAGAACCTGTTTTAAAACTATGGCAACAGTCTATAAAGAAGAAGGGTAAAACATTCTTATTTTAAATCATAGTCAGGCCTTTGTTTTAGTTCATACAGATCCATAAAATCATGTTGTTATATGTCAGATCTGTTGAGGGCCATAAAGCCTCCCTGAACTCATGTAGCAAGAACATGCAATGTAATATTTCAAGGTGTATTTTAAAATGACCAAAAAACCTATTCCTACTTAATCTGACCTTTTTTAATATCTGGAAGTTTATGATGATGTGTTGTTAAAATGTATGTTCTACAAACAAATGCCCAATATATCCCAAATACAACATTTATGCTTGGTAACATTAAAATTAACCCTTCATTCTACAGATACAAAATATGAGTAGAAAAATAGCATATTTCTAAGTTAAACTCTCTATTTGTAACTTATGCAGGTTTCTATGCATTGAGAATGATTGTTGAAATGAGTGAATTGGACACAGAACTTTGTGGCAATAACTTTTCTCCAACTTTTAAATATTTCTCAAGTGAGGATTGAGTTGTAGCTTTGATACTCAATTATAGCAGTCATTTTGTTCATGTAATGCAGCTGTTGTTAGCAGACTTGTCTTGAAAGTAAAACCATCTCACTGATTAAAGTCCTGTTTCTGATTGGATGGGATCAGACCATAGCTTTTGTAACTCAGTGTTAGCTTCTCCTCATGTGATTTGCTTCCATAAAATGTTAATATGGAGATACAGGCAATTATTTGAAATTATACATGTTCCAGTAAGTGCTAAGCCAGCATCTTACAAAGCAGATGCTAACATTCTATTCACTTTTTAAAGCAGAAATGTTGTTTCAAACCTTTTTTATTATTTTTATTTCTAATACAGATTTCTGGCTTTGTACAAAGGGTTGGTTCCCAAGATCATGAGGCTTGGCCCAGGTAATGTTTCTTCTATGAATCCTGTGTTTTTATTTCATCATAAACCCTAATTACCTATAAAACAAATGAAATACTGTTAAAAAGCCACAAAATCTCTCCCTTAATCTTTGAATTATTAATTTATTTTAATGAATATTTTAAATGTATTAAGATATATATGCCTACAAAAGAATATGCAAGCATGTACAACCTTGGGAATTGCTGAGGGATGTAATGATCTAATTTGTGAACAAATTGGGTAGGGAAAGTATGCAAATAGTTGTGCCAGAAAAACTTCCAGGCACCATTTAAACATTTTTAAAAGCTGTGTTTCATGTAATATTTAGAGCCCAATTCACTAAAACTATTGTGGCACTGTTGGTGCCTGCCACTTCAAGGGCTGAGCCAAGCAGCCGGCAGGTGCTTGATTGCAGTGTCCATTTTAGATCTCTGGCTGCCTCTATAAACAGAGCAGTTCGCTGCTGGCAGGCCAGGCAGAAACATCACCTGGCTGCAAGGCTGTATGCAGCATCCTGGAGGTAAGGGCAGGAGCTTAAGGGGATGGTTTGGAGGCTCTGGGTCCTGGGCATGACCTAAAACTGCACCCTGCCAGGAGTGGGTGGCCTGGTGGGGCTCTCAGTGGCGCACGAGTCCCCAGGAAATACCAGGCTAGTTACCACCCCGGTGAAAGGTGGGTTGGGGTGCCTTAATAACCCTAGCTCCCACAACTGGGTGGGTTATACCATAGTAGGGTCAAGAAGGCAGACCCAGGGTAGAGAGTGGGCTAGAGGTTCAGAGGCCTGACTCGAAACACCCTCGACTAGTCAATGCTGGGGCCAGGACCAGAAAGTTCAAAAGGGCCAGGGGTGCGCTGCGAGGGATGCCCAGAGCTGAGGGCCTGGGGTTTCCAGCTGGTCTTGGAGGTGAGGCCAGGGCCTGTGTGGCACCCACGCCCAAGAGGAGGAAGAGCTCAGGGAGCTAGGCAGCCCACAATAAGGGAAGAGTAGGCTGCCTGATTGGAGGGATCTGGTTGGGGTCTGGACTGAAGGATTCTGGGGCCCAGTGTGGGGCTGGTGATAGTGTAATAACTGTGGGTGCCATCTGTGAGGCTTGGGCAGCAGTGTAGGGGAGGAATGGAGCCACAGATAGTGCCCCCTGGCATTGGGGCAAGAATGGGCAGCCTCCCACCTAATTAACAACATAATTATGTATCATCAAGACAAGGAGGCAGGCAGCTGGCCCAGAAACAGGTGGGCAGGCCAGTGGTAGACTGGCCCTGAGACAGACCCCATTACAATACTAAAATGGTCACCACAATCAAACACTTACTGGCTGTTTGGCTCAACCTATAAAGTGGCAGGCACCAGTGCCCTGTCACACACCTCCCCCCACTTAAACTCACATCACCCCTCAGTAACCTGGGCTTCCAGCCCTCTATTAATATACCAGCCACTGGCCCCTTTCTGGGCAATTGGCTCTTGTGCTTACACAGCCGGGGCTGGCCCTTGCACTGGCCTTCAGGCTTATTCACAGTTCGGGCCTTCTCAGTGCACTCCTGGGACTGCCCTTCTACTGTCCCTACTAGACTCCATAACTCTGGGCTCCACGCCCTATTCTCTATCAGGGTCTCAAACCCTACCACTATAGGGGGAAGGTAGCGCTGTGCTCAGCTGTCAGGCTGATGTTTCCTAGACAATGCACCAATGTAACGGGGCATTCTCAGGGCCAGTCTACCATTGTCCCGCCCACCTGTTTTTATGCCAACCACCCGCCTCCTCCTGCCACACCTTAATGATACATAATTAGGTTGTTAATTAGGTGAGAGGCTGCCTATTTTTGCCCCAATGCCAGGGGGCACTATCTGCAGCTCTGTACCTCCCCTACACCACAGGGTAAGCCTCCCAGTTGGCATCCACAGTTCTTAACCTCACCAGCCCCACACTGGGCCCCAAGAATCCTCCAATCCAGATCCCAAACAGATCCCTCCAATCAGGCAGCCTACTCTGTTCTCATTTTGGGCTGCCTAACTCCCTGAACTCTTCCCCCTCTCAGGCGTGGTCCCCCGGGACCTTTGGCCACACAGGCCCTGTTCTCACCTCCAAAGCCACTCATAAATCCCAGGCCCTCAATTCTGGGTGTCCCTCATGGAGGGCACCTGGCCCTTTTGACCCTTCTGGTCCTGACCCCAGCATTGACCAGTTGAGGGTGTTTTGATCCGGGCTTCTGAGCCTCTAGCTCATTCTCTAACCTGAGTCCTCCCTCTTGGCCCTACTATGGTTTAACCCACCCAGTTGTGGGAGCTGGGGTTATTAAGGTGCCCCAACCCACCTTTGACCAGGGTGGTAACTGGCCTGGTATTTCCTGGGGACTCATGCACCACTGAGAGCCCCACTAGGCCACCCACTCCTGGCAGAGTGCAGTTTTAGGTCATACCCAGGACCTGGAGCCTCCAAACCATCCCCTTAAGCCCCTGCCCTTACCTCCAGGATGTTGCATACAACCTTGAAGCTAGGCAATGTTTCTGTCTGGTCTGCCAGTAGGTAAACTGCTCTATTTATATAGGTGGCCAGAGATCTAAAATGGACACTGCAATCAAGCACCTGCTGGCTGCTTGGCTCAGCCCTTAAAGTGGCAGGCACCAACAGTGCCCTGCCACAACTATTTTATGCCTCTCTGGCATGAAAGGTGCCCTGAGTATAAATAGCCCCCTAAGGACACCCTGTGTACAGGGAATTCTCTCTGGCTGAAATAGGTCTAGCATTTTCTGAGGGGTAACTTGAGTCTGAGGGGTACCTTGAGTAACAAGGCATACTTTGAGTCTAAACAGGTTGAGAACCCCTGTTCTAGAATAATGGCTTAACCTTTGCCCTTCTACCCTACTCACTCTGGTCTCTGTCCCAAGTGGAAGAATTGAGCAACTGGAGCTAAATCATTTTTGATTTCCAGTCTTTTTTCCAGGCTGGTTTTGATTAGTCCTGGGCTGTGTTACTAGAGCTTTTTATCTGTATAGGGGGCACGTCTACATGAGACACTGAGTGCACAATGGCTGCAAAATACCGAGCAGTAGTGCATCACAATACAGACAGTGTTAATACACTACTGCACAGTATTATTAGGCTAGTGCATAATAGCATCACCTAAAAGACATTTGCCAGCACTGCTGTGTGGTAACTCCAGTTACTGCGCACTTATTTAGTACTTGCTCATACAAGGACTACACAAATATGTAGTAACAACTGCACAGTCACGTCTCGTATAGACGCATCCAGATGATGCAGAACAAATTGGAACCAAATCTTATGTCTGTGAAATGGTATTTCTAGGTGGAGTAGGTGGCTCAATAGGCAAGGGCACAACGATTTAAAAGCTAATAGGGACTCTGTTTCTTAATAGCAGCTGGTTGCTTACATATGGTATTTTGCATTATAGAATACCATGTGAATTTTTCCTGTCAATCTTTATGAAACCATTTACTTCTACTAAGACCTGGATTGTACCTAGCTTTTGCTCAGTTTCAAGAGCAGGGACACAAGAAAAACAGGCAGAACTCAAGAGCACAGACCTTTCTTCCTTCAATATAACTGGTTTATGGGAGGCAGAAAGAAGGCATATCCCTGTTTTCTCTGTACCAGCCAACTCAATTGATTTTGTAATAACAGAACCAATCCTATTGAGTACTCTGGACCTAGAACCGACAAAGCAGCTGGGCATATTCTTAACAACTTAATAGGCTCATATAAATTTTATTTTCAGTATGAAACAAAA
>NW_017729025.1:59654401-59655558 GCF_001723915.1 Gavialis gangeticus
AAGAAGGCATATCCCTGTTTTCTCTGTACCAGCCAACTCAATTGATTTTGTAATAACAGAACCAATCCTATTGAGTACTCTGGACCTAGAACCGACAAAGCAGCTGGGCATATTCTTAACAACTTAATAGGCTCATATAAATTTTATTTTCAGTATGAAACAAAAGGTAATTGCTTCCACCTATAGCACAAATGTTTTCAGGAAGGGAGGTATACAAGCAAATCACATTGAAGAACTATTTGAAATCAGACCTTGTTTGAGTTCAGGCTATTTCTGCCAGACTGTGCATCTGTGAATTGTTGTGAGAAGTCTTATGCAAACTTTTAGTTTGCTCTGTCTGGCTACCTGTGAAGCTTCATCAGGTGGCTGCTGTTACTGCACTGGTGTTGCTGTTGCAGCCATGATGGTTTAGGAATCTGAACAAAGCAAGATTGAGGAGCAGATGTACTATCTTTTATTGTTTAGTAGAGGGAGATAGTTGTCAGTATACACCTTATGTAAGCAGAGTTTCTTCAGGTAAGTCTCACCAGCCATTTCATATGGTTGTTCTAGGACCCTGACAATCCAGTGTAAGCAAAAAGTTCAACAGAAGTCACTGTATCTAGCTTTTCCAGAGAGGGACTGCATAGTTGTGCCATCTAATCCAACAGACAAAATCTGTGAAGAAGAAAACCACATGTACCCTTGCACTTTCACTGACACATAGATTAGAGCATGTTACCTTAGTTCATATTAGGCAGAATTTGGCTGTTACCTTCCAAAATTATCTAAATGTAGCAGCCTATTAATATGATAGGCAGTTTTGTGTATTTGTTCAAAAATCAACCTTTGTTAAAAGCTTGCAAGGTAGATGTTCTTGGTGTTTGAATCAATATGTCATGTACAACAGAACTGATTGTGTAGTTTTAGGAATAGGTTTATGTAATAGGCATGGCCCCTTTTTGGGAGGGCATACTCATGGGGGTCTAGGACTTGGAAACAGCGGGGGGGAGGCAGGGGACCACATTAACCTCTGCTGATGGGGGAAGAGCAGCCTACTAAAGAGAATCTGAGCTTCTTGCCCCTGTCCAAGCAGAATCCTGAGCTCAGCCACCCTGGGGCTCCCTACAGGAGTGGGGGCAATAGTTTCATAGTTTCATAGATTTAGGGTCGGAAGG
>NW_017729025.1:59655569-59664632 GCF_001723915.1 Gavialis gangeticus
CCTCTTGGTTGGGGGGTCTGTAGTAGACCCCCACCGTCAGATGGGGAAGCAAGTAGCATCGTCTTTCCTGCCTCATGGTGGGAAGTTGAGGAGGCTCTATATTTCCTTGCCACTCCCCTTCTCCTTCACCTAGATCCTACAGGCTCTGTACCATGGAAAGTGTGCTGGTGGGGAGGGGGGATATTATGCTGACTGCTAGAGAGGCAGCAGTGTTGATTGTTACCTGTCACAGTGTAGACTCCCTGCACTTCAGGTGCTGCTATTCTGGCACTGGTACAGGCATGGGCTCTGGCTACTACAGCTAAGGAATGGGCAGTACTGTATTGGGGAGGTTAGTGGGGTGTGAACCCCATGTGCTGATTTGGAAGGGGTCCCAGACCATCTGACCATAGGGAGACCACACCATGGGAACTGCTACAACCACTCCCCAGCTGCAGCAGCCAGAGCTCATGCCCCTATCATATACTGCCATTGTCCAGCTGTTAATATAATATCCCCCTGATCTTCACCCCACTCTGCCCAGGGTGGGCTATGCCTCTACCTGTCCCTGATCCCCCATCACCATCACCACAGGTCTGGTCAGCACAGAGTTGGAGAGAGCCCAAGGGAGCCATAAGAGCTTCCTCACAACCCCTCTCCCTTTGATGAGGACCCAGGTCCTTCCTCCCTACACCAGTGGCAACAATTGAAGAGGAGGTGTGATTGCATCAAAGCAGCCTCTTTGGATCCCCCCCACCCCACCACCACCACCACCTCCATGGGCATACTTGTTCCCTCAGTTCTCTTATTGCTGAGTTTTAATTACACTTCAGGTTCTACCAGAGGGGTGGTGTGTTTATTGACTTTTGTTACACAACCTCCGAGACATTTGGCAGGAAAATGTTAAAACAAAGTACCAGAACACATAAGAGAAATGCACTTAAAGCTGAAAGGAATCTTGATGCAATATATAAGCTTTTCATGTAAACTTTTTTTGTTCTAAACTATTAAATCGTGTATGGTTTAAGAATTGGTGGTTTGAGAGAATCCAGGGAATTCTACTGATCCAGTTTCACTATATTCCAATTTACAATTTCACTACACCTGAAATGACTTTATACTTGTTTTATAAAATAATGACAGCATTACATTTTAAACATAATTAAACAATGCCCTCTTTTTTAGGTGGTGCTGTGATGCTCTTGGTTTATGAGTATGCTTATGCATGGCTTCAAGAAAACTGGTAATTGGAAGTAGTATGTCTAAAATCATGTACTCGTTGACATAATGGACATGCTGAAAATATGTTATGGTCACGTTAGGGGTAAAGGATCTAAATAATTAAAGCAAAATATAATTGAGACTTTCATGCTACAAGGTGCTCAGTTCCCTCTGGAGAGGATTCATCACTGCAGAACTGGACCTTCAGGCGCTGATCCAACAATGCATTTAAGCACATGCTCAGTTTTGAAGGCATGAGTAATACAGCTGTTATGCTTAAGTGCTTTGCTGAATCATGGCCTCGCTGTTCAGGAAATAGATCAGGGAAACATAGAAATAAGTTAGTATCTCAAGAATAAACTAAATGTTATGGGCACTTGATTGTGTCATATAGTAAATGCACTGATTTTTTAAACTTGTGATCACTTCAATTGACTTTCAGAGGAATGCAGCGGGGAAAATGTATTAATCACATGGAGTCAAAGCCTAAACTGGTATAAATTGGTATAGCTCCATGATTTATAATTGAGGACCTGGCTTAGCTAACAAAAAACCTGGATCCAATCAATTTTAATGCCAGCTGAACATGTTGTGAAGTGTCTGCAAGTGATATGCAAAAGAGAACATCAGGATCATCCTTCTGCTTCAAATAATATCCTACTGTCAAACTCCTACATATTTTAAGTTATACATATAACATAATCCAGGTCAAAGAAAAATTCTGAATATAATTTAATTGAGCTGAATTTCCATCCTTGCATAAAAGTTCAGAACAATCACTGAAGGAAAAACTCAATAAGCAAGAAGTTTAATTCATTTGGGCCATAAAGAGCCTGACTGTGAAACACTTACCCAGTTAGTGAGGAGTTAATCACATAGATAAATCCACTGAACTCTGCCTCAGAAGGAATACAGGTTTCCCTTGGTTTATGCTGTACATGTGTTCTTGGAAGAAGGCGCATAACTCAAATTTGCATAAAGGGAACCCACTTTACAATGTAACAAAAAGGGATATGTTCCAAGACCTCGACTGTACTGACCCCCAGACCCATTTCTACCACTTTTGCAAGACAGTTTTGGTACTTACCAACAGCAGACAGTGCACACAAGCACAGGGCACTATCATAATGGGGATGCCAACTACAGAAACACGTGTCTCATATAACAAGCAAGGACCACAGATCCACAAAGGAGACTATATTTTGGTGTGTGTCATTCCCACAATGCACTGCACAAAGCAGCTGACTGTTGGCTTCCACCACACTGGTTGCATAAGAGTGAATTTACCTTGCATATAACAAATTTTTGGTATAAAAAGGGTCATCGCATAAGAACAAGTTCGCACATACAGAATCTGCATAAAGCAAGGAAACCCTGTATTTGAAATCTGTGAGGTTTTCACAGTTTTTGCACCTGTATTTGAAAACTGCCATGTTGGTCTGAGGACATAAGAAGACAAGAATCTTTGGGTAAGAGCATTTCCAGAGGTGAAGCCCTGTCCTGTCAAAGTAAATGATGGAATTTCATGGATTTTAACAGGACCAAGGTCTCACCTCAACATTTTTCCTCCCCCCACCCCTAATCTTTTTTTTTAACCTTCACTTATAAAAAAAATAAAATTAAAAAAATTGGAACAAGAAGGGGAAAAAGGAATATTTTATACCAGTGTTTCACAGCTTTTTTTAGGTTGGCAATCCTTTATTCAAAGCCAAAAAATTAATGTCTTCCTATTACATTTACTAGAAATCTAAGTGTAAAAAATGTGTTAAGCATAACAATAATCACCCTGCATAATGTGTGTGTTTCAAGTTCTCAGAGGATCCTTGCCATTGAAAGGGAAGGGTATGCTGAGAGTGGGAGAAAGATGTTTTTCCCCTACATAATATAATAAAACTTTCAAACCTCATGACCACCCTGATTGGCTTTTGTGACCACCCTGGGTGGAAGAACACTGTTCTATACTGATGTCATATGTGCAGACTTAATTAGATAACTGTAAGCCTTTCTAAAACGTTTATTTCTATAAATACTGAACACTGTTACATTTGTTTGTTTTCCCAGATATTCTTTATAAACATAGACCATATTTCATATATATTTTCCTACTTGTTATTGTTCTATTATCTGTTTTACATCATTTGAAATATGATACACTGAATTTCCATCATGCTTACTAAAGTCAAAGTTTAGTTTCACATGCTATATCACCAATCTGTTGTTCTTAACATGTCTTTTTCAGTACTAGAAAATATGTATTTCTTCTACAAATAAATAATTCCAGCTACCTAGACTTTTTTCTGACAAGTGTACATGTATTTTGAAAGTGTTGGAAATACTTATGGTATCACTATAGACTGTACTGGCGCTGGATAAATTTACTTGTCCTTCCTCATAGATAATGACTGAACTTTCTCTTCAGTAAATTCTAGAACAATATCTTTCTACATTATAATTTTTGAGTGACAGCTCACATGTAAACTCTGGAGTCATAGCACTTAAAAATGTATTATAAAAGCAAAAACATTAGAAACAGAAATGCATTCTCAGCATTTTCAAGGATTCCTGTGCTGACATGCACAGAGAAAGTGTGTCTTTTGTCTTGATGTGACCACACTGACGGCTCAAACCTGTACCACTTCACTAGCTAAAATCAACAAATTGAGATCTGTTCCATTTTGTTATTTTATTCCAGTTCTTAGGCTACAATTCTTCAGTTGATCATTTTATTATCAATACTTACCCAGGATAGGAGATACTGCTCAGAAAGTTTTAAAAATAAAAACCCAAAATACATCATAATTATTCTTTTATTAATTTAGAGCATTCAAAATATAAAAATAAAAGGCTTTGAACATACTGTATATACATACACAGCCTTCTGTTTTACATCCTTTCCAACGTGATTTTTTTCAATTATAGTTCAGCTTGATCTTTTGCTAAGAGGCCCATTAGAAAGCAGAAACATAGAATGTTTAAAAAAAAAAAGAAAAGAAAAAAATGTGTCTTTTTAACCTGTTCAAGCCCACTTTACATTATTTTGGTGCACCACTGATCTGATTCATATTTAGACTAAGGCTATTTTTCACCACCAAATTGGAAGCATAAAGGGGCCTTCGTGAAAATGATTATCAGGCTTCATTGACCTCTCTGGAAGATTTGGATGCTCTGAGAATGCCAAACTGAGCCCTTCATGTGCACACTGTAGCAAAATATCTGTGTAATACAGAGCTAAATTATGTCCTCATTTACACTGGTACAAAGCCAGAATAACTCCACTAATGTCAGTGTTTTCCCTCCAGATTTACACTTATGTACCCAAAAACCAAGTTGGACCCATACTTACCATTTAATAACTGAAACCCTTCCCATTCCTTTTTATTTTAAAGTGACTTAAAGCTGTAAAACTGCAAAGCTAATACGTTAAACCTTTCAGTTTATCCCATAAATAATCTCTAAGAAAAGTCCTTGGGCAAAGAAAATTATGCATGTTAATGTGGATTCAAAAATATATGTTAAAAAAACCTACATGAAACAATTATAAATAGCTCTGTAAAGACCAAGTTAATCTACCTCTGTTCATTCTGAATAACACTTTGCTTCATAAAGCCCCTTTGGCTTCCCTGATGGAGTAAGATATTAATCAACATGAGAAAGAGCTGGCCCTAAGCAAACACATATGCAAATGCTGTATATCCATACAAAGAATAATTACAAGGAATCTCCTCAACTCATATAAACTGTCCCTAGCTCCTAGGAAGAAAAGACCAGCAACAGTTTACACCACCTGAGCATCTGGCCACTTCAGTATAATTTAAAGGCATATTTGTGCCTCTTGGGAACCATAGGATAAGAGACTCATTCTACCTGGAACAGCATCTTACATTTTATGGATCAGAAAAGAAAGTAAGTCAGACATTCAGAATGGTCACTGGTAAAACAGGGTTTTAGGACTTAAAATCTATACTTTGGGAAAGTTTATTTTCCTCTTTCCCTCCTCCCCTTTGCTGTACTGCATTTCTGTTGATATGTTGCTGAATACAGATGAGCTTTTTCATTCAGGATTTATATTTTTCAAAAATAAGTTTAAAATTCAATATTATGTAGTGGTAGAGTAATGTAACTGTGATGGTCCAGGAATTATGTGAAAAGCAAGGAATTTAGGGTGATTTTTTTTTATTAGACCAACTGTATGGTTAGGATGCAGTTAGATGAGTTTGTGAACACAAAGCGTTCTTTATCAGATCACTTGTATTCAAAAGCTTATCTAACTTTATCCCAACCATTCAGCTAGTCCAATAAAACAGATCACACTAAAAGCCTTGCCTCTCTCTTTAAAATTTAAAAAACTCAAAAACTACAGCAGATTTTGGCAACAAAAGTATTTACTCTTTTTCCCTTAATTTTTTATTTCTGCTTTGAGTTTGTTACTACGGCATATGCTTAGAGTTAAGACGCCATCCTCTTTAATGTGGAATGAAAATGTGAAGTAACTCCATTTAAGTCTCTGGAGTATCATTCATGTACAGCTGAGACCAGCTTCAGGTCCTCTGATTACAGGCCCCACCTTAGCAAAGTTCTTATGCATGTGTTTTAACTTTTGTTGTATGCTGTGAGATTTAAGCATGGCTTTAAATTAAGTACATATCAATGTGTTTTGCTGAATAATGATGGATTTAAGCATATTTTTAAATAGCTGCTGAAGTCCTTTGCTGAACTGGGGCTTAAGCCAATGAAAAATTTGCTGAACTGCAGAATCTGGCCCAGGGTATTTTATTTTTTTTAGGTACAGGCTATACCTGTGGTCTGTGTATTAAAGGCCAGTTGATTCAACTGGCTTTTTGTGCAAAGACCAAAAGTAATGATGGTCCTTAAAACCCATCTGCATTCCACTGCACATAATATATGCATATCATGTATACATTATTATCTTTGTAGAGTTATGGAAATCTGCCACTGGCCTTTCCAGTTATAAATAAAAGCATGATGTTTGTATAGAAATGGCTGTATCTCATCTTTGCATTACCTTATTGTTTAATATGGGTAGGAAGGAATAAGAGATGAATTGAAGACTTTTAAAATTTCTGTCTAGTAATATAGTTTTAAATTATTGCACAATGATTATAAAAACACACAATATATTAATATTCTGTGAAGGATATTAAATATTATGCCAATTTTAAAATATTTCTCTTTCATGCTCATGTTTTACATGTCTTCAAACATGTAGTAGACTTTCTAGACTAATATTCTAAAATTATTGCCCAAGGAAAACAGATACGTTTTAAAGGTCCAGAATATTAGTTCTCTTGGGGGGGTAGTGGAAAGTAGGGAAAAAATTAAAGCAAACTAATTAGGACAGATATTTTTTTTTGCCAGGGAACACAGAAATACAGAAAGGGAATTTGTTAATATTAAATAATATGTATTTGTAGTACCACCACCAATAAAACTATGAGTGAAACATGCTTCTTATGTAAAACAATGTAAACTTTACCAAGAGCCATTCTGACATTCATTAAAGCAGAAACATTAAGACAAGTTTTTCTTTTAAGAATGACAATGTAAACCTGGGCCTGAAACTGCTGAACACAGGTAAGCCAACAATGATAATACAGCTGTGTTTCACAGTGGTTATGTTAACTTTAAATGATTTTTAGGTGTCTCTGCACACATTTCGCATTAAACTTAGGCTTCTCTCTATGGGTCTCAGGTTTATTCAGATATTTTCCACCCTTTTCTCTTTTGTACATTTAGTTATATCATGATTCTATGAGGATTGGTACAGGTTAGGAGAGTTACTTGTCTGGTTGTTTGCTTTGACTCCTGTGCTGAAGAAACAAAATGTCTTTTTTCAGATGTTGAAACCTGCACTGTATGCACAAAACATGATAAAAAAAACCTGCCTACGCCTCAGTCATCAGAGGCTGTAGCCAACACCAAGCAAAGACACAGAAAATAGCTAGAAAGTCACCTTTTAACATAAAAAAAGAAGTAGAAATGTACTGTGGGGTGGAAACACAAATGCTGTCCGAAGCCTATATTTACAAATGGATAAAAAATACAAACATGTTACTGTCTTTGTAACCATGATGAAATACAGGAAGAATCTGAGAGCCACATATTGCTTTGCTTCTATATTTGATTACCAAAAACTAAACAAATAAACAAAAAACTCTTAACAATAACAGTGGATCGTGTAACCTTGTTGATAAAGATTTTTTTCTCTAGAGACAGATCATTGACAAATACCTTCTGATTAGTCGCCTTTGCTGATTAGAGGCATAACATGTCTTTCTGTGTTGATTTTTCTTTATTGATTTTATATAAATCTCAACAACAATTGCACATTTAAAAAGTTTTTGTTGATCAAGAATAAATATGTGTGGTTTAACCGATGAATAGACAAGAGTTTCATGAGCCCTTTGAGAGATGTAAGATCGTCTTTACTTAAAACAGTGCAAGGGCAACAGCACACATCTATCCATTTCTTATGTTGTTTTTTATGCTTTCAGTCCCACAGATTTTGTGGGAGAAAAGTCTGAGGAGAAGGGGAGGGAGGGCAAGGATTTTAAATGTCACCAACACAAAAGATCAGTCTGGGAGTCAGGATTAAGGGACGGGGAGAAACAAGGTTGAGTTGCGGTTCTTCTAGAAGGAATCCTGTATCAGAGAGCAGAGGCTGTGACAGAGTGACTACCTTCTCTGGCTGTCTGCATGCCCTTGAATGCCAGTGATGCAGGAATATCACAGTTGTGAGGTGTCAGCGGAGTGCCCCCGGCATGTTGCCAGCCATGGCCTGACACGTAACCAGAAGGGGTAGCACTATATGTCATATAAGGTGACACCTGGGCTGGTGTAGGATAAGGAGCCATAGTTGGTGCTGAGACAAAACTGCTGACAGCTGGGAGGCCATTTGGTGCCTGAAAGGGAAGGGAAAAATATACAGATATATTTTTTCTGTTTCAGAGAAAAAGAATTAATAATATTTTTAAATGTTTACACCTTAATGGGAAGGGCAACGGACAAGAAGGAAGGAGACCCAGGCTCTGTACCTGGTTCTGCCACTGATGTCTCTGTCACATTGGACAGTTCACTGCATGTAATCTTAATTTAATTGATGCCAACATCAAAACTCCTGCTGAGGTCCGAGAGACCAGGAGCTCCCCTTCTGTGCCCCAGTTTTCCCACTGGTATTGTGGAGAGATAATAATACTTACCCAGCTTTGTACAGGATGTTTAGATATGTGCTTGAAAAGTACTGTACCTGCTCCTAGTATTCTTAGCCATGGTGTCTTTTTAAATTCACTTCCTAACTTTTTGGTATATGTTTTTGCAGATGAACTCCCATTGCCTTACTGGTTCATCTTTATACAGAATAATTATAGAGTTGAGTATTTACTGCCAGCATCTTATTGTTTTTCCCAAGTTTTTTGTAAGTGAATGGTAATGATTTTTGTTAAATAAATGAGTGTCATTCAGTCTTTTACAGGCATTTTTTAACCCATACACTGTTAACATCTCCTCATCTTCATATATGCCAAACAAGGTCATTTCTTCTTCCAATTTTAATTCATGGAGAACTGTTTAATGTTTCAGCATTATTTTTTTAAAAGGAAGGCATATTACTGCACAAGTAAAATAAAGTTGCTTTTAGTCCTGATTCAGCAAAACTCATAGCATGTGTTATAGTTCCATTCCGCTCAGTTTGAGCACAAACTTAAATAGTTTGGAGAATGAGGTCCATACTGTGTAATGGAGAGAAGTGACAAAGAGGGGGAAAAATTGTTTCTAATTAAATGTCACACCATGTTAAGATTTTTTGTATCTTGCCTGGTTTTCTCTGTCTGGATTTCTGCTTCCCCC
>NW_017729025.1:59664736-59678704 GCF_001723915.1 Gavialis gangeticus
CACTCTCTCTCTCTCTCTCTCTCTCTCACACGCGCGCGCACACACACGCACACAGTGGTTCTTTCTTGACTGTATAGGCCAAATCATAATCTCACATAGACATGTTCTACACCAGCACAATTCTACTGTGACAGATTTTTCTCTTATAACTCACTAATAAAAATAAGAAATAACCCCACTGATGTCAATACAGCATAAAAAGTAAATGTATAAAAGAGGAGAATCCGGCCTTCTCTCTCTAACAGGCTTATTAATACAATTTATACATTAGGAAAAGCAATTGTTTGGGGGGGGTTCAAAAATTATAAATATTTAAGTGAAATTGAAATTTCCTTTTTATCCAAATCCAAATCTGTGATATGAAATTCAGCTCTAGTTATATGTTCCCCTTTGTGTTTCTGACATACAGTTCTTCCTGAGACCTGAACTGTTGTGCTTTCACCAACAGTCAATAATCAAAATCCTTGGAAAACTGCACTATACATTAATACACTTATTTTAATGAGAAAGATTATTTTACTGCATCTACTGGTAAATAATAATACTTGGTCTAAAAGCTCCTAATAGGTTGTCATTATTTGAAGACTCCCTAGCCCGGTCTGATATTATAAAGCACTCTACTGCACAGCATGAAACACAGATGAGCAGTTCCTGTGGTTCTTTTAATGGTAACTGAAAGTGTTTCATAACACCAGGATGAGACAGGCAGGGGAGCTTTTAGATACAGATGATAAAACACAAAAACGCACAGCCATAATGTGAATATAGGACAGAGAATTCAGAAAACCCTAGAAAGATCTAGGAGGAAAACAGATCTAGAAGGGCCCCTTGTGGAGTTTCCTCTGAATTTTTCTGATAGGAGGCCAGGACTTGTGACTAAATGGAACTAGTTGAGCATTCATTCCTCTAAACCAAACCTGTCCCCAGTTGTTTGGACTCCATGTGGTTACCACACACCAGATCCCTTTGTGCGACATTCCATAACAGTGCTGCAGTACTTGGCACCACCCTGGTTGGATTCTGATGAAAAGATCTTGGGATTCCTAAAATACTATGGAGTCATTTGGGACCAGATACTGTTCCATCAATTAGGTGTCTAAAGCAACTTAGGCACCTAAGATCAATTCTTTTCCACAGTTCAAGTCCCCGAAAATTTAATTAATGCACCTACTGAGACCACTCACATGCAAAACTGTCAGTAAGCTTTTCCTGGTCTGATACTCCAGCTGTTGAAACATATCTGGCCATCAGCAAAGAATCTATGATTTTCTAACATGATAGGTCAACATACACACAGCCACCTACTCCTATTTATCTTTGTAAGGGTCTTCCCTAGTATGATTCCATTCCAATGAATAAAATGCAGCTCCAATTATTTTAATTATTGGAACCACTTGTGTATTGTTTTGAATTGAATTTTACCTAGGTTGATATTTAACAAAATAGATCAGATTTGAATGAATATGTATTTATTTTTAAAAGACAAACTATAAAAATATAGCCTGGTTTTATAATTTGTCAAATTAAGACTATTTGCTTCTCCCTCTTTTTTTGAATGCAAACTACTATAATTCAGTGGGTACATCTACACAAGACGCTACATCACCATAGCAATGAGCTGTGGCGATGTCGTTTATCACTCTGGTGACCTAGCATCAGCAGGCACTAACCTTGATGCTGCCAGTACTGCACAGTAACTCATTGCTACTGCACAGTAGGGTCAGAAATGGCCTGTGCGCTGCAGGGACTGCACAGTACCAGCAGGTACTGCACAGTGGGGTGCACATGTAGATGCACCCAGTATGTTTTAATATTAACCAGATACTCAAATACATTGCTTTGAGATTTAGAGTGAAATGTCAGTGATGGTTTTTGGTCAATATGGACTCTTTTGCCTTTTGGATATCAATTCAAATGAGTCCTTGCCTGGAAATGACAGAAATCTGTTATCACAGTGATTCTCAACCAGGGTGCCACAGCACCTCAGGGTGTCTTAAGACCCTTTCAAGTGTGCCACAGGATGCCATGCAATGTTAGTCATGGTTCACAAGATACACACAGAGGTTTCAAATAGAAATCCATAGTGTTAGAAACATTCTGACCTGCTGCGGTCTTTCTGAATTCTTTGCAACAGAAGAATTGCTCAATTATTTTTCTGTGATCAAGAAACAAGAGAAAACAGCTGTCATTTTCCTTTGGTCTCACAAGAGGTGATTTGCGTCTAATGAGGGGTGTCTTGATTCTAAAAGGTTGAGAACCACTGTGTTATCACCTAATAATTCTTTAAATCAGGGATATCAAAGACAAGGCCTGCATTCTGCCTGCAGGTCTTGGACTGGCCCTGTGTGCCATACCTAACATGTGGGGCCAGCCTAGGGCACATGCTGCATCTGGCACTGCACCAGACTGGTCCTGAATGCTAGATCTGGTGCATGAGATCAGTCTGCAGACCCAATCCAGCCCATGGACTGACCCCATGCCCTTCATCTGGTTCACAGGGCTAGATGAGTTTTATACCCTTGCTTTAAATAAATGCATCTTATTCTAAATGTCTTATTCTAGTTCCAGTCTCGCCATGATTTTCCTTTAAATGCCATCACCATAAGTTGGCCTTCTCATGGGCAGTTTCAACAAAGATGCCAAAAGCTGAACTGGCATGGAAAGTGGATTGCTCTTGAGATTAGTTTTGATGAGGCAATGAGAGGAAGATTTCATTGATGCTGACTGTATTCTGAATTGTGTAGGTTAACAGAAAGGTTGAATCTCATCTGTCAAGCTGGCACTTTTTACAAGCACTACATTCACTTAAAAAATAAATGGAAGGAATTAAATTCCACGACCTTGTACGCATTGGATGAATAATTCATCCTGTGTATTTCAGCTGGAGGAAATGAACACGCAAATCCAAACATGGATAATTAGGAGTGAGAGAACCCTATGGAGCTTATGGATTTACAAAACCTTTAGAACTTGTTTTAAGTGCTGAATTTAGTGCAACTTTTTAAAGTTTTGTAAATATTTGTTTTCTTAATTTAAACCATTGCTTTGAAAGGGAAATTTAATTTAAAAACAAACAAACGAACATGTATTTCTAGCTGACTGGGAGACTGTGCTGTGCAAACGATAAAGATCCTTGATTGAAAGTAATTACTGTCCAGTTCCTAGGAAGACCAGGGGAAACATTTGCTTTAAATTGTTGCATCGTCTCAGCATTCCCGTTTGTTCAAAAAGCTAAATGGGACTTACTTGTCAAAATTTCTAAGTCATATTCTACATCTAGAACCTGTGACTTCCTTGTGGTTTGTAAAGTTAACAAAACAGGCCCTCACTACTCTGCATGTAAACTGTCAACATTCTGTTCTGTCTTATGCTGCATTTAAGCCTAATTCACACAACTGCAAATGAAAGGAATATCTTAATTTAAAAGTACTAGGCCCGATAGAACCTCAGTTGGTGCAATTCAGAATTGCTCTCTTAAAGTCACCATTGCTCTATTTTTCACCATATGAAGGTTTGGCCCCAAAAATGTTAGTTGCAAATTTGTTTGATTTTAAGTTGTATATATATTTTTTAACTTAAAGTGAAGTAGAAGGGTTTTGGGAAAACACTGGGGACAGTGGCTGATGTCTGACCCACAACTGTCTTGGGAACAAGCAGCTAACATTAGCCATTTAAAAAAGAAGAAACCCTCTCCCTATCAAAGTTCATTGGAAAAACTCCCATTAACTTCAGTGATGCTGCCTTAACACTTAGAAGGAAAAAATTCCTTGAACTATCCCTTTTATTTCTCTCACAGACTCTACCGACTCTATCTTATTTCTTTCATTTTTGTCTGATCTTGATCGTGTTGTCCCACAGAAATTGGATGGACCAAATTCAGGTCTGAGTTATTCCAGTGGAAATCCTGGATACTATCAGTGAATAAATTATATTATTATCATAGTTTTTCATCCCCAGTTCTTCTTCCCTATCTCATCTTTTGTCTGCTATATATATGTTCTATGAGCATCAAAATTTCAATCTGATAATGAAGAAACTTCCTCACTGGGTTTTTGGCCTGAAGCCAATAAATCTGTGAAATATCATGCAAAGTTATGCTGCTACATTAATGTCTGATACTATTAATTATAGTAGTCCAAATGGATTTATTTCAGAAATCATATTAGTATAAAAGAATACAGAATTTGGTCCTGTATTTCCATACAAAGAAAATAAAATGTGGATCTTAATGTAAGTGTTAAAGACCAACCATGCAACTAGCTCTTAATATTTTGAATGAATACCTTCCATTGCTCTCAGTTACCAAACCATTGCTCTGGTATTCATTATGATATGTTATGAGATAGTTGGAGCCATCATTCTGAAGAAGTGATTTATATTTCTGTGAAAAACAAGCTATAATTTTCTTGAGAGACAGCTTTTTTTTTGCACAATGTCTTCCTCCACTACATATATTATCAACCCTAATGAGCTTGACCAAGTAGTTATGACCCAAACAAAGCTTACCCACTGGAGTTGGCAGTAATTTTGTTTGTGGTCAGTAAAGTAATAGACCTCTGGTGTTATTTCATTTGCATTTTTCAATTTTAATATTGGGTGGATGTAACCCCTCTCTCTTCAGAACACCAAACTTCACATATTACCACTACACTCAGACATGGAGCCATTCCATCAAACTAGCAAAGGTATCAAATGAATCACATTTGTATTTCTGAAAAGAGCAGTTATGCTATAAAACAACAGGTTGGTAGTAGTCTTAACTCTGTAACCCCACAAAAAAGATATTTTCTAACTGCTGATTTTTCAAAATTAAAAGCTTAAACAATTTCTTCAAAATATGAACAGGTATATTCTATATTCTGAAAACACATTTGTTAAAGTAGCTTCTGAAGAAGCAATATGTTTCCACAGCAAAAGAAAGGCATGGCAGAGAGCACTGTTGTATACCTAGTCCTTTGACTAGGACCACATAGAGACTTTGTTTCTCCTGGGAGAATTGCTGCTCTCCCAGGAGAAACCATGAGTATATAGATTTTCAAGTTTTTTCTCCCACAGTAAAAATGGCCACTTCAGGAGAAAAATAACCTGGGAACAACCAAGACAGAGTCTCTTGGGACAGTGAATGTCTGTTCATGCCACGGCTTCTCTCAGAAGCGAATATAGTCCTCCAACTTCTTCTTGTCCCCTGTAAGAACAGAGTGTGTCATTCACTGGACTCTACTGCTCCAGAACACTCCCCCTTCTTAATCCCCACATTGTGCTTCAAGGAAATGTAGGCTGACTATGAGCAGTCTGGGTTAGCCAATCAGGGCTGCCCTAGCTATGATGCAGTCTGTTGCCAGGCAGACTAAGAAAGCCTGCAGAGCAGGCTAAGATGTATACAGGGCTCAATCTACCACCCCTACCCCTCCTGCCCCCAGCTGCACAGTGTCAGCACTGCAAGGTCTCCAGTCTTCGCAGCCTCAGTATTTCAATGTCTACCCAAAGAAGAAACCTGGGAGAAATCTTTCAGGTTATTTGAATGTGTATATGCAGCCCAGAAGAGTAAATCATCTTAAATACATAGAATTATACTAAACATATTTAGTGATGTGCATATAATGAGTCAAAAAGTTTATGGTAACATGACTAGAAGCAATGACATTCTAACTAGGAGCATAAACGAAGCAAACGGGCTAAATCACTCCTTTTAATTGGATAGTAAATATGATTTATAAATCAAACCAATGTATGGATTCCCAAGGGAATAGTAAACAAATTTTCCAAGTAAAACATCAGCAACAAGCATGTAATGGAAATCTCATTTAAGAAAGTGCCATTACCTAAATATGCAATTAATATATCTACATTTTTCTAACCTTCTAAAATAAATAACATTAAATAATATTTTGGTAATGATTGTAGTTAACAGAATTAGGGCTAAATTCTGTAGTTATTACTCGGCCCTTTGGCATCAGTGGGAGAAATGACATGATCCTACAAATGTATATTTATATGAATGTTCCAGTGATGTTAATGGAGCTACCCGTGGGAATCAGAATTACTTCAATGAGTAAGAATGTACAGAACTGAGTTCCATGTAAGGCCTATGGTATTGGGCCTTTTTATGCTAAATCTCTTCAGAGGAAGATGTTTATGAAAATCCATTTTAACAACAGTAAGTTGTGTCACTGGAATACCCAGATACATTTTAATAATCGAGTTAGGGTGGCTTCTGCAAACCTAATGACTTTTCATTATCAGACTGTTCATTATTATACTATTTTACTAGTGCATCCAGCTTCCAGAAATTAACTACCTTTCCTGTGCATGCTCCTGTTTCTAACTGATGTTCAACTGACAATTTTTTTGTTGATCTAACTAGAAGCAGCAAAAGATGAATTTTTAAAAGTTGGAAGGAAGGACATGTTCATCATAAAGGTTCAGTGTCCACACGAAAATGTGAACCTGACTAAAATGTTGAACACCTTGTTATAAGTAGAACACTACCTTCAGATGCAAAAGTTCAGCCTAGTATAAGTATTAGACAACAAAAATGTAGTAGATTTACATGTGATTTTTTTTACACAAAAAATATCAAATCAGGATGTATTCTTAATTTTTCTGACTGTGAAACTTCTAAGCAGCCCTTCAGGAACTGAAAGATATGCGATTTATATATAAATGACATGGAGAAATACTAGCAATTCTATATCTTCTGGGTCCAAATATTTCATTAACTAGCTGTCCATGTCCAGTGAATCTAATTTCTTCAGTCATTTTCTTCACAGAACAATTATACTGCCTGTCAAGGTCCTTTGTGACTAAAATTCAATGTTCATTGTAATACATTGAATTTACACGATACATTTATGATACATAATTATAAAATGAGATTCACTCTCTTAGTAATGAACCAGTTCCTCTCTCTATTCTCCATGTGATATTTTATTAAATTAAAATTATTTCCCTTTCTCATACCATAGACAGTTCCAGCCTTACCAAAAAACACAAAAACCAGATAATAATCATTGAATGCTGGAACTATAGTTGCATTTTTCATCAAGATGCCTTTTCATTATGTTTGGTCATAACATTTCAAATATGAGTCTTTAAAAAAAGAAAAGGCTGTTCTTGAAAATTTTAAAAAGAAAGTTGATTTACAGACCAACAACCCCTGTCTGAGGAAACTGAAGACATTTTACTTCTTCATTAAATCAAAATATAACAAAAATATACATGAAAAACTTTCTTTAAAATCCAAACAGATAAAAACAGGCCACTACAAAAAAATTCAGGGAAAGAGAAAGAAGAAACAGAACAAATATCAATGATCATTCTAAAAACCAAACAAACAAGTTTCCAGGGGTTGAATGTTTTCATATGCTTTTTTTCAAAAAGAAAGGAATGAATTTAAATGACTTTCATGACAGAATGGCTTCTGCACCTTATGGTCCACATAAAAGCATAGCATACTATGCCAGCCTAAGATATTTTCTTCTATCCTTAAAGATAGGTGATGTATAAGAATTGTATATGCGGTGACACTCTAGGGTATATTTTCAATTCAAAATTGGATTTATAAAACATGATACTATGTAAGTTGTTTATGGTCTTGAGGATTCTACAAATATCCCAAATAGATCTAGTAAACCTAAAGACCCTGTTCAATACAAAATTGACTAAAAATGAAATTACATATGCTTTAAGTGCAAAATTCAACTTTGGCTACATCACAACTGGAGTCACAACTGGAGGTATCATATATATAAATATGAACTTTTCCCCCTACATTGATAGACAAAAAATACTGTATTCAGCAAAACTTTTAAAGGACAGTTTACCTAATACAGTATAGAGGTGATACCCCACCCTGCCTTCTGCCTTATTTAGTATATTTAGCAATACATAATTCACATAAAATCTAGGCTCATTAGAAAAGAAAGCTGTGGAAGCAGGGGCTCCCTGGAATTTTCCTGGCTCATCAAACCTGGGAGAAATCTACTGGGTCAGTCCTGTTGCTAATGAGCCATATTAGTGGAGATCTACACTAGCATTTCTACTGCTCAACAAGTCTCCTAGGCTGTAGGTACAATTATTAAGAGGCCAGAAAGCTGATACGGATGAAATTATAGCCCACTGCCTACTGAATGGTCCCTACCATTAGGATAGAGACTACAGGCAATCATTATGGTCTACCCATAGTGTAGGGGAACTTGTATACTTCCCCCTGTGCTCCAAGCATAAGAAGGTTGACACAAATTGTAATGAATTCCTGTTTCTAAAGATCTAATCATTTGTCCTGATGGGAATCCCTCATGACTCAAGCTTCTCTTTCCTCTAGGACAAGTAACAAGCTTGAGAAGCATGACTGAGTTTCTGGACAGCAATGTCCAGGCTCTAAGCAGCTGGTGCTCAGAATACAACCTGGGTGCTATTAGACCATTCACTCACCTCTCTGACTTTCTTTATTAGTTTCATCCCGATGGAGTGCCCTGAAGCCATGTGGACTGTTGGGCAGGGCACTGTGTTTTGGGCGTGGAAGCAGGTGGCCAGTAAGACGCAGGTCTCACAATTAGCATTCGAATGGGGTGCGATCCAGATCACCTGGGGAGGAATTGGGTGTATGTAGTGGAATTGGCTTATGCCCCCTCATCCACAACATGCAATGACATGGATGCCTATATCTCAGCATCATCCATCTTGGTGATGGGAACCAACATGGAACTGCTAATCCAACTAAAACAGGACTGGACATTCCCCAGGCCAGACTCAACTGGTCTAAACTGCTGCTTTATCAGATACAGGATGTAGCAAAAGCCCTTGCACCCACTGGGAAATGAGGAACTTTACTTGGTACTTTGGCAGGAAAACCAATGTGCACTTGTTCTGAATGCTCAGGACACTATGGCTGGAGAATGTTCCATTTCAAATGGTTGCAGGGACTTGTTTAGCATGAATCTAGTTGTTTGGGGCCTGAAATTGAGTAAAGGATACTAAACAAGTAGTGTCTAGTGTCATTTTGCTATAAGCAATCCTTGCAGGAGGCTTAGGTAATAGGCCAAAAATAGGGCTAAATTTTCAAGTTTCTTTTACAAGAGTCACTGTTTTGTGAACATAAATAATTGTAGATGAAAATAATTACAGGAGCTTTGTCAATTTTATCCACAGTTCAGTGACCAATGTAACTAAAGAGCAAGAATTTAGTTACATGGCCTGTATTTTCAGTGGAAATATGGGCAGATCCAGAACTGCCTGCAAAAATTGCATTTGCTTGCCCTAAAATGGCGGACAGAGTCTCCAAGTCTCCCCCTTAGGCAGTAAGATTCTGGGATTTGTGATGTTCCAATCTTACAGGAACTGGAAAGCAGAAAAAGTAAGTACCATACATTCCAAAAGTGAATCACTGATAGCTACTAAAAGGTTGGCTTGGAAAAAGTTAAGGTCCCAGATTTACTTCTGGGAAGTCTCTCTCTATATATATTTGTATACAAAATAGCCATTATGGTGTTTCTGATATGCTAGAATAGGATTTAATTCACAGTGGGCACATCTACACATGCCCCTGACTGCGCATTTGGTACTGTGCAGTCATTTAGTACTTGCTAAAGCTAAAGCTAAAGCAAGTAAAGCTAAAGCTAAAGCAAATACTAAATGACTGTACAGTACCTGCCAGTACTTCGCAGTCCCAGTGGCTCATGAGTCGTTTTCGACCCAACTGTGCAGTAGCTCCTTGCTACTGCACAGTACCAGCAGCATCACGGTTAGTGCCCACAGATACTATGTCACCGTAGCTCGTCGCTATAGCAATGTAGCGTCTCGTGTAGACACATCCAGTGTGACCTAAACCCCATTGAAGTTTGTAGAAGTATTTTAATTTAATCCAGTGAGTTTAGGATCAAGCAATAGAACAGGTTATAAGAATTAACTCATGATAATTATCTGCTTTTAGGCATTAGTTCTTAATGGTGGCCTGTTAATAAAGTAACAGCTAACCTAAGCAAGCGTGAAGTTCTCTTCCTGCAATGGCCATTGCTGTAATTTATGAGAAAAATATTGTGCTGATATTTGCCTATCAGCATTTCACAAATTATGTGTTCATAGTCCAAATCCTTACAAATAAAAACTTCAGTTCTGTTCAATTTATGTTTCTACAAAACTACTCTAATGAGTCACAAGAACCAGGTCTGTGAACATTGCCCTTTCAAAATTATTCATATTTATTAAATGTTTTCATTGCAAATGCAATTCACAAATGGAATTCTATTTATCTTAGCTCCACAAGGATTTCAATTAATTAGTTTCCCTAAATACAACTATTTATATAAGCTGCTTAACTCTGAAATCACATTTCTTTAAGTACTTTGTATATTCATCTTTTTATATTAATGTCAGTAGAACATAATTACCTTCAGTGCATTCCCCAATGCTGTATAAAGTATCTTTGCACATATAAATGTGCTTGTGTTACTGAGCTCTTAAGATGAGAAGCATTTGTGAACCAAAACTGTCAAGCTCCCAGAAAAATCTATTTTCCTCTTCAGCTTCTTACTCAAAGCTGCTCTGTTTGCAAAGCTGCTCTGGCTAGAAAGTGTGTAAAATGATGCACTGGGAAAATATAATGGAATTGCTTGCATATAAACTAAGACTTAAGGCTTCGGTTAATTAGAAATGAATGGGAACTTTACAAAGCATCTGTGTTTTCTTATGGAACTGTTGGTGCAAGATTATAGTGTACTAGTCAAAGCTTTCAACCTGTTGAAGCCCAAATACAGAACAAAGTCTCAAATTGGGTTCCAAAGACACTAGAAGATGATCAATGTGGGAAGCTAAAAATGTGAGTTTCAAAGGTAGTTTTATGCCTAATGCATGTGACAGCACATAGCTGAGGATTTCTGGCCTCTTTCTGTAGAGTCCTTACTCAGACAAAATTCCCATTCATGTATAGGACTGAGGATTGAAATGGACCCACACAAAGATCATCATGTTGTAAAGGGGGTACTGCCTCAGCTCAAAATAGCCTGACGAGTCAATGAGAGGGTTGCTTAAGTAAAGGCTGCAAGATCTGGTGTTCTGAAGTGACCGTGTTCTACGTACAGGGATGGATTATGCGAAGTAGCTCAGTGCAGGGCTCCATTCTGGCATCCCTTCTCATGAGGAATGAGATGCTGCAGGATTTGTGGTATAAAATATCATTCCACAAATTATGGCTGCCAGAATCAGGCCTGGGCCTATCTGTTTGCTGTATTTTCCCCAGAAGCAAGTGGTGTAAAGTGAGTCACAGAGTAACTGTGTTTCGTAAATTGCTGGTGTTAACAAAGTATAATGATCATGATTAATTTCAAACTGTATTCTCTTACCTCATAAACTAAATCCTTAGTTAATGTGGTATAGTCTCATCCCTGTTCTGTAATTAAAAGTTCTGTTTAAGAAAGAGATACTGATTCCCCCTATTTTACTCCAGTATTTGGTCTGTGAAACTCCACTGATTTTAGTTAAACTGGCATATAACAAGAATACTGAATAAGGTCCACTGTTTCAAGCTAGTCACTTCCTTTGTACAGAAGAAATTCTACATCCACCCTTTCTATACAGAGCTTCCAGGATCAAGTTTGTGCATGGACACCTTTAGAGATTAAGAAAGTGACATTCAGTTTGTAATCCACAAACAAAGGGCATATTTCACTGTAGTTCTTTTGTAGTATGAAGACTAGCTTCCCCAGATCTCACCTATTCCAGATACCTATCCACTGGATTGGCTTAAACAAAGACACAGTGGTCTCTCTTCCTATCATGAGAGTCTATTTGAGACGAGACAGTATTTCCTTTGCAAGATACTGGGGGCATGGACACATCAATCTTACTGTCGGACTTAGCTGGCACAGAATATTTGGCACTGACTAACCATATTTTGGTGAATTTCAAACTTGAATGAACTAATAAGAAAATTGTGCATTGAGAATGGCAATATGAAATCTACTTTGCGCCTTACTAGAACAGTTCTATTAAAGCCAGTTAAAACTGTAAAAATCATATTTTCATGTTCTTCTTTGATATTTATTGCCTTTTAAGGATGTTCTGAGTTAGACCACAACAGAGACAGAATTTGAGTTACTAATGCAGTTATACAGATTTTAATTAATGCCATGGCAGGCAAATAAAACCACTGTATTGAAAGTAGCCTAAAATATGAATTTTCCAAAGCCAAATTTAATAAAGCAAAACTGTTTTCTGGGGGCAGGGATGCAGATTTTTTCTAATTACTCAACTATACTTTTAAGCATACATACATGAAAATAATGTTTTTTACCTCATCTATTTTTTGTCCTTGTCCTTTTACATTCTGTGCACAATGCCTTTATTTATCACCATTTTATTAATAGGAATAGTACAGAGTATGTTCTAATATTCTACATTTTAAAGTACATTCTCCACACATTTTGTAAGTTGTGTGTAACTTTAAAATTGGTGTTACATCTATAACATTTATACAAAGGCATAAAAATGAAAGCTCAAATATTAGAAGGATGAAATCTAAAATACATTTTCTACTATTGGTGTTGAATACAACTTTTATGCTACCATAGTCCTTAACTCTAGTTTATATGATAGTATATCCATCACAAGCATTGCTTTACTAAGAGCCCAATCCTGCCAATACTTCAGTGGAATTACTCACATAATAAAGCTATATGAGCACATGTGATTACAGGCTGGGGGGGTCTGAGACATTATGCACAGTACGCAGCTGTTCTTAGAAGGATAATGACATGGCTTTTTTATAACTTATAATTAGTTTGCTTAAGAAGTATTGCACTTTTAAGAAAATCCTAGAAGTTCTGAAATTCAATCTGATTGTTTAAAAATTGTCCTTTAATTCATGGCAATGGTGAATTGAGCTGCTAGTATTATTAGCAATAGGAAAAAATGAGGCCTACAATGTGGCCCATTACACCTATGCTGCTGTATTTTGAGAAGTGTTTGCTCATTTTGTGTGTGTCAAGTTTTGAGTGTTAGACACCATATACCTTGGGCTTGACTGATTTTTCAAAGGGGCTGATGACCCTCAGTTCTTAAATTAACACACAAAGTATCTTAGGTTTGGGCATCAAAAAATGGAGATCCATGCATACAACTTCAAAGGCCATAGCTGAAAATGTTGCTGTGAACAGAATCTCCATACAGAACATGATTCACCCATAGAAGTGTGAGAAAGATACTATGGTTTTGAAAGGTATTTTTACTGTGTTTAAAAACTCTGCTACCCAGGTCAGTAATATTCAAGTCTTATTATAGCTTGATCAGCAATAGAAAGATTTAGACAAAGAGAGGTGTTAAGTCAGGTTGTTCGGTCATAACATCTGTAGAAAGCTACAAGAATACTTAGGAGTTTGAAAACTGTTCAGGCATCTCCTATATGGTGATACCCTGTAGTCAGCAGGGGATAGCTGGTGGCCTGGGGGTACCTGCACATGCATTTGAAGGCTGATTCTTTCTGAAGGGCAGCAATATGAAATGCACGGGAGCTACCTCAAAACAGTACTAGCTGCAAAATCCTGCTCTCTTGTGCGGAATCACTGAGCACTATCTAAGCCAGAGGTATGGGTTTTTTTCGGTGGGCGATGAGGAAACGACATCTATCACTCGACATAGCCCGAGGAAGCACTACCCTCTGTGCAGGGACATTGTGGCAAGTCAGGGAACTGGCTCCCTTGGCACCCGGCAGCGACGGCCTGATCGGGGAACGTCCCTGCGGCTGCCACGGCCAGCGGGTTTCTCCCGCTCCTGACACTGGGATTCACCTGAGCGGGTGGCTGGATTGGGGGTGGGGGGCTCCCGGGCGTCTCCAAGGGGGGCGGGGAAGGAGGCTGGAGGCGCCTGCGGAGAGCGGGGCTCGCCTGGTCTCGGAGCGGAGCGGTGTTAACAAAGTGTAATGGTGGTGTTAACAAAGTGGGGCTCGCCTGGCAGCGGCGCGGCGCGGTGGGGAGG
>NW_017729025.1:59693996-59702333 GCF_001723915.1 Gavialis gangeticus
GGCCCGGCCTGGGGCGCACAGCTCTCTCTTCACGGGGAACTGACCCGACCTGGCTGACACCCTCCTGCCCCTCCTCACTGCCATTACAACTGCCTCATCTCCTTCCCCCCGGCAGAGAAAAGGGGGAGGGGGGGCTTCTCTTCCTGTTTGATGCCCCCGGCGGCCTTGAGTGGCATGTGGATCCGACGCGCTCAAGTGCGGGCTGTGTCCCCCCCGCCTGGGCAGCGAGGCCGGCCGCGCGGGGCTGCGAGCTGGCAAGGGCGCTGAAACGGCCAAGCGGGAGCCGCAGAGCGATGCGGCGGAGCTGGTCGCCGGGCCGGGCCGGGCCGGGCCGGGCCAGGGGCACAAGCCCCTTCTGCGTTTCTGGGGACGCAGCGCATAAACATACAAAGCAAATGAGACGGGATAAACCGATTAGCACCAGCCCCCGGGCCGCTGCGATTCGGTCGTCATCACCTTCCCCCGACAGCATGCAATTTAGAGGAGAAAACTGCGCGGGAGAACTGGGTCTTTGACATAATGATTTCCAAGGTGGGTGTAACGAAAGAATGGATCCCACCCCACCACCCTCCCCCAGAAGCAAACGAGATCGCGCTTGCAACCCCCCCTGGCGCTGCTGCAGACTGGGGAAGGCTTTCTCCGCTCGGGACAAGCAGCTCGGCCCAGCAGGGAGCGGGGCCACGGGCACGCGAGACAAATGTCTCCGCCGCCTGGTGAGAGCTGCCGGCCCCGCCGGGGGACCCGGCCCCTGCCCTGCCCTGCCCTGCCCAGCCCAGCCCGGCTGCTGGGAGGCGGAAGGGCTCCCACGGGACCCGCTTTCTGTTCTCAAAGCACCTCTGTCACCTCCTCGCTCCCCGGGCCCAAACCTGAAGTTGTCTTAAGAAACTGAGCTCTCTCCTCGAGCCCCCGTTTCTGCTGATCTCACACTTTCCCACGAATAGGGGTTTCCTTTCAGTGTCACCAAGGTCAGTTTATCCTATAAATCAAGGGCAAACAACCCTCATATGCAGCTTCTGCTGCTCAGTCTTCCCAGCTTGGGCTAAGGGGAGAGGCGAATTCCTACTGCAGAGATTCTTGTAAATCCCGGAGCCCGACACAGAGGAGGAAAGAAATCCAGACACTCCGTGGTACCAGGAGAGGCCTTGTTGCCAATGTGGTGTTAATAAAGGAGGAAATCATTAAAAGCCTCTCAATTTCTAATTTAATTTTCCTTGTAATGTTCATTTCAAACATTCCATCCAGCCCGAAACCAACAGTCCCTGCCGTGGGGAGCGTCGAGGTTCAGCTCCACACGCAAATGTGTTTGCTCCGAATTTGGGCGCCCAGGGGTCGGGCATTGGATCCGAGTGCCAAGCGGGAGGGACTCCCCCTCCCCTTGGACATCCCCGCCGCCCTTCTTACAGAATTACTGGCCAGTATTTTACTACACCTAAAAAAGATTTCTTTCCCCTCGGTAGCTGCGAAGCGCTTTAATGTGTGCAGCCAGATCGTGTGGTTAAAAACAGGCAATGAAAACAGAAATCGGATCCCCGGCTCTACTGGATGGAAGCGACCGTGATAGCGAGGACTAAGGGTAGTTTTCCAGTGTTGTTTGAATCGCACGAGTAGTGAAGTGAAAAAGACTAAACCTGTTCCTTTTTGCCGCAAAGTCTAGGGACTGGGTCAGCGAGGAGCTAATCTTTTTAAGCCGGGGTAAGAGAGGGATCGTGGAAGAAAAGGAGGCTCTGGGACAGATTTAAAGAAAAGGAGGCTCTTGGACAGATTTAAACACACGCTAAATACTAGTGGTTTCGTTTTTCTGGACCACCACTTCGGAGGAAAACAAAATAAAGCGTAAGAACGAGAGCAATTAGGTGACATTTGAACTTCCTGTCTGAGCAAATTTGGCCTGATTGCGAAAACGAGAGAGGTGAATTTCTCCCTCATTGCCAGAAGATGCCTTGACTGCTCAGTGCCTGATTGGGTAAGGAATATGTATCATACACAGCGTTATGCAAGTTCATGATGGGATTACTTAGTGATAGGGAAGCCGCGCACAGATCCATGTGTGCGCTGGCCTGAGACAGATACAGCTCGCGAGCAGGGCTCATTTTCTTTAGTTTACCCTGTCTGTCCTCCAATGACACTGCCATTGGCAGAGCATTGGTATGAATAGTGTTAGTGGTAGCATTAGGACTAGTATCACCGCTCTATAGATACGTTGTATGTCTCAACCACAGGAAAGATGACAAAGCCATGAGGGAAATACAGTGCCCGAGCTAGGGACTTACATAAGAGGGATGGGGGTGAGCCATCCCACAGGATCTGGCTGCACATTAAAGCGCTACTAACCGATCGTAGTCTCGGGTGCCTGCTGGAACTCGAGATCTGCGCGAGTTCCAGCTATGGAAGAGTTCAAGCTACGGAGGAATAGACATGAAATTAAGCTCGGAAGCTTCCTGCTTTGAAACAAGACGCCGAAATGTTCCTGCCCCGGGGACAGGAGGTGCTCGGGACCCCTCTGGCGTCCTGTGCGGACAGATCAGTGTCTTACCTTGGTCTGTGATGGACCGGATCCCCAGGATGTCCGTGACCGAGTGGGAGGAGGGCCAGGTGCGCGGCATAGCCATGGCGCTGGGGATGGCTGGCACCCCCGGGGGGGTGGGCCCCTTGCCCCCCGCCGCCGCGATGGGACTGGGGTAGGAGTAGATGTGGTTGTAGGGCAGGGCGGGCTGGGGAGGCGGCTGGTGCTGTTTGTAGGAGTCGTAGTGACTCTGCTGGGAAAGGTTTCCGATTTTGTTCCGGAGGATCCGGCTGATGGAGCTGACGGAGGGCACGTTGTACTTGTCGCACACGCCGTCTGCCAGCAGGCGATCCCGGATCTCCCAGGCGAAGATGCCCGGATCCCTTTGTTTGTAGGTCCGGATGTGTTTCACCACCGTGGGGGTGGTGACCCGGGGCTTGCTGCCTCCGATCGCCCCGGGTAGGATGGAGCCAGTCTCGTTGTAGCGAGCCAAGATTTTGCTGACACAGCCATGGGAAACCCGCAGTTGTCGGCTGATGTCACAGGGTCGGATGCCCAGCTGGGCCAGTTCCACAATCCGGAGCCTGATGGCATTGGGCAGGGGTCTCCCATTCACGAACACCCCGCCGAGCTGGTTCACCTCCCCAAAGGCAGGCTCTGCAAGCAAACACACAACACACGCATTGGACACGGTAAAGCTGGTTAAGGGGGGAGGGGAGGGGGGCGTCTGGACTCAGCAGCAGCACAAGGCAGATGGCACTCAGCAGAGTCACTTCACTCGCATTTTTCCCCCCAAGGAAAAAAAAAATCTCGTGTTATCGACACAAGAAAAATCCGCGGAAAACAGTGGGCGAGAAGCGTATTCCAAAAACGCACATTCCAGAGATGAAAAATGAGCTCGGGCGAGCAGACAAATCTGCAAGAAGGAGCCCCGCGAAAGCGAGCACACCCGGGGCACTGAGCTCTGCAAACTCCGCGGAGCCGGGAGAAAACCAGCCTTCACTTAGAGGGTGGAAAACAAGAAAAAGAAGAAAAGAAAAGAAACACACCCTCCCCCACCAAATCTGGGTGCTGCTTGTTTCTATTCGCGCCGCTTTGTTAACAGCACCATTACACCGCCCTGCAAGGCAAACGGGTTACATTTTGAACTGCTCAGATCGGTGTCAGCAATAATATACAACGTGCCACGGGCTCCAGCCATCCATTAGGCTGCGGCCCTTTAATACTCACTCTCCTAATAGCATTAATAATAAACCAACCAGTCATTAGCTCGCTCCAGTCTGAGCTGCTGACCCTTAACATGTTCCTACAGCTCGTAGGAACACGGACAAAGTCAATAAGCAAATTGTGGCTGCCCATAATCTCACCCTGGTGCTCTGCCTTGACAGCCCGTGAGTCCTCCTGTAGCGCCCAGCCACTTACCCATTGCTCTTTAGCAGGACACCAGGGAGGCTACTCTAGCTGCCAAGAGGCAACCTAACAACCAAGTCGGTGTCCCAGCCTCCTGCACTGCCGGCTGGAATAGCCCCCGGGTCCCTCTGATTTCCACTGAGGAGATAGCAAGCATGTAAGGAAAAAGGACTACAAGGAAGTCTGTTTCCCGATGAAAGAGACTTGAGTTCTGCATTTCAATCTCACGGCAACGTGGGCAGGGCTGGGCTGGGCAGGACGTCCCAGTCTATCAGTCACCAGAGGCCCGCCCCCTGGGGGGCGGACCCTAGGCAAAGCGAGCTTCCTATTGGTAGGGCCCGATGACAGACAGCATCATCCTAGAAGGCTCTTCCGCTCCTTCTTGCAGGCATGCTCAGCACCTGGATTGCTAATACAATAGAAATGAATATTTAATACCTGCGTAGTGGTAAGTTACACAGAAACTGGCAGTGCGCTGAATACTTAAATGCTACCACTTTTGTAAGTCATTCTTTTGCAGGGGAAAAAATACTAATAATTTGTTCTGTCTGCTGGGTGGGTCAGAGCTCTCAAATTGACCTATTTCCAGGGGTTGGCAGCACCTTTAATATAATATGCTGCTACCAGTAGGACAGATGTGAAGTTCATCTCTCTCCAGAGAGAAGCAATTAGTTCAAAGTCTGAAACTGTGTTTGCCTTTTGGTTCATACAAGTGTCTGTGCCATGGTTCCTTGTAAAGCGAATTATCAGAAAGAAGAAAAAAGGGGGTTGATCTTTATACTCAGCAACTGCTGTTGGCAGCTTCACAGGAAAGTAGGAGAGAAGTCTGGTGAAATAAATCAGGGCTTTTTAACATTTCTGTCCCAGAGAATGGGATTTGGTTGTATTTTCATGCGCTCATCTGGCTGCACTTTTACAAATAAAATGCCTTTTCCTATGTGAACATGCGATCAAGCTGAGGCACCACAGAGCTGTCAGTGTTAAAGGTAAAATGGTGTTTGTTAGGAACCAGGAGTATATAGCAGAGTGAAGTCAGACTGCGAGCTGTGCGGATGCGGTGGTATTCAGCGGATAGGCATTCAGCAGGGTTCAGAGGAGAACCCGTTGTCTTTTGACCTCCTTGGTGTTGGGCTGGGTGCTCTTGGGACAATTTCCCCTTCCTATCCTAAACATGACCTCCTGTTTGGCTGCCCGATGTGAAGCCTCGGAGCTGGTTGTGACTTCATCAAAAACCCTAGCACAATTAAAAAAAAAACCCAAAACCCTAAACAGTGACAAGAAAATCAACCCAGAAAGTTAGCTGGCATAGGAGGATGCGTGGTTCATCGTATGTTTCTGCATATGTGCGAATGTATTAGGCGTGTTTTTGTTGGCTTTGGAGCGCGTACGGTTCATGATCTATGTGCGTGGACACACTTACGCGGGTCCCACAAATATTTCACTACACACACAGCTTAAACCTTCTCCAGTTCCAACCAGGATTCTCGTCTTTTTCCTTCAAATGTTGCGTTTTGCAACACTCGAGTTTACAAGGATCGGTGAATGTTTCTTCACCTAGGAATTATTTGTTGTGGATAAACTACCTGACAATAAAAGGATTTTAAAAAATGTGATTTGCCTTCAACGGAGTGTTTGCTTTGCTTCCAGAAATCCTTTTCAGATGAAATAGGTGAAACCGAGGGCATTTTTGAAAGCAATGAGTTAGTTAGAAACCCGAACGGAATGTAAATGAATGCAGGGCTTTGCTGTGCAATGTTTTTTGAGCTCAAGTAAACCTGCACACCATAGAAATGAGTAGGATAGTCCAGGAAACAGCACGAGGATCAGTGATCCTCGGTGGAGGGAAGGGAAGACATGAGTCTGTTATGGATTTTTTTGTAATCAAATAGCCATAGGGACGTTGGGATCTGCCGTGCCTCGAGCCTACGCGCTCTGTGCCGGGGTTCCGGCATTTGCCTAGTCACAATAGCATAGTTGGCAATCGTGGAATAGCCTCACTTTCACGCAGCCGCCTCCGCTGGGCAGCGCCTCGACACCGCTCCGCGCTCTTCAGCTGAGCGGGCTCAGAGGAGCTGCTGGGAACAGAAATACTTTTGTCACCGGCCGTGGACGCTTTCTGTGTGTTGTGAAAAGAGGAGGCAGTGATGTCTGGAAGACTAACACCGCACTCATCGAGGTTCGTTATGTCGTTTAACGATGCAGGGGAGGAGGGCATGGGCGTAACGCTTCCGATCTGAATTCACGCAGCCGCCTTTCGGAACTGGAATCGTTAGACGAAGCCTCTACAAGAGCCGGTATTTTCTTCAGCGACGGTTTCCCCTCTGCCTTTCGCGACTAGAGTTGCAACATATCCCACCTTTGCCTACATGACTGCATGCTAGCACTAAAACCAGGACCTTGCCCTAGGGATGTCCAAAGATGCTCAGGGCTGCTCCCATGCATGCTCTGTGCGGCAGTCGCTGCCTGGTAGCTTTCCTGGCCGCTTGTTCCTGGGAAGTGGGGGGTGTGCAGGGGAGCTCGCCAGGCTCAGGGCGCTTGGACTTGGGGTGAGAGCCGGGCGCTGGAGGGCCCGATCCCGCAGCCCGGGGCTCAGTCCCCCCAACCCCCAGTGCCCTCTGGACTGTCGCATCAGCCTTGTGCCTCCCCCCGCCTCCTCCAGCATCTTCTAACCTGTCTGCCCCGCTCTGCCCCCGCCCGCGCCTCCGAGCCCTGGGATATTCGGTTTCTTTTCCTTTCTCAATGTGTGTTCCTGATGTGGTCCTGTCGGAAAAGCTCGTTTACTCTGCCCGGGTCTCCAGTGGTTTAAGGATAATGTTTATCAGAAGTGAACGTGCTCAACTTGTTTCCATTTAACTGCTGAGTGCGGGCTGAAATAACAAAGGTCACATCCACAGTGAGTCGGCAGAGGGCAGGGGGAGCCGCGAGGGGGAGGAAAACATTATCATATACAACGGCCTGTTGATCGCGGGGACCTGCCTGGCAAAAAGATTAATTTCAGGTACAAAATGCAATAATGAGTGTGCATGGCTGCTTCCGGCCCAGCAGGCGGACAGTGGGGCGGACACTGGCAGAGGTTAATCAGCACGTTTGGGAAAGGGGGGTGGGGATAGGAGGGGAGTCCGGCGCGGGGGAGCCGGGAAGAGCCCTGTGTGCAAGTGAAACCTGCCGGGTCCCAAGCTCAGGTCCGGCCGAGCAGAGTCGGGCCCCTGGGGCTCGGCAGGGAGCCGGGCTCTGCCCGCATCCCCCACGTGCCGCTGGCGGGGCCCGGCCCGTGTGCGATGCCGGGGTCGCGACGCCCCGATCTCCGCGTTACAGCGCGGCGGCGGGTGACCCGGCTGTCGGGGCCTTGTTCACCGACCCTCCTTCCATGTGTTTCCTTAGAGGCGACCGATGTTCCGGGACCCCGGCTTCCAGCGGCCGCTTTGTCCCTGCGCCGGCCCGGGGTGACATCAGACTTGTCCCTCGTTGACAACCGCGTTTTGTCCAACTGCCTGAGGGCCGATCGACGTACGTTTTTTAAAAGATGTAGGACCTAGTCCGGCCAATCATCCCCCCTCCCCGGAGCCGAAGTCCCACTCGCCTGCAGGGGTGACGGGAAATGCAGGATCTGGCCACCTGGTTGCATCGCCCTTTCAACAGGCAGGCGACCAAGTCACTGGCAGACAGTGGCTTTCGTCAACCTCTTTGGGGTTGATGGAGCTATTAGGGCGGGGGAGCGAATCCAGTGATGGGGGAGCGTGGTCCCTCCGACTGAAGTCCATGAAACATTTCAATGGGAGTTCAAGCAGGCCAAGAGGGGACGCGTCTCCCCTCCCCTTTGCTTCCATTCGGGAGCCCTCGTCTACACTGGGCTTGCACGACAATGCCGCTGTGGCTACTAGAGTCCGTGCACTTTAATTCAGCTCTCAGGTGGCAGCACTAGCTGGGGGTTGCGGCTCACTGAGACACCCCCGCGCGCGTGCACCCCACCCCGCGTGGGCGGTAGAAACCGCCCGTGGATCTACGCACGCTGCGATTTCCACGCGGACTTTCCGGGCCCGACCCTGGCGCCTTTTCCGCTGCATTGCAAAGCGGCCGAAAGAAACGACAAAGCCTCCCGCTTGTTCCCAATGTGCTGCTTTTCGTTGATCTTTAAAGGAACCCAAATCACCTCCCCCGCCCCGCCAGTACAGACAGTGATTGGATTGAGCACGAGCTCAAATAAGGCATAACGGGCGAGATCTTTTATTGAAAACGCTTTCGTGCGGAGCACGCCTAACGCCGACTCTCGGCGAGAGGCAGTTTCCTGGATGTGCTTCAGCGGCTGGAAAAGCCTGGCATGGGTGTCACTCCGGGCCCCCCGCGGCGCAGAGACACGCGATGCAGGCCCGCGCCGCGCGGGGAGGCGATGCACTGCAGCTCCCGCCGGGCGGGCGGCGCCGAGC
>NW_017729025.1:59711661-59721392 GCF_001723915.1 Gavialis gangeticus
CCCCCCCGGCCTATTTCTACCGTGTTCTCAGATGTACTAACCCCCCTCTCCTACCTGTACACAAAACACACTTAAACAAAGTCCCTGACAGCCTCGCTGCTGAAAGTGTCTTTCAACATAATGGAGACGAAGAGCTTTTCGAAAGCGAGCTCTTCTCCTAGCCGGAGAGCCGCCATCCAAACATTTGCAGCAGTGACTGCAGCAACTGCAAACCGAGCGTGCAGCTTGCGCCGCCCCGCAGCCCCGGGCGCTCGCGGCGCTTCCAGGCTGCCTGCGTGCGGAGCAGGGGCCGTGGGAAGAGGGATCCCGGCTACGCGGTGCAGATCGCACTTTTTACCCATCCTGTTATTAGCCTCTTCGCCTTTTGTATCCTCAGCTCTGCCGTCCCCGGGGAGGTCTGTGATACACTTGTGTTTTCCGCGTTTTTAGAACGAATGCTTCTGTCCTAGACCTGTGTAGAGACAGATTCATACAGATGTGTGAGTGTTACGCCTGAGATTTAACTTTCTCTCTGTCTGTCTCCCTCTCTCCATATATATAAAATATAATTGTATATTATATAGTATGTATATGGCTCTCTGTGTGCCTACACTGAGTGAAAATAAATTACTATTCAAATGTATAAGCAAATATTTCCAAAGGCTTTAGAGTGACCAACAGTGAACTTGCCATGTCCCAAACAGTCCTTTCTGAGGAAAAAATATATGTGTATATAGGCATGTCTGTGTATAGGTGCATTTACACCCACCCCCATATACGGTATGTGTGTATGCCTCTACCTGTGTGTTGGGGTGGGTGTAGTTCAGCATGCCGGGCCTGGTTTGCTTGGAGGGATCAGTGGGCTCCGTACGGAGCAGGATGACATTGCTGTTTGCTGAGGGCTCAAGAGGCGCAAAGACAAAGCCGATCTGCCGGCAGGTTTGCCTTTCCCGCAGCCCTTGTTCCGGCAACATCTGGCGGCTGACGGGGATGGAGCTGGTCTGCAGCTCACCTGTGCAGTAACACCCTCAGGCACAGCCCTCCGCTCGGAGGGGAAATGGAGCTCCCCCGGCAGCGGCGAGGCCGCTCCAAGCCGGGCGCCCGGCGGCACACGCGAGGGAGGAGGTGATCGGCCAGTGGTCCCGCTTTTCCCAAGTTGATCTGCTGCGGCAGGTTTCCCGGGGCGGCGGCCGGGAGCCCCGTCCCTGCGCGCGGCCCACGCGGACGAAGCTCCTCTTGGCTCGAGGGGAGAGGGCTCCGCGCCGCGGGTCGGCGGGGTGTGCCACACTTGCCGCCGGAGCAGCCCCTGGTGCCTCGCCCAGCTCTGGCTGCGGGTCCCGCGGAGTGTCCTCAGGAGACCTCCGGGGGATCTACGGCAAATCGCGCACTGCCGCGCTGGACCTCCTTCATCTGGCACAGGGGGCTTGCTGGAAGGGCCCTTACGCAACCTCGGGCCACCATCTCTATCCAGGCAGGTAGCGCTGGAGGAAAGGGATTCTCTTGATTCCCCGTGGGGGTGGAAACCGGGAAGTAATGAAAGAGGGGAGAAAAAAGACCCACCTCCGAGTCCGACCCGTCTGTGTGCCGCAGTATCCGACCCTGCCTCCCCCACCTCCCCTCAAGCCAGAGGCAAGCTCTGGGGTCTCCAGTGAGGCCGGGCTCCCGCATGATAGTATCCATTTGAGACAACTGAGCAGGTCACAGGCGTTTGCAAAACTGAAGTGTCCCCGTGGCCTAAGCCAGCCCTCCGGCGAGCCCAGCCTGGGGCCGCTGGGACTGGTCGTGGAGCCACTGAGGATCCAGCAGCGGTCCTTAAGGAGAGGACCCTGCGGGAGGGCGCGGGGGAAGCGGGACACGGGGTGACACCGACTCTGGCCCCGCTCCCAGCAAGAGCGTGGCTGTCTCACGCGGGCCTTGCTCTCCGGGACACTCCGATGGGTTTCCCGCTTTCTCTTAACGACGTGTTACTTGCTTTGGCCGTTTTAATAAGTTTGTCGCCACTTGTTCCGAGCAGCCCCTCTGGAAACCAGACAGTGTCTCATTAGGGCTTTCCTGCTGAAAGCCTTCGACTTCAATGCGCAGCGCTGAGTTAATTTGTCTTTGCACTGGGAAATTCCCCCCCCCCCCCCATTTCTTTTCTTAAGGGCACGGGGGGAATAGCCCGTGCTCCCACGTGATCACGGCTGCGGGCTGCAGAGAGATTCCAAACGCATGCTTTGTTCCCGCAGGAATCGGGTTTTCATTTGTGGCATGTTAGACGGATTTAGGGCAAATGAAAAAAATCCGCTTCTATTGTTCTGCACGAAGCGACAGAAACCCAGTGGGGACGTCTAGGCTGCGCTCGCCAGCCCCAAGCCCGGCGCCGCGGCACCTCGCACCAGCGCCACCTGCAGGAGGCCTCGCGGCCTCGCACGGCTCGAGAGGAGCTGCGAGGTTTCTAGCCGGCTCGGCGCTCCCTGGGAGAGCGGCTCCCCCACACTACGAGCTGTCCAGACCCCGTGGTGCTCTGAGCTGAACTTGGGCTCCTGACCCCCAGCTCTGAGGCCTCAGCTGTCCTAATGTGTAGCTGTGAGAGAGCCCCTCTCCCAGGAGGGCCGGTTTCTGCAGCGCTCACTTCGAGACTTCAGCCCTGTAGCTGGGCCAGGACAGGTGGAAAAGAGAGCTCTGCCTCTGTCCCGCGCAGCGCAGTCCCGCCCCCTCCACCGTGCCTTCCCCCGGGGCTAGGGGACGGGCCCTGTCCGTCACAGCCCCGCGCCTGGCAGGAGCACAGCAGGCCTCTAACGCCAGCCAGCCCGGCGGGACAGCCTCACGAGGCAGAGCTGACACGCGGCAGCGCTTCTCTAGTAGCTGTTTCCTGGGCTCTGAGCTGAACCGCAAGCAAACCTTGAACAGAGTCCGTCTTTGCTGCTTCCAGTCCAAAAGATGTCAAAAAGTCTAAAGGGGGAAAGAGAGGCTTATTGTTTTCTATTCCTTTGATGGATCGGGTCATGCTCAAGGTAACCTCCTGTCTTCCCTGCCAGGCTGGTGAGGCCGCTGGATCTGAGGGAAGAGAAGGAGAAGGATTTAGGCTCATCTTCCTAAGCCCTCGGTATTGAGGCCACGAAGCGTGGCAGGGCTGCAGGTGACTGCCTTCGCGCTCTGCTCCAGGGGGCTGAATTCCTCCCCCTTGAGTTTTGTCGCGGCTCATTCTGTCCCCATGGTTGAGCCGCACCAATTTTTTAACCTACTGTTGCCCCAGCATGTCCGCTTATTGCCTTTCTCTTCCCTATTAGAGCCCGCCTCTCATTTGCTCTTTTATAGAAGGAGGGAGCATATTGATATATACTTTCATACCTATGATTTATACCAAGGCGTGCCCACCACACCGCGGATCCTCTGATGGGGATTTGAAACTAAAACAGCGTATCCCGCAATTTACCCTTCAGCATTTGTGGTGTACTTCTGATGTACAGCGGGAGATCTGCGTGCAGATCAGGGACAGAGGGACATGTGGGCCTGAAGAGACAGTGTAGTTGGTACAGAGGGCTCTGATAGGGGAGAGGGGCAGAGAAGGTTAGTGGGAAGGACAAGGACTTGCCTTCAGGGAGCTTTTCTACCTAACGCTGTGCCCTTTGTAGCCCAGGTTGCGAAGTGCCTATTTAGTGGAAATCAATCGCACATGCCTGCAAAGGGGATCCACGAGCCTTTTTTTTTTTTTCCCCATAAAGAAAGATGTTGGCTGCTAGGACCGGATCGGAGCCCGCGATTATTCCGAGACCTGCAGCTACTCGTTTTCCTTATGTGGAAGAAATATCCTTTTGAGCCCCAGATTGAGCTCCTTTCTGTCTGTGGTGTGTCCCTCGGTGCGGGGATACTTGCTGTCTCGCATGCTCCACCTGGTCTGAAATGGCCTCCAGCTCATAACTGCATTCACTTCGACTCTAGTCATCATCTCATAAACTCCCGCCTTACGTTCATTTGTGGTCCAGTACAGCAACTCTATCCCGGGACGTAGGTTTTAGGGCCACCTCCGTTCTCCCCGAGCTCACTGCACCCTCATTTCTCCCGGGCTGTAACGCAGCGGGATTTCACCCCGCCTGCCTGGCGGGGTAGGGGGGCGAGGGCTTGTTTGTCACCCTATAGACGCAAGTCTTGTTTAATTTAAGCTGAGCAGCCTGCTTGGTTGTCTCCTCAGACAGGGAGCTGATTGTATGTATCTGGACAGGAGGGCTCCAGTTCCTGGGAGTGATTGTAATTAAAAGCACTCAATGCTGATCCGCTGGACAATCAAATCATGCGAGTAACGCGTTTGGCCGAGAACAGACAGATCCCGGGGCTGAATTTGACACCGCCTCATCATGGTTTCATTTACACGCTGTTTTTTTCCTCCCAGGAGGTTTTACCCTTAAAAGATATAGATATCGATATCGATAGATATTTTAAAATGTTGAATCGGCTCTTCGCTGCATGGCAGACGGTGTGAGATTTTCGGGGGGACAGATGAAACTGGCCCTTGAGAGTTGGTTGGGAAAGACATTTGTGTCGAAAGCTTCAGTCCCTCCCGCAGAGTTATTCTTACAGTCAGAAGGAGAAGTATATATTCCGAAAGCGACAGTGAAATGAATGATGAAAGCCAATCCACGCGTGATAACACAAGAAGGAAATAACAGTCGGAAAAAAATACGTCTCTGGGAAAGGAGCTGTCTCACTCGGTTTACCTTAGCGAGCCCCTTGTGGAAACAACCCTCCCCCCTGCTTTATTATAACTGTCTGCTTTTAATTACACTAAATGATTTTTTCATCGACTTGAGCTCGCTGCGGGGCTTGGGGAATAGCCGCACCCCCGGCTCAGGCGGGGACGCCGTGCTGCCCTGTTCTGATCAGCCTTCGACCAGCTCCAGGAATTGACTTGTAGTAAGTGGACCCTCTTTTGTGCTTATTTCCCGCAAAAAGCCCCCTGCCTTTCTTAACAATGCATTAACAAATCCGTAAAGAAATGAAAAAGATCCGCTCCATTTGTCTTGATCCAGGTACAGACAGCAGTACAGAAAGAGAAATGGAAAATCTGTAACGACTTCACTTCGAGTTGGACCCGATGAACACCTTGCCTCTCAGAGCCTTATTCTTGTTTAAACTGATAACAACCTTACAGGGCAGGCTGGGGCTGTCTCGCCCTACTTGGCCCCCACTGCTTGCAGCCCGGGAGATTCCTCCTCCTTCAGGGCTGCGTCCTGAGCACTCAGGGCGGTTCTCCTGATTGCACGCCTCTGCCTGAGGTCCCTAATGGCTCTAGGCTAGTGCGAGCTCCAGAGCCTGCCTTTTGGCACGGGGGAGTGGAGGTGGCGACAGAGACACAGAGCCGGGCTCAGTTCTGGCTCCAAGTAAACGCGCCACGCGCGACTGGTCCCTGAGTCCTCGCGGCGCCGCCCCCACGCCGCGAAGCCGATCAGGCAGGCGGGTGCAGTGCCCCGAGCGCCGCTGCCGCAGCACCCCCCTCTGCCGGCCCGGGCTCGGTGCAGCTGCCCGCCGCCTCCCGCCCAAGTGCCGCCCCCCGCGCGGCCACCGCGGTGCGCTGCGCTGTGGCGCACTCACGTCCCCCGCCTGGTGTCTGCCCCAGCGCTTGCCAAGCCTGGCAGCACCACCAGGCCTTCCTCCCTCCTGGGCTCGGGCCTGCGTCCTCACCCACCCAGAGCTACTAGGAACTTCCGAAGATACCTGCGGGGGCGGGGGCGGGTTGCCAGGGAAGCAGGACCTGGCCCCTCACACAGTTGTTGCAACATTCCCTTTCGCGATTCATATTTTAAAACGAATCTTTAAAGCCAAATCCACAGTTTATTTAAAATAATTGAGTGGGCTTCCTGTTTATGAGCTCTGTCCTGGGCTAAGCCCATGCAAGTCTGAATACATTACCTCAGGAGATGGTTATCCCAGCACGACGAGAAGAAATGCCCTTTCTTTCTTTTAATATAATAATGTTTATTTCCTCCTTTCAGTCCCCCCACTCAGCCGGCTTTAACCCACTCTCCCGCCCCCCTGGACTCTCCTGCACTTTTGGCTCCCCCTAAACAAAAGAGAGGCCCTTTTGCAAAGCCTGGACCGGGGCTCTGAGCCGCCCTTGGGAGGCTCCGCTCTGTACTGGTAGATCTCAGGAGCTGGAAGGCGAGGGGGCAGAGGCTGCACCCGCGAGAAGGCCACCAAACACCACAGCAGTGGCCTGGAAATAGCTCGGGCAATTCCTCCTGCCCCTGCTCCCGCCTTCCCTGGGAACACCCTCATGCAGGAGGGTAAGAGCCATCCCTAAATGCAGTTTGAGGCCCCAAGAAGCAAAGAGCTCAGTTCCTTCCTTGCTGGAGTGCAAATAACCCCCGCCTGTGCCAGAGCTGGTGTCTGTCTGCCCAAAGACAACCTTGAGTCTTTGCAAGGCAGTAAAAAAAAAGTGGCCCAGTTCAGGGATTAAGGGCAGTCGAGGCCCCCACTGTGGGGCTGAGAAATCCCCAGTCCCCAAAGCCTGGTGCATGTCAGGGCACCTCGGGACACCCCCCTAAGGCAACAGGCAGCCAGCATGGCGACAGGGGGGCTAGATGTGCCGGCCGGGCTGAGCGGGGGCAGCACGGGTAACTCCCTGAGAGGGTTTGCCCTTCCTGCAGCTTGAGGGACAGGAGGCTGGAGGTGCCCCTGCGGAGAGATGGTGCCAGAGGAGGAGGCCACCAGGCAGCTCCGCGGGAGGTGTCTCCAGGTAAGGCTGCCCCCAGGGGCTCTTGGAAAGCAGGAGAGTGTCGCTGCACTGATCAAGGCCAAGACGACATCCCTAAGCCAGGCAGCGGGGGCGCTCCCTCGGCTGCAGCAGACACTCCCCGCAGTTCATCGCAGCTCACCCTCCTAACTTCAAGACAGTCCTAGCCTTAAAGTAGGTGGGGGCCTCTCCTCCTCCCAAAGCTCTGGGGAGTAGCGGGTGCCTAAGCAGAGACTTGGTGTGGTGGCCTGGGGTCATCTCAGGGCTCTGCCTTCCCAGTGCTGATCTGCTCGGCAGATCAGCTTTCACTGCAGTTTACGGAACACCGCTCACGTACCAAATCCCACTGAAACGAACTGCACAATGCTGGCCTGATTCCCTTGGCGTCATCACAACCCCATCAGCCAGCGGTGCGAACAGCGTCTAACTGCGCCGCGCACTAAGCCCTCTCCCATCACCAAGCGCAAATCCCCTATGTACAGAGGCAAGACAGGACAGGGACGTCCGCTAAGCACAACACCTAAATCATAGCGTGCTGTTCTTCCCGTGCTTTTGTTAGCCGGGTTTTCCAAAAATACGCAGCCAAGGTAGTACACAGAAAGTTTACGTGAGATACGGGCGTCTCTTCTGGACAGTAAAACCCTGCGGGAGCAGCCACACGCATTGTAAATATCCAAGAAGACCAGAATAAATGCCATTCTCTTTTATGATGTCCAGAGACACGATTTAATCGTGAGGTTATGAGCTTGACAACTCCAGAGAAAGTCTCCTTTCCTTGGAGTCTCAGACCAGCAGACTCCCTGTGCCTGAAGAAGTGGCTGTGCCCCAAAGCTTGCTAAGAACTGCTTCCAACTACGCAGTTGGTCTAATAAAAGATATCACATCTACCCAAAGAACCTCGCCTGCCTAACTCCAGAGGAAGGCCTTTAGCAATCCGAATCACCTCTCCCTCTGTATTGACTGAGGATTGTCGTCTTGATACTCTTAGTATTCTTAATGTAACAGATCGCATTTGGACACTCCGTCAATGGATGCAGTTCGCAGCACATTTTCAGATGCATCAATATGCTCCTAACTTTCTTTAAAATGTGCCTTTTGGTACTGAATTTTTAAATGACAAAAGGTTCCCCCTCCAAAAAAACAAAAAACCCTGTAGCGAGTACATCCAGCTGTCTGGGGGCTTGATACGGTGGGGGAAAGTATTCTGCTCAGGCTGCTTAGAGTTATAATAAAAATGGCTAAAGTTTTCAGCTCGAAACGTGGCGTAGATTGAGGCCTCATTAAAGAAAAGGGTCCGTTTAATTTGAAAAAAAAGACTTAATAGAGATTACTACAACTTTCTTACTCGTCATGCCCGATAGATATTTTTCTATAAGTTGTGCAGGTGGGTATTAAAACAGATGTTCGCTCTGTGCGTTCATGTGCTGGTTCAAAGTAATGAGGTATTTTCCAGTAAAAAAGATTTTGGAGCCTTAAGATGGGAAAGAAAAATAGCTACGGAGGGAGGAGGAATTCAGAGGTTTGGGTGTCTGAATGAGCAGATCGCTGAGGAGAAAGAAAATCTCAAGCTCGTTTAACCCGGGCTGTCGAGTCTAGCCAGTGCAGTGTGTAAGGCAGGTAACCCCGAGAGCTGGAGGGAAGGAGTCGATCGCCAGGCGAATAACCCTTCTTTTCCAGCAAAGCTCATCCTCGTCGCAAGAGCCCTACATGCGCAGCATTGATCCAAAATGAAGGCTACAAAATCTAGCCCCTAAAGTTTAGAATGAGGAAAGTGTTTGGTGCCTTTGCACGCATGAGGAATTTCCTTTCCTTTAGCTTTTCCTGTTAGCTGCTATTCTGTCGTTGGTCCTTAACGGGGTAACACGCAGAGTACCCAAGGTGGCCAACTTAATGTTGGGAAAACGTTAGTTGTTGCTGTCTCTTTCCTTGGAATACTTGATCGCACAACTTTATCCCTGTTGCATCGAGAGAGAGAGTTTTGTTTTGTTCTTATTTAGTGGCAATAGACAAAATGTTTCCAGGAAACACTGGCAGCGAGCTACGGCGCAGAACTGGATCACCACCCTGCCTGACATTTGAGTCACCTGAACTTGCCTAGGGCAAAACTTTTCCAAAAGGGAGGCAGGTGCCTGATGCTCTGGCACGAACCAAAGATTTCATTTCCCCTCGGATTAGCCGTTCCCAGCCTACATTTTAAAGAAATAACAATAGCTGTCTATGACAAAAGGACCTTTTCACCCTGGGCACTGTTCCTCCAGGATCAGAGTGGTGCTGAATCCCCTCAGCTGATGACAGGATCAAAAAGCTTGTGTGCGGCTGTTTTATTGGAAAGTCCTCATTTCTGGGGGCCGGAAACAATTTACTCAGAAGCACACGTGTGTGTCGAAGTGCACAGGGCTCCTCTAACGCCATTTGTTTGTACTGAACACGTTCCCCACTTCAGTCGGGGTCACAAACTGGATGGCAGTAGCACTGGATGCCCAGGACAGGGAGCAGTTGTATTCGTAGCCTTCCCTTCTGCTTTTCTGCGTTATGTCGCAGGGGCTCCGGGCGGGAAGCCGGGGCCGGAGCGACCGCAGCGGCTCGGGCAGGGATTGGCGCGCAGGCCGAGCGGGGCAGCCCGACACGGTGTGCCTCTGCCTGCCTGAGCCCGTCTGGGTAAAGGCCACTCCACCGTATTTACCCCGATAACCCTGCGCAGCTACGTGGCGGGGCCATGGTGCAAACGAGAAGTGCTGAAATATGCTCCCGGCGCGGCTCGGAGAGGACTCGGAGCGCTTAGGGGTGCGACACGCTGGACTGATCATGTACCGGGGCCTGATCCTGCTCGGGCCCGGACAGCACCCTCCCGTTTGCAGCCGACTTCAAGGGAGCTCTTTCCAGGCGGCGCGATACAACTCCTGCCCGCTGCAGCGGGGGCGTCACTTGCTCCGCGGTGTCCCGTGCGGGGCTGGCTCGCAGAGGCGCCGCAGCAGCCCTGCTCCAAGCACAACCGGCTGCAGGGGCGGTCGGGGGGAGCCCAGCGCGGCCCCCAGCTGAG
>NW_017729025.1:59721403-59721664 GCF_001723915.1 Gavialis gangeticus
CGCTGCGGGGGGAGCCACGTAGGATTTCAGGCAAAACCAGGTCCCCCGGGTGTTTCCCCCAAAGCGCCCGCCAGGCCGGGTCGGGGCCGGGGGCTTGGGGGAGGCTGAGGGCAAGGCAGGGGGCTTGTGGGGCTCAGCCCATCCCTAGCGAGGCGGTGAGGGGGGGTGGGGGTCCCTGGTCATTTCGCTCGCAGCTGCCGCTTTCCACTCCTCCACTTCTCTCCTGTTCTGTGGCGCCCTCTCTCGGTGAAACGCAGGCGA
>NW_017729025.1:59726664-59729631 GCF_001723915.1 Gavialis gangeticus
GCTGCCGCTTTCCACTCCTCCACTTCTCTCCTGTTCTGTGGCGCCCTCTCTCGGTGAAACGCAGGCGAGCCGCGGGCCCGCGGGACACGCAGCCCGCGCCCGGCTGAGCGCACAGCCTGCGCCCGCGGGGAGCTGCGGGCTCCTGCCCGGCCTGCAGCGCGCCCGGCTCCTTCACCGCGGCTTTTAAACAGCTGGACCGGGCACCGCTTCCTATACTGAGCTGCAAAAGTGTCTCTCTGTAACCCTGGACATTTATAACAGAGTCCAAGGTAATGTTTCTTTCTGCACTGGAAGCAGGACTTGGCTGATCACAGGCTCAATCCTCCAAGCTAGAGCCAAGTATTATCATTCAACCAGCCCGCTCACCATCACATCTGTTTCAGAGTGTGAATTCCCTGTTAATTGCCCTGCTCGTGATTGCCTGGCTTGTTCACTTCAAAGCAAGACCACAGGAAACAAGATGGATATGCATTTAAAGTAATGGTGAAGTTGTTGTCACTGACACCAGATGTCTCTTTCTTGGCTCCTCTTTCATTTTAAGTGCAGAATCACAGCATTAGCTTATGGGTTTATATATATATACACACACAGGTGTATACATACATACACACATGCATACATAGATACATACACATACCACATTGTATCTGAACTGGCATTGCTTAGCAGGGCTGTGCAAAATTTCGCCTGCAGTTTTGTTTCCATGCTGTTTCGACTTGTTTCAAGCTCAAAACAACAAAATCGAAACGAAATGGAGAGCTTCAAAACAGCCTCAAAAGGAAAAGAGGCAAGTTGAAATGTTTTGAAATTTTCAAAACATTTTGAGTTGTGAAGCTCAAGCTGGGCTTTCCTGCAGGGAACAGAAACTAAAATAAGGAGAGGGAGGGGGGAAGGAGTGCTCTCATTATTGACTGTGTAGCTGACCGGTGACTGTCATCCTTCCCTGAAGTCTCTTCCAATCCCAGTGCTCTGGGGGTGGGATGGAAAAACTGCATAAAAGGCAGCATTGTTTGAACTGCCCTGCTTTCTGCCTTGGTGTCAGTTGAGTGAGGGCAAACCTTAGCACACATAGTGTCACCCACCCATGTCATGAGTTGTGCCTGTCAGCAGCCAGAGGTGCAGGGCCCCAGAACCCCTGCACCTATTTCCTCAACAGCTGGCAGGCTTCGTGGCCTCAGCAGGGGCTAGCAGGCCTGCAGCTTTCACCCTGCTGCGCCTTAACACACACAGTGTCACCCATGTCATGAGTTTTGCTTGTCTGCTGCTTGAGGTGCAGTTTCCCCCAAACCCCTGCACCTATCTCCTTGAAAGCTGGCAGGCTTTGTGGCCTCAGAAGGGTCTACCATTCCTGCATGTTTCATCCAAATTAGGCCAGAAATGACAAAGTTATAAGCTGTTTTGAGCTTCCCCATTATAGCCCATGGGCGAAAAGTCAAAACAGCATTGAAACAGCAAAACTTTTTCAACGAAATCAAATGGAACAGCAGTTTTGAATTAGAAACAAAACGCTGTTCCCTCAAAACGTCAAAACACAAGTCAAAATGGAACGGCGCCATTTTGTACAGCCCTATTGTTTAGGTAAGTAGGGCTGCAGGGTCCTTGCTAATTGTCATGCTAGTTATTCTGAGTGCCCTCTGCATATTTTAGAAGAGTAGCAGCTATATTATTCCTTCAGTAAAATGTTTTTGCCTGCGTCCGTGCTTGAGAGCCTCCAAATAAAAAAAAAATCCAACATCTGGAACACAAGACAATCCCTTCCAGTTGATTAAAATGCACACAGGCTATCCCTCAGAGAAGCTAATCTGTATTGTCACAGACCCATTTGGGGGGGACCTGCAGAGCCTCAAGTTTCTCCCTGCTGTACTGCCTCTTTTCCAAGGAACACACAAGGGACAATTCCTTTGCCCCTACAAGCCTCAGTCCCACTGTCCTTAGGTTAGATCACACAGCTGCAACAAGGAAGTCTCTGCCAGCTCTAGGGGGGCTCCCCTCTGGGTTTGTGAAAGAAATGTTAAGTCTCCCTTTCCAGAGAAAGGACTAGTCTGGAATATCACTTACCTCAAAACTTTCCACAGGCAGTCAGTAAGGGGACAGAATTGTTTATTATGTAGAAGAAAAGCATTATACAAGCCACACTGACCATACTTTTGGACACAGAAAAACAAAGCCAGCACAGTTTCTTATCCTCTCATTTAGCTGCATCCTAGTCCTCCTGAGAGACTTGCCAATAGCTCCAGAATTCAGCCTTCCTGCTGATTTTGCCAGCCCTGGCTGCTTGGACCATTTAACCTCCAAAGCCTTGAATCCAAAACCCCTTGACTCTATCCTAGCTAGACTCTCAAAAGCTTTCCAAAGCCAGCCCCTCTTCCCACCCCAATCAGCATTATTCTAATTGCTCATGAGCCACTGACCTCCAGAAATTTCTGGTCTCCCTGGCACTCCTCTTAGATCCCATTACTAGAGATGATTTCCCCATTACAGGCAGACAATGCCCTGGGTGTGTGCTAAATACCTTGCTTACTTATCTTCTAGCTACATGATGACATTACAAAGGTACATTTATATCATACTATGATACAAAAAATGACAAAACTGAATCCAGCTTCACGCTAGCTTCAAATAGAGACTAAACACCACAGCAGTGAATCTAATTTGGGAGAAAATCCATGCATGACACACAGGAAATCTAAGGTAATTCAGTTACGGGGGAATCCATGACGTGTAACCCACTGATGCAGTTCGAGGCATTTAGAGACAAATACGATCATTTTTACCTGATCTGGCCACAGAAAGCAGGCTATAGCCATGACCAAACACAAGTGCATGGCTGCATACTGCTTCAAAAATGAGCAATTGGGTGAAAATCTGAACCCTTATTGCATGAGGGATCAGATGAAGATTTTTTTTTGTTTAAGGAAAAATGTTCCTGTTCCAAGTCAAATCAGCCAAATCAATTCCAAATCCATG
>NW_017729025.1:59729654-59733226 GCF_001723915.1 Gavialis gangeticus
TCCCTTCTGACCCTAGAAACTATGAAACTATGAAACTTCCTTCACCCCTGTCCAAGGCTTCAGATGCTTCCAAATCCTTTGGCAAGCATCCTACGCACAGGCCCAAGCCTGGAAGCTTGGGGTTCAGGTGTCCTTGAGTTTGGCTTACCTGCAGCCATATGGCCACAGGAACAAGCTAGGGAGAAGTGTCCCATTTCCATAAAGTCAGCATGTAGCCGAGATCTTCCCACTGGAAGCTAGCCAGTGGGAAGCTGACTATGAGGCCCTTGTAGGGAATCCTGTCCATGAGCAGACAAGAGCGCAACCCTCCACTACACAGTGCCATTTTAAGTGCATTACCTCAGCCAGGGTGTGATGGGCTGGCTGGCAGTGACCTGGCCCAGGGGTTTTCAAAGGGCAAAAGATGATTGGAGGACTTGGGATTCCCTTTCCTCATGAATCTGGTAATGATTTGGTGCAGGGGTTTTGAAGGGGTTAAAGATGATTGGAGGACTTGGGATTCCCTTTCCACACCAATCAGGCCCCAGAGACTCACCCCCCCTCTTGGGTCACCTGGAGGGGGATAAAAAGGGCAGCATGGGCTGACTGAGGAGAGACCAGCGAGGGACAACAAGGCAGGAGCTTCACAGAGCTGAGCCGGCAGCAGTGCCCCGGAAGAGCCTGAAAGAGCAGGACCTGCAGGCAGCAGTGGGACCCTCAGCAGTGCGGCATGCGGCCAGCAGGAGAGGCTCCCCACTGAGCTCCAGGATCCCCTGGGAGAGGCTGCAGCCAGCAGGAGAGGCTCCCCCGTCTCCAGGAAGGATCTGAGCAGTGACCTGAGAGATTCCCAGCTCTGCTTCCAGCTCCTCCAATCAGAGGCCAGGAAACTCATCATGCTCAAGACCCCTAGCAGGCTGGAGCACTGCCACCAGTGGTGGCTGTGTGGCAGTGTTCCTCCCTACCATGTGGGAGATTTGCATTCAAATCCCAGCTGAGGTGACTTTGGGTGAGTGAAATAACAAGAAGCAAATTTTCTTGCAGTAGAAAGGGGCCATTGTGTTTCTCCCCCTCCAGGTACCAAGGCCCTATATTTCCTTGTCATTTGACATTTTGCATTTTGTGCCTTTTTATATTTCACCAACCCGTATTGTTTGTTCTGCTGCCTGTGTTTAATATTTTGTTAACCCTGTCCTTTGTCAATGATTGTAAGTGTCTAACCTTTGTTGAATCCTGCCCCTTTGGGGCATTGTAGTGTCCACTATACCCTCTGATTTATGCCTGTTATGTTCCCAGTATTAAAAGGTATATGGTTAAGTCCCCATTGGTGGTCTGGCTCTGCTCTCTACGGGGAGGAGAGTCCCTACACCTCACATAGCGCTTGTGCACCTGCTTTGATCCCTTCAATTGGAGAGGGGGTACCTCTTGGAGTACCACCCGGGTTACAAAGGGTATTTCCCCTGCCACCACTGTGGTCATCATATTTCCCTAGCCCCTGCGTGGTGGGTGTATTGGAGCCCCACCCAGAGGTGGAGGCCTCAACTCGCCCACCCCAACCTACAGCACTATCTGGGGAACCCCTAGAATGAGCTCCATCTCCTCCCTTTCCCCCCTCCCATTCTGAAAACAGGGACAGGCTGGGAGAAAGGAGGGGCTGCTGCTAGGAGAAACTGGTTGCAGGCTCAAGCAGCTAGATTCCCCTCCCTGTGGAACCAACAGTCAACTTCTGTTTGGAACTGGAGATTTTCTGTTTGGTCCTGGGGTGGGGTGGATGGGAGGGAGGGACAGGTCAGGGCCAGGGTAGAGAGAGGCTGCAGGCAAACAGCCTTTCTCCACTGGACTTGTGCCAAAGTAGAGTTCAATCCCCACCCCCACCCAACAGTGAACATCTGTTAGGTGTGGCAGGAGCGCTCTAACTCATGGCTCTTTCTATGAAGCACCATGAGTTAGAGCAGGGAGCTGCACTTCTGTCAGTGCCCTACAGTTCACTGTGAGTAATACGCTACTCAGCAACTATGTTTGTTTCAGATGAATTTGCTTTTAGAGTAAAGTATTGCTCAACACGAGCAAGGGAAACAGAACTGTTTTTCTGATAATAATACAAGTGTTTGAGTCTTCATCCGACTTCTTCCTAAATCCTCTTCCCTTTCAGTATGAGTGTCCATAAGATATCCTAGAAAAATGACAACAGTAAAGTGTGGAAGCATCCAGATCCTCACAGACTGAAGGACAAACCTTGCCACTGGAAAAATCTCTCTTTTTCTGCAAGCTTTTGGGCACACATGCCCAGAGGACAGGCATGTGCCTGAAAACTTGCAGAGAAAGATAATTATTTTATTATCCCAGCAGGCAGCCTCACACTGTAGCACCCTTGTACTCCAACTAATCGCAGTTACTGTCGACACATGTGTTGCAGTGGAGTAAATAACTCTGCTATAGGATAGCACTTATGTCAGGAAGTACTACACTGTGGTGGAGTTAATTAGTTTACTCTGGCTTAATAGCACCACGTATAGATGGTGACACTTTGCTGCAGAGCTTATTAGTCAGATCCACAGTAAAGCTTTTTCTGTAGATGTGCCCAGTGATTATTTGTTTAGTCCTTTATCCTTGCAGCAGAAGGTTAATTTTATACTCAAACTCTTTGTTACCCCTGTAAGCCAGCCCAAAATTTATAAAAAGCCACAGTGGTTCAGTTACAAACTAATCAAAAAAGATAAGTCAATGGATTTGTTAGGTCAATGGAACAATATATTGCTCTTGTAGTTAGTTCAAGAACAAGATGTAGTTGAAGCATGTGATGAAACACTTAAGTGATTTATTGCTGGTATGTTCTCATGTTATAACCAGGACTATTCCTTGAGAAGGTTTAATGAAATACTCTGTATCCTTTTTTTTTCCAGTGTCACCATCTATACGTGGTGCTATTAAGCAATTTCTTAGTTAGTCATCCCCCCCACTGGGATCCTTGTAGGCCCCAGGGGAGGCACACCTAGGCCTAGGGTCAGAGAGAACCTAGTCAGGGAACTTCTGGAGGGACTGGATGTATTTAAATCAGCAGGTCCTAACGATCTCCACCCCAGAGTGCTAAGGGAATTAGCAGAGGTCATTGCTTGACCCCTGGCATGGCTTTACAAGCACTCATGGTGCTCTGGCATGGTGCCAGAGGACTGGAAAAGGGCCAGTGTAGTTCCCAGTTTCAAAAAAGGGAGGAAGGAGGACCCAGGAAACTATAGGCCTCTTAGTCTTACCTCGGTCCTGGGTAAGCTTTTTGAGAGAATTATCCTGGCACATGTCCATGAGGGGCCAGCAGGGGAGCTTATGCTTAGGGGCAACCAACATGGGTTCGTTAGAGGCAGGTCCAGTCAGACCAACCTGGTGGCCTTCTATGACAAAGTCACAAAATCCTTAGACGCAGGCGTCACGGTGGACTTAGGCCTTCCTAAAGTCCAGAAAGACTTTGACACTCCTACCCCATTCTCATTAAAAAACTAGGGGACTGTGGCATCGACAGCTACACAGTCAGATGGGTCACTAACTGGCTGGAGAGCTGCACCCAGAGAGTGGTGGTGGATGGATCTTATTCGACCTGGAGG
>NW_017729025.1:59738226-59744395 GCF_001723915.1 Gavialis gangeticus
GGTCAGACTTGATGATCTGCTCAGGTCCCTTCTGACCCTACCTACTATGAAACTATGAAAAGGTATCATCTCTGAACCAAGAGTTCTAGATTTTTGCATTGCTTTGCATTAGTAGCGTAGATGCGCCCATTGTCAAGTCTGCTGCTGTGATTTAAAAATGTACTAAAAGCATTAGAGTTGCTGTAAGTAGAAGCATTTTATCCCCTAATCCAAATGGCTATAAAAAGATTCTGATACTTACGTTTAAAATAAGTAGCATCTTATTCTACAAATAGTATAATTCCAATCAATGACACTGCTTATGGAGTAAGGTTTTTTGAGCCTGAGTAAAGCTTTCAGAATCTGGTCTAATATTAGCTTTCCAAGCTGAAAACAGTTCTGTTGAACTGTAAATGAAAATCTGCTCCTAGATCCCCTTGTACCTCTTCCGTTTTGGCCTGAATGCTCCAGTCCTGGCCTTACTGTACAGCACGAGCAGCTAAGCTGTGTGCTAGAGAGTTCAGTGGGACCTGCAGGATGAGTTATTACTCTTTCCTATCATCCATTTCCTGAATAGTATTCTATTTTCAGAGTTGAAAAAACATCTTTAATACGTCTACTCATCTCCTCCTATAGATGTTTATGGAAAATGGCAGAAGGATCTGTGTAGTGCTAGATGCACAAACCCCACTCAAAACTTACATCATCCCATCCTTCAATATCTGTTGTCTCATTTTATGCAGAAGAGCAAGGAAATTTCCCCTTTAGTCATATCTCCTCTCCAACATTATAGAATCTCATTAGTTCTTTTGTAGACAGGGCCTTGTGCATCTAAGGAGGAGGAAGCAGAAGTTACTTGCGCATAAAGGCTACGTACAGACGTTAAAACAAACAAAACCAAAAACAACTCTGTGCTTTACCAGAAGCAACAGCACATTAGTTCAACCTTGCTCTTCAGTGACTGTATAAATCAGGTGCTTCAACTGAATTGAGCGATTCAATCAGCTGTTAGATAAAAGTGCCAAAAAACCCCTACTAAAATGTTTGATCAATGCACTGCCTCTTCTGGGCTTGCACTGGGTTCAGTGCAGGAGCACGCCAGGTTTGAAGTGCCATTTTTGGGGTGTATTTTTAACAACATCTGTGAAAAAAGCTCTCAGTGGAATGAGAGAAATTTCCATGGTCTGTATCTGATATATCCTGAAAATATCATAATGGACTCAGTTCAGGAATTCAGCTAATCCTTTTTTTTCATTCTTTTATCTCTGTTAATGAAAAAGATCCCATTAACTTCAGTGACTCACAGATTTTAAGGCAAGAGGGAACCAGTTTAATCATTTAACTTGACTGACTGCAGAATTTCACTATGTGATTCCTACATCAAGTCCATAACTTCTAGATGAGGTAAAGCATCTCTCTTATATAGATCCTAAATGTTTACAATGACATCTGAGCTTGATTTCAGTACTTCAAGTGATAAGAACCCACCATGTCTTTAGGTAAGTTGTTCCAGTGGTTATTTACTGTCACACTTAAAAATGTGTGTTTCTAGTATGAATTTGTCTAGCTTCAGCTTTCAGTCTCAGATCTTGTCATGGCTTTACCGGCAAATGAAAGAGCTCTTTACTGTCTGATAGCTGGAAGAGTCCTGTGGTTGTTAGTCCAATCTGTTTTTACTTTTTTCTTTACTGTTACTTCTTTATCACCGGCTTTGATCTTTAATATATCCTCTCAGAATAAGTATCTAAACTCAGACTTCTTTGGGATTCTAAATATTAAAAGAATCCCTGAGACTGAGAGTGATTTCTAGCCTAGTGAGCATGGCATCTGAATATCCCAATTTAAGGATAAGTGAAATAGACAGTTCATAAAAAAACCCAGAAAACATTTACAATGTTTTTTAAACAAAGCCTCTAACTGGAATTCTTTATTCTCTTAGTTGGACTGTTCACTTGAGTAATGGCTGCAGGACTGAACCCAAAGTGATGCTGTTATAGAGAATATAGCAGGTATGTTTACCTACTTATCTCTGTTAATGCTTCAAAATAAAAATTAGAAACAAAAGACCACATGGATACATGGAATACCTTTATTGGATTATATACAACAAAGTTAAGGATAACTGATTTTGCCGTTGACCTAAAAGTTAAAAAAAAGGAATATGAAGTGGCACACTGCATTATTTACCTTCCCTGAAGATTTTCCTAGGCTTGCAGAATGAGCTATACTGGCATAATGGGGTGTGTGTAGACGAAACGTGGGCCCTAAATTGAAGTGGTGGGTTTTTAAAAACACCGCTTCAATTTAGGGCCATGTAAACCCCCATGTTGTGCACACACCTGTGCATTTACCTGTCTCTCTGGTGGTGGGGAGGGGAGGGCGAGCTGCTGGCAGGTGAAGCAGTCCCTGGGATGCAGGGGGGCTGGTGCTTCCCTCCGCGGCAGTGGTGGTCCCCCACCAGGTGGCACCCAGGTGGCACTCACCCACAGGCACTCAGATGGTCCCAGGGGGCACCATAGCCATGGAAGGAAGCATCGTGCCCCTGCACAGCTCAGGCAGGCTGGGGGGCAGGAGGACGATCACCACTTTTTTTTTTTTCTTGGGAAGAGCCTGCCTTCCTGGGTTTCTGCCAGGCTGCCTGCACAGGCTTCCTGCAGAGCCCCTGAGCTGCACGGAGCCCAGTGCTTTGGTCCATGGCTGTAGTCCTCCGAGGAGTTTTAGTTTGCTGTGTCCCAAGTCATTTAAGGCTCATTACATCACCGGATTTGCTACAGCAGCTGGAATTACTGTGCAATATGCCACTGACGCGTACAAACACCAACACCATTAAAGTGGTGCAAAAGCATTTAACCTGCTATAAAGTGTCTTGCACACATGCCCCTCCTTGTTTTGTCTACAGATGGCCATGGCTGTAAGTCTTGCGACTGTTACCGCATGGGACTATTTGAGTGGGTAAGTATTATAGGATCATGTGCATTGTCAGCAGGGTCAGGTGTGTGTATTTACAGGTATCAGTTTATATAACAATCACGTGACTTTTAATCATGCAAACGTAGAATGACAGTAGCATGTAAGGAGCCATCCACATAGCATTGCACTATGTTCTTTTGCTTTCTACACATAATTAATTTCATATTTCTGTACTCAGCAATGTACAGCTGTTTTCTCATTGTCCTTATTTTCAATCATATGGAGCTGCATACTGCAGGGTGCTGAATCCAAGGCGCAACACTGGATCAAACAATGGCTACAGGGTTTGCCTGTCTACATCCACTAGGGACTGTAGCTTTGTTGTAAGAAGAGAAAAACAGAAGGTCAGCCCAGGTTTATCCAGGTATCAATCTGTCACATTCCACAGGGCCTTCCCCACACTCGGCCTTTGTTACAATGTTTACCAGGGCTGGAGGCAGCTGCCTTTAGAAACTCACTTCAGGTAACACTAGAAAAGAACAAGCTAGATTTCCATAGCAAAGTCTTATCTACCAGTAAATTCAAGAAAATCAATGCTGTTCCTCAGCTGGACCTTTACATTCGTAAAAGGTGTTATAATTACGTGATGGTAACAAGACTGTAATTTAGTGCCAAAGAGGTGCACTGTGAAATGGCTGATGTGTAATGCTGTGCAGTGGTTAGCTATATCTCATCATTTAATACAGGAATAATAAGGCAGAGCAGTCTGGTATGATCCTGATCTCAATGGAGACACCGGGGGAAGGCTCAAAAGCCTGTGTTTCTGTGAGTGTCTAACCATGGAAGAGTTGGTCCGTGGTGTGTTTTGTGCCAATTAGTAAACTCGGGTCTGGGTTCAGTTTCTAAGCTATTGGTTATAGGGGAACCTATACCAATTAGGCTTTCTGTTTCATGGAGAGCCTACACTGTAAAAATTAATTAATGAATAGGCTAAATGTGGTTTTACAAATCCCACAAAACCCACAGAGTAGTCAAATTAGAAGTATACAGAAATCAGGGAGACCTACCTCTTATATACATTGTCCTTTTGTCCATTCCCTTACTCACTTCAAGGCTATAACCTGAAGTAATATAATCTAAGTAGGTGCCTCACTTTCACTTAACGACACAGGAATTTTTTTCTAGAAGTAATAATTATTACTTATATATATATCTGCACCCCAGAATTTAATGTAATTCACTTTCCTCAACCTGCAGCTACTTTCCTCCCCAGTACTTCTCCTCACTGTATTATTTTTGTGGTAATGAAGCCAGCTAGCATAGGGCGTGAAGAGGTGTGAGTGAAGAGTAAGCAAGCCTGTGAAGGATGTAAAGTTTACTTTGTGCATCTGCAGAGCCTGCTGGAGCACATACTCTGGAGTGTAACACCCTTACTCACACAGACACTGCTTAACCCTGTAGAGATCTACCCTTTTTAATGATACAGATGAGTAGACTTTCTTTTTCTAGAACTGGAAGAATCTACTACAATTTGGGATTCAACTTTGCAAAATTTTTCAATGACTTTTTGAACATTTTAGAATTTCTTCTAATCCTATGTTTCAAAGGTGAAACATTTCTCAGTTTTCTTACATGGACCAAAAGTTTTAAAAGTCTGGAAAATTTTAAATTCTAGTGATCAGGGAATGACAGAAAGTTTGACCAGTTCTACATTTTCCTGTCTCCATATTGTTATATTTTGAACTTGCCAACAATTAAGATTGTTTGCACTTATTTCTACTTTTGTTGTTGACTTTTCATTGTAACCCAGGTATTTGTAAAGTGTTCCCTAGTTTAGAACTGGCTAAACTAGCTACAATAGATAATATTCAGTCACTGAATTAAATATGGAGCTACATGAATAACTATACAAACAAGGTTTGAATTACAGGGGAACTTGTAGGGGAGAGGCTGAGCCCCACCATAAGAGAGGAGAGCTCCTCATAAGAAACAAGAGCCCCCCTGGCTGGACCCATGCCTCAGGCAGTGGCAGCAATGGTGGCTCCTTCCGGCTTCTGGCTGCTACTGCCGCAGACCCCACCAAGAGTGGGAATGTAATTTGAACCCTGTATACAAAGTAACTAAAAGATAAAGTTTACCACTACAACTCACACAACATTTTAGACACTGTTCTGGCTTAGGTTATATCATTCACTGGTGTTTTACAGGTCCTGCTTTGGGCCAGTTCACAGAACCTATGATTTTGCACCACAGCATGGAAGAGGTGTTGCAGTCCATACTTCAGGATACTTGGTTCTTTAGCCCAAGCTGTAGCAACTTATGATCTTAGCAGTGGAATTTCTCTGTTCAGGTCTTAGTGGTTTTATCAGAATGATAGGTATAACTGGACAGCCACTGAAGCAATAGTAGCTGACCACCCATGTCCATCCTGTGTAACTCCATTGGCTTATTTGTTCAAAAATGTAACTTTAATATCAGAGGTAGTAGAAATGCTCATAGGGAAAATGTAATTGAAAGTCATCAAGGAGTTAATAACTAACACTGTTTATGCAGAACTTCAGTATTTTGTAAGCAAGCTGTCTTTGTCTGTATATTTGTACAGCACTAAGCTCAGTAGGACCTTGATCCTGACTGGGGTCTTGTTTCAGCTACAGTACAGATAATAAGGAGTAACACCACCACAGGGACAATCAGCAGAGAGAACAACTTAAAACATTTTATTATGTGAATTTGTCCAGTTGTCCTCCATCAGTAAAGGTCCAATTGTGCTTTTAAGGCACTGCTTTTCACTGGGGATGGCACAGATCCACCCTACATTAGGAGAGTACATGAGGAGAGATTGTGAACCCTGGATCTCTTCAGCCTCTGCCAGAGAAGGTTGAGAGGGGATCTTGTGGCTGCCTATAAATTCATCAGAGGGGGCAATAAGGAATAGGAGATGCTCTGTTTACCAGCACACCCCTTGGAGTCACTAGGAACAACGGCCACAAACTGGCTGACAGCGGATTTGTTAGACATCAGAAAGAACTTCTTCATGGTAGGGGTGGCCAAAATCTGGAATGGGCTTACAAGGGAGGTGGTGCTCTCCCCTACCTTGGGGGTCTTTAAGGGGAGCCTAGACAGGCATCTGGCTGTGGTTGTCTGACCCCAGTGCTCTTTCCTGCCCAGGGCAGGGGGTTGGACTGGATGATCTACTGAGGTCCCTTCTGACCCAAACATCTATGAATCTATGAAAGGAGTTGTGTGTAAGTGAAGCAGACTTCCTCCTGGAGCTCTAAGA
>NW_017729025.1:59749395-59756506 GCF_001723915.1 Gavialis gangeticus
GAAAGGAGTTGTGTGTAAGTGAAGCAGACTTCCTCCTGGAGCTCTAAGATGCTTGGAAGGGCTTCACTCACTGCTATGCACTGTAGCTGAGTAGGTAATGCCCTCCCACATGCTTATTGTTTTGTAACAGGTTGGGGGAGGGTGGGAACACAGCCATAACTCAGCCTCCTGCTCCACCTCGCAGAACGCTGTGTGTTCTGCAGGGGAAGACAGAGGGATGTCTGGCGCTTGCTTTAGCCATGAAGGAGATAAAGGTCCATTGAACTCTCTCCAGAACTGCACACCCACATGAAGACCAGGCACAGTCTGGCTTTGATCAAACAGGAGCACACATACACACAGAGATGTAAACATAAAAACCACCAAAGTCCTTAAAGAGCATACTTACATTTAAGCATGGGTGGTTCAATGGCACTGTGCAGATGCTTAAAGTTAAGTTAATATTTTTAAGTGCTTTCATGGACTGGATTCTACATTGACTTAATAAACAAATGCACCAAATAAACAAGACAAAAGCAGCTGGGAAGAATGCCACTTTTATATTTCAGATTGTGAAGCCTGACAAATAGGTAGGTAGGCAATAGCATGTTAAGAAAAGATCATGTCAGTGTTCCTTGACTCTGTGTTCAAGGAAAATTCAGATAGAGGACTTATGACATCTAAGTTTCCACCTCACACTTTGCAATTGCAGATGGGGTAGGTAGATGTCCTGCACAAAGGGACGGCAATTTCTATTTCCAGAATGACTTGATTTGGGTTTTTGTAAAATACAAGTGATAATACCTACCAACATCAGAGGAGTTTTGTAAGGATTAATTAATTGTTTTTCAGGCCCTCACAACTTTAGAATTCACTGGGGACTGCAGACTTTTATACCTGGGAAAAATTTTGCCCAACATGAGAAAGTATACTGTTGTATTTTCTTAGCACATTTCTCTTCTATAATGGCAAGATTTTAAGATAGATTAAATGCTAACAGCACATCAGATTGGAGGAAATAAATGCTGTACATTCTCCAGAGATGATTTGACATGCTGAAAAAGTAAAAAGATTAGCATAATTTATTATTTTTATTACTAAAAGAGAAGCCTAGTGATCCCAACTGAGTCCAAGGCTCAATTATTCTAGACAGTGTACAAATATATGTGAAAGAGATGATTTTTCCCTTCGTTAATCTTAAACAGGCAGATAAAAATGAAGCAAAAATGTAACAGTGAAATGTCAATATTATTAGTTGCAAATGCAGGTAATTTTTTGCAAAAACAATCAGCAACATATGAAAATATTTTCATTAAGAACTTGATCTCCAACTTGGCTAGTAGGCAGCACAGGGCACTAGAGAAAAGCAGTATATTCACAGTACAATGCTTGTTTTGTTTTGATTTGCATGAACACCATCAACAGGCAGAAAGAGAATTATCTGAATAAAGCATATTCCCTACACAATCTGGCCAGTGCCTGATTAGCAGAGATGATGCCTCAAATGGGTCCATTTACAGTTTCCTCAATATTGAGGCTCCTTCTATTTTCAGCTATCTTTTCCTTTGCCTTAGGGGCATGTGGCCTTAGATTCACCTTTATGATGTAAAATCCTAATTCAGTATGTTTTTTACAAGTCCATATACTCACCTCACTGGCCTGGGGATGGTGGAGCAGATACACCCTATGGAGTTTACCAAGAAGGACTGAGCACGGGCAATTGCATCCCCTTTCTTAGCTATTCAGTGGATAGAAGACTGAGTACACTAAATTATCCTTATAGTGTCATGGACTTGGCCCTGTTTTGGATGATATGCACCCCATGGTAGGAACTGAAAGGAGAAAACATTGTAATGAGTTGAGTATGAGTGTTATAGTTGTGGCAGAATCTTCTACATGGTATCCAAGGCAGCTGAACAAGCCTCCTGATGCTGTGAGTAATAGTCACAGAATTTTTACTTACATTTTATTACTCCTAAATATTTAGTTTGAGGTATGTATATTTTTATATTTTTGTGGGGAATAAATGCCATAAAGTCAAGACAAGATGTGTAAGAGAATAAAGAGCTACAGACTGGGTTAGGGAATGGGTTAGGGAATCGAATGGAGGAGGAAGGGATTCACAGATTGCCAGTGCTAAATTAGATCCATAAGTAAATCATAAAATAACATTCTGCAGAGTGTGGGATTAGGAAGGGCATTTACAGATCACATTAATTAGCAGACAATGCAGGTCTAAAGTAAATTACACTAATTATTTCATGCTTTTGAGTGATTTGACAGATTAGAGACCTCTGAAGATGAAAACCATTTTTGCACTTTGATTAAATCCGCTTTGGCCTAGTCTTGCTTCCAATAATATCCAGAGATGTTTCACTACTACATTCAAGGCACATGCAGATGTTTGGGGAAGTTGGGGGAGGTTAGGTTGTGTTAAAAATGACATCCAATCTAACTTAGGTTTGCCCAGGTACGGACTTTACACTAGTTAAGTCAATGTAAGTGTGAACTGTATAGAAGTTCAGGACAGTTAGATCTATCTAAAAAAGGCCAACCCGATCTAAGTTAACCCTGCCTCCAAGGTAGACCTAGCTTAGATTGGGTTGTCATTTTCAGAATGCTCTAACTGTCCTAAACTTCTATACATTTCCCAGCGTGGCCCCAAGGCTGGGAAATCCCAGCTGCTGGGGCTGTACTTTCCCCACCTGCTTCCTGGCACAGGCTAGTTTTAGCCCCTTCCAACTCCTCTCCCCACCCTAAGATGGATGTACACCCCCTCCCCCTCATGTACCAGTCAGCTCCCCACCCAAGCCTGCCAAACTCCCCATCCAGCAAGCCACTCCCAGTGCACGTTTTACTGGCATTAACCAGTGCCGTGAGCCAAAGCAAGTAAATCGGTGGGAGGAGAGGTGGGTGTGTGGAATGGGGGGGTTGGTTCACAGGGAAGTGTTGTTCATCTGGGGATGGGAGGTTCAGGGGGCTAAAAATAGCTCCTGGTGCCAAGGAATGGGGGAGAGAGCTCATACATCCACGCAGGTCCTGTGAGCCTCCTAGACTCTGCCATTCCCCTGTGGACCCTGTCTGCCCCTCAGTTTCCCCCCCGGATCTCACTGTCCTCCAATCCCTCTGATGCCCCCTGCAAATCCCACTGCCCCTCCAATCTTTTGCTGGAGCCTGCTTACTCCACTATTTCCCTGCTGACCCCTCAGTCTTGATTTACCTTAGCTCGTGAGGCCTTGGATCACTCTAGCCTCCCCCTAACCTCCCTGAATGTCTGTACACACCAAGTAAGAGGTGGGTTTAAACGCAATATAAATACAAACACTTTAGTGCTAATATTTTATTCATTTTATTCCAAAATCGGATATATATCGAAGCCACCCTTTATTTTGCCAGATTATTTCTGGATTGCTAAATAAAGAAACGATGATACTGGGCTTTAACATGAAAACTACTATAGTGCTGTTTTTATATCTGACACTTTGGAGTTTAACTAAGTTTTCATTACTCTAGTGACTCTTATTGTGAATAAAATACTAGAGGTAACATGCTTAATACTGACTATGTTGTGAAGTTAAGCATTTTTGAGCAATGGGAATGTGTTTTATATTAGATGCAAAAACCTTCTATACATTTAATGTAACTATAAATCTTAACTCAAATGCTTATATTTCTCTTCTGACAGAAGTAAATGCTGGAGTAGGAGCAGGGCAGTTATAAATTCTCTTATTGCCAAACCACACATTCAGCTGAATCTACACTTACAATATCCTTTTTATATTTAATAATAACAAAAAGACAGAAAAGGGAATTTATATTTTCTTAAAATGAAGTATTATTGTTTTAGAACACTGGGTTTAATGGTGGTAACTCCCCAGTAAACACACAGTATAGGATTACAGACACAGAAATGGAATAATCAAAACTGGCATTTAATAAAATCCATTTTTTCATGGAAATCTAGGCTGAACTTACAAAAATATTCTATAGGTTTTGATCTATAGCTCTAAATATTTAACACTGGGGAGTATGTATTACTTTTCCATTCTGAGGGATTACCAAGTTTTTCCTCAAATCTGCAAGCACCCAAAAGCAGCAGATATTGTCTGTACATGGCTAAGACCAATATTTTCAAATCTGAAGTGGGGCTGCTGAAGGTTGAATGGTATATTGAGAGAAAATATGGAATCCAGTGGGATGGACCATCACATTTCAATCTTTGAGTGCCCTACAGGCTGATATTAGTAGTGAGGAAGAAGAGGAGGAAGAGCAGATGTAAGAAGAGAAAACACTGCTTTGGGTCCAAAGTCTCATCTGATTTCCATTTATTCCTTAGACTTCCCATACCTTGTGGGAATGACATAATATCTTGGGAATGAAATAATTTTGGCCCCTAGCAGACATTAAAATAATGGTCTGACTGGGATCGGAGGACTTTTATGCCCCATCCCAAAAATCACATATTCTGTCATACCAGATTTGGACTGAACAAAGGGGAACTGTGACCTAATCAGATTGTCAGGATGGAACACAGCCAGCCCCAGGTCTGGAACATAAGCCACGTGTTCAATTTAAGACATGACACAAATCAGCCCGTTAAATGTGGAACCTCTTTGTGGCTGGTGTGTCATTTTTCTGCAATGACTGAATGTGTGGCATGTTACAATTTTGGTGTGATTAATATGTTAATCGTGCCATAAATGCAGCAGCTGCCGTGACCCTATGAAACACAGAAAGGAATGTTTTCACTTTTTTAAAACAAAACTACTATGAGGCTATTCACAGTATGGATAGAAATAGTCATGGAAATTAAAATAAAAAGTCACATTATGCTATATGCTTAGAATAAGAAGAGTGAAGAGCTGATAGCATGATGTGGGCTTCAACTGAATGAACTTTTACATCCTTCAGACATTTACTACATAGCTGAAGTTGCCCATAGTAAAGTGATCTATTGTTTACAACAAATTAATACTGGAAAATCTTAGTACTAAGATAGCTCTAAGGAAAAAACCCCAAGATGACAATCTTAGTCCTATAAGGCTCTGGAATATTAGCCTCACAATCAGATTAATGCTGACCTACTATTTGTCAAAGATAAAATGATTAATTATGATTGGAATATTCAGAGAGATGTAAGGGAGTTAGGTGCCAAAACCTCACCAAAAGGCAAGGTCAGACTCCTGAACTTAAGACCAGAGATTGTTCATTCTATTCCACAGTGTTGCACTAGTTTAAAAATAGAACTCCCCATTAAGATCAATTGATTTTGAAGGGTAGTGGTCCCAAATGACCATCACCACAAAATGATCCTTTAATTTTAAACATGCCAGCATTTAAATTCATCATGCTAATATTTTTAGAACTATTTATAGGGAATATTTCACTCTGAATAAGTAATAAATAATTTAATCTATCCTTTCATCCTGCGCCCCTTTAAAAAATAGTTGGTAGTTTGAAATGTTTAATGTAGTAGTAAATCTAAAGGGACAAATAAAGCATCAATAGGCTATTTTAGCAATGGAAAGCATTTAAGACTTGCTTAACTTACTAAGCTCTTCCCAAAATTTATTTTGAAATAGGCACATAAATAGCTCATCACTTTCCATCTCCAATTTTTGTATGTGAAGTGCATGAAATATTTTAGCTTTGTAATCATTCCCCAGGCTGATCTTGAAGGTGTGTTGGAGTAACTTGAGATATGTATTTTTTCCTTCTTTTGACATCTTTGGAATATCTGGAAGACTAATTAGCTTGTTCTTACTCAGCATTCTTCTTGATACTTTATTTTATTTATGCACATGTGCACCTTTATTGGTAACAGGCACACATAGAGAGGACAATTAAAAATAAATGATTATCACATCCCTGTGATTTTGGTTTTCCTTGTGCTTATGAGAAAGATTGCAAAGCCAGCAGTAAATTTAACTAAAGTCCAATTTTTCATGGCACTCACTGTTCAATAAAGACCCAACACTGCTATATACACTCTGAAAAAAGTCTCATGGACATCTCTCAATGCGGTTGTATTTTTTTATGCTCATAGGCTGCATCCAGATGAACGAGCACATGCCTGTTGTGGCATCTCAAAGCAGTCTGAGACACCACAGGAGTCATGCTAAGAATGAAAAAATGTTCCCTGCATTGCATATTTGTGGCACGGACTCGAAGTTTGATACCAGGAAATCCTGGTATCCAAAAAAAACATACTAGAAAAAAGCAGTGCAGGTCATGCTTCTGGAGTGTGCCCTGAAGCCCAGAGGCTGCGTCTTCCAGAGAGATGCTCTAAGTAGCCAGCCAGAGCTTCTATGCCCTCTATGGCTGCCATGTGCCCCTACTGCTCCAGCAGGCTGCCTCAGCATGCTAGAGCAAACAGAAGTGGGGCAAGGCTGGCAGCAGTGTCTCAGAGCTGCCTAGGACCCAGGCTCTGTCCCTGGTAAGCAGGGATGTAGGACTAGGGGGACTGTGTATGGGTGGCTGACTGTGTCAGGGCGGAAGGACTGTGTGGCTGGGGAGGAGTATGGGGTGGGGGAGCTGTGTGGGAGGGGTGGGTCCTCTGCCCTACCCCATGGCACACAGCCCCCACCGCCCTTCAGCAGCAGCAGTAGCTAGCAGCGGCCATTGGGGTGCTCATGGCCCACTGCAGGCAGAGATTTGTCTGCAGTACACAGTGCTGCCTGAGACCTGGGGGCTCCATGTGGAGCCTGAAGCCAGCTTGGCTTGCTGGTGCATGCCTTCACACAACACCAGGCTAGCTCCTGCCATTACCTGGGACTCCTGACACCACAGGCAGGAGCCACATGCTATCAGGCCAAGCCAGCTCCTGTCTCCATGCAGCTGGTTCAGCCCAATGGCATGCAGGGCACACTCAGGCAAGGAGCTAGCCCAGCCTGTTGATGTGTGACTCCTTTCTACAGTGCCAGGAGCCCCAGGTGATGGCAGGAGCCAGCTTGGTCTTGCATGAAGGCACACACCAGTAAGCTAGGCCAGCTCTGGCTGCCACATGGAGCTTCCAGGTCTCAGGTGGTGCCACATGCTGCTGGGGGTCTCTGCCAGCAGTGATCCATGAGCTCCCTGATGGCCTGCTGCTGAGTGCTGTGGGGGGAGGGGGCTGTGTGCCATGGGGGGGGGC
>NW_017729025.1:59756517-59757032 GCF_001723915.1 Gavialis gangeticus
AACGCCCCAAGACCCCCTCACAAACCCCTCACATACACATCCCCACAAACCCTAACCCCACCCCTCCACACCCTTTCTTCCCCAAACCCCACATCCCCCCACAAATCTCACACCCTTGCGTGCCCAGCCATCAGACAGGGCAAGACCTGCTGGCAGGAGCTGCAGCTGCAGGGGCAACTGCCACACTGCCGCCCTGTCCCATGACCACACCAATGCTGGGACATGCAGCTCCAGCCTGAGGGGCCTCCTGGTCCCAGGAACCACTTGGGAGTGTGATAGGCTGGGGGAAGGGGTGGAGATGGCAGTAGGGGGGTGTGTGTGTGTGAGAGAGAGAGAAAGAGATGGGGGTCAGAGATGAGGGAGGGCTCCAGGTAGGAGAGGCCACCAGAGCTGGGCTTAGAGCCCCTGGCCCCCCTAAAGGAGCCTGTGAATAGGGAGGCTGGCCTGGAAGGGAAGGGTCTTGCCTAGTCCAGTCCCTAAGCCTTAGCTGAGGGCTTCCCATGAGCAACATGGGT
>NW_017729025.1:59762032-59766766 GCF_001723915.1 Gavialis gangeticus
CAGAGCTGGGCTTAGAGCCCCTGGCCCCCCTAAAGGAGCCTGTGAATAGGGAGGCTGGCCTGGAAGGGAAGGGTCTTGCCTAGTCCAGTCCCTAAGCCTTAGCTGAGGGCTTCCCATGAGCAACATGGGTATTGCTGGGGCCTGGGCACAGGCAAAGGGAGCAGAACAGTAAGGGCTGGCACTGCTCAGTAGCATGGCAGGGGCAGGGCACTGGCATCCCAGTGCTGCTCAGCACCCCACATTCTGGAGTGTGAAGGAGTCAGGGGCAGCTTTGATTTTTCTGTGATAAAAAAAACAAAAGCAAATGCCAAAGTGTATAGATATTTAGAATTCATTTTATTATGATGATAGAGGCACCGATAAGCTTCCAAATTACTTTAAAATTGTAAATATATCAATAAAACATTGGCCAACTGTGCAGCCACAGCCCACTGGCAGCTAGCCCACAGGTGCAGGAGGCTCTACTACAGTGCCCATACCACAGCCCAGGTGGCAGTGCAGTCCCCACCTGGGTCTGGTAGGCACGCAGCCATGGAGGCTGTATGTCCAAGGGGGTGGATGCTGTTGCATATGGCAACAGGTCACAGCCAGGCAGCAGCCCCCACTGCCAGACTGCTGCAGTGGGTATAGCAGGGATGGGCAATTATTTTGGGTAGAGGGCTGCTTACTGAGTTTTGGCAAGCCATTGAGGGCTACATGACAGGCAGCCAGGGGCAGATAAATATTAATTTTCTAAAATTTTTAGGGGCCCTGTGGGCTGGATCGAATGGCCTGATGGGCTGCATTCGGCCCATGGGATGCATTTTGTCCACCCCTGGAGTAGAGGGTGCAGGGGACATTCTAGGTTAGGGCTGCTTCAGCAGTCCAGCTGGCACAAGAGGCTAGTGTCTCCAGATATCACCTGGCTGGGCCTCAGAAGCTCCTCTGGGCAAGTAGCCCTGAGCTACTCACCAGGACAGCTTTTTATGCTGCTGGGAACAGTGCAGATGCTGGCCCCAGCCTCTAGCTCCCCCGGGCTGAAGATCCAGGAGGAGCTGGGCAAGGTCAGTTTGCCCCAAGTGGCCAATTTGCCCCACACCAAAGTTCATGTTCCGGCACGTGCGCTGAAGCACAAATCTCTGGCACAAATTTGTGCTGCTGCTATTTGAGCTGCTGCAAGCACTTGTGTTTGCATGTGTGGACACGTCTGTAAAATTTGGTACATATGGACCTGTGGGACCAAGGGTATGTATAATTTAGGTTCCAGGGAAGTTAGGAAGGAGTGTTTTGTATCACATCTAAACCATAAAGGATTATTTACAAATAAAATTTATATTATATATAAATATGATATATAATTTAAAATGCACATGGACAACAAAACAGCAGAAGGTGCTCAGTGTCACGTTTGCCTTTAAATCTCTTTTCTCAGCAATACACTGAGTCAGTTCCTCACAGTGAGTAGGTCCCCCTTCTGCATTTTTCCAAGGCAGCTCAGAAAGGAATCCAGCAGGAGGACCCTTGCTTTCATGTGGACTTGCCTGCTGCAAGTTCACTGGAGAGCTGCAAATCGCTGAAACAAACATTGTTAAGACAGCTGTATCCACAAATACTTTTCCAGGCAGTGAAATGTGTCTCACAGACAGGCTGCCTGACATGCCTTTTCCTAGAAGACAGATTCATAGGTAAGGGTAACAACTTCGTCATTTTTGAGTGCAGATGTGTCAGTGGGCCCTCATAGTGAGATGCATTTAAAACTGATCACAGAAGAATATGGAGGAAGAAGTGAAGGACAAAGAAAAGCAGTCATGAAGGTTTACAGTGGACAGAAGAAAGATAATGTAGTCTTTTGAGGTAGATATTTTCCCTGCAGGTTTTTTTGACTGCTGGATATCCAGGGGTCAAAAAAACCCTCCATGCCACTCCCTTGTAGTGCTGAGAGCAACCGAACATGTGGCACATACCGCACAGCCACGCTTGTCTGGACGTGGCCTCTAGTGATTGTAGAACAATCGCACTATGGTGACAGTAATAAAGGAATTAATTATATAGGTGTGGCCCTATTATTAAGGTTGCTCAACACCTCTCATTATAAGACTTTGTTTTCCATTGCTTTTTTACCTTGCCATACTTTAAACATTTGTACTAGATGTTCCAGGTCAGCCTGGGGACATGGTTTGGCTTTGTTTATTTTAAATCCCACACAGTAATGTCGCCATTTTAAGAATGAGGCTAAGGGAAAATGCATTGTTATGCCCAGGTTAAAACATGCTGGTGACCTTTTTATTTTAAAGTTACACCCCACTGTTTTGGACCAGGGCCTTGAAATTTGGCAAGGTGGAGGTATTTGTCAGAGGCTTGGTTTTGCTATTCCTGACTCACGGGACCTTGGGAAAATCTAAGAGACTTGGTCAAGTGATATAGTTCACATGTGGCCTTTAGAGACATGCTAGTGCTTTGCATTTAAATTCCATGAAGATGGCATCTACTGGGGGAAGTGCTCTAGGGTGCTGTAGTCAAGGACAGGGACAGCTTCTGAAGTTTGAAAGTAAAGAGCTTATCTTTCTTACTCCCTCAGACTCTTCTCTCTGCAGGACTCAGAGAGCCCTGAGGAGGAAGCTGCTCAGTTCAGATGCTGATGGGAGAAGAACCAGCAGGCACGAGTGAGTATATTAGGACACTGAGCATGGGACATGAGGGAGGAGACCGGGATTAGAGGCTGATGGATAAGGAAAGGGAAACTGGGACTGAGATATGGGGTGAGGGTGAGATAGAGAATCTCTGGACAAGGGAATTGAGTCAAAGAACTGGAGTAGAGCCTAGATATAGAAGCTATAAGGATACAGAGAACTGGGCAAACAAATGTGGGAACTGGGAGCCAATGGACTGAGGAAGATAGAAATGGAATGAGGAGCTGGATGTAGATCTGGGGCTGGCTGGATAACAAGACTGGAACCTGAATCTAGTGAGTCAGGGGAATGAGGTGTAAGGAAACAGTAATGAAGAACTAGGGTAGACCAGATAGTAGCTGACATGAAAGATGTGTGCCCCTGGAAGTTGGGGGGGGGGCACAGTGACTGCCCACAGACGTTGCTGGCAGTGTCAATGGCAAGGGGGGGTTGTGAGCAGTGACCTCCCACAGGCGTAGCTGGCAGCATTGGCCATGGTCAATCACAGTGGGTACACCACCAATCTCAGGGGGTGCACATGCACCCACATGCACCCCCTATGCATCGCCAATGGTAGCTGAGCCAAAAGACTGGCACGATGAGTTGGTTGTAGGGATGTAGATTGGACAAACAGTTTTGGAAAATCCTAGGACTGGCCAGTTAGGGAGTAGAACAAGGAGCAGGGATTATGAAGAAGCAGGACTGGAGCAGGATGGAAAGGACAGGACAGAAGGGTCAAGCTGTGGGTAAATGATGAGGAAAATATATGTCCACTAAAATACACTTCCTTTCTGTACCTGGAATGGAACCGATGATGCCTCAGTGTCACCACTCCGCTGCTGTCAGTGACTGTCTACAAATCTGACTGGCAGAATCTCCCATGCTCCTTTAATGCTAGCCCACAAAGAGGATGACCACAAAGGCCATCTTACTGCTCCTGTCAACTATTCTGTTAAGTCAAGTGGCAGAGGCCTGTGAGGTAGAGGCCAGTGGTGCCAGTGACCCATGCAGGGGCTTATATGGTGCTACATAATGGGCTTCCTGTGTGTGTGTGTGGGGGGGGGGGTCAGATTGTTTTATTAAAAACCTGGAATTTTCCATACAAAAATTGTACTAAAGGGCCATATCATGGGTGCAAATTCAAGCATTGACAAGTAACACAATTCCAAAATTAGTGTTGTTTTTGAAATCTTTTTTGGCCCCTTAGTGTGTACTTATATGATGCAATCTTTAATCTACTATTTCCTGCACAAGCCCACTCTGGGGAAGAATCAGGATTGAATAATGAAGGAGACCATTACCTCTTTCACTTGTTACGGACTTTGTAAGATATATATTGAATATATGGCAGGCAAATGCAGTCAGAGAAAGGAATGTATCGTGTTTAAGTGGAATGCTGCCCTAGAGAGTCCAGGCCTATCCCTGCCAGTGCCACAGAGTTCTTATGTGCTGTTAGGCGAGTCCTTACACCAACCATTTCACAGATGATCACTAATTCCTAATTATTAAGGTGCCTGACTTGAGACCCTAGGGTCTGATTTGAAGATGTGCTGAACACTCAGAGCTGCAACTGAGCTTTGAATATATAAAATACTGTACATGCTATGTTCTCGGAAAAATTAGGTCCTATGTGCCTCAAATTGGGCACTCCATGTTAGTGGGGGGGGGGTTTACTTTAATCTCCTCATGTCCTGGTTTCCCCATTTGTAAAACAAGAAAAATAATGCTTCCTCATAGTTTCATAGTTAGTAGGGTCAGAAGGGACCTGAGCAGATCATCGAGTCCGACCCTCTGCCATGGCAGGAAAGAGTACTGGGGTCAAACAACCCCAGCAAGGTGTTCAGCGAGCCTTCTCTTAAAGATCCCCAGGGTAGGAGCCAGCACCACTTCTCTTGGAAGTCAGTTCCAGACCCTAGCCTCCCTGACAGTGAAGTAGCGCCTCCTGGTGTCTAATCTGAATCTACCCTCTGCCAGCTTGTGACCGTTATTCCTGGTCACTCCTGGTAGTGCTCGGGGGAACAGGGACTCCCCCAGTGCCTGCTGGTCCCCTCTGACTAGTTTGTAAATGGCCACTAGATCCCCCCTC
>NW_017729025.1:59771766-59782311 GCF_001723915.1 Gavialis gangeticus
TTGAACAGTGCGGGCCCGAGGACTGAGCCCTGCTGAACCCCACTGCCCACATCCCTCCAGGTTGAAAATGACCCATCCACCACCACTCTCTAGGTGCGGCCCTCCAGTCAGTTGGCGACCCATTTGACTGTGTAAGTGTCGACACCACAGTCCCCCAGTTTCTTAATGAGAATGGGGTGAGAGACAGCGTCGAAGGCCTTCCTAAAGTCCAGGAGGACTATGTCCACTGCTACCCCTGCATCTAAGGATTTTGTGACCTGGTCGTAGAAGGCCACCAGGTTGGTCTGACAGGACCTGCTGCTAATGAACCCATGTTGGTTGCCCCTAAGCATAATCTCCCCTGCTGGCCCCTAGTGGACATGTGCCAGGATAATTCTTTCAAAAAGCTTGCCCAGGATTTAGGTAAAATTAACCGGCCTATAGTCCCCGGGTCCTTCCTCCCCTTTTTGAAGATGGAACCACTTCCAGTCCTCTGGCTTATCACATATCACAGGGGTGTTCTAAAAATAATATTTGTAAAGCATTCAGATACTGGCATAATGAGTGACAGAGGCAGCCCAGTGAGGAGGTGAATAATTCTTTACTCAGACCAAAGTTTGACTTGTGTTTAGTAAATAAGGCCTGGATTATGCATTGGACAAGACAACACCTCTACATATGCATTAAGGTGCTTTTCCTAATGCACATTAAATTTAGTACCGTGAGGTACTAAACAAATGTACATTGGTCTGCTTTAATGTGCAGTAGCCTATATTACAGGGCATTAGTGTAATAGCACAGTTTTTTCTGTAACGCTTTAATGTGCAGTAAAATAGGCTACTGTACATTTAAAGCGCACTTGTAGACGCACCCAGAGAACACAAAATATTGAATAGTGGCTCATTAAATGAGCAGTGTCGATCCCAGACACCAAATATGGCAGGGATCCTATGGAAAAACTAGCATGTGCTCATGTAATTAAAGACTGTGCTGTAATGCATATGCACAAGGGTGCCAAATGAAGCTTGCACAGCCTTAATGTTGGCATTTCCTAAAGTGCTTTACTTTGCTAGCTAGCCCAAATAAAATGTATTTAACACAACATTTCTGTGTGTAACAAAAGATATAGAATTGTCTTGTCTATGCTTGATTTTGTTTTTCTCATTTAAATCAAACAAGCAATGTGTGTATGCAGTCTTGTAAAACCTAATCGGACTCAGTGAGGAGCATGTGTATATAGTGTTACACAAACCTAATAGGAATTGGGTGACTGCCATCTATTACCTGGCACGCTGAAACTGTAAAATCTGGTTTCACTATCAAAGTGTGACCTATCATCTGGAAGTAATTTAGTTGCATGGTTACCTTTGGACCATAGTTCTTGTTGGTACTTTGCTAGCAAGCAAATAAAGATCTGGAGTAAGACTTTAACACTATCAAGTAAACAAGTAATTGGACTGTAGATTTCAAAACCAGAGGTGAGAAGTGAATTTGAAGCTAGTCAAATCTCTCCTGGCTCTGCAACCTCCCTGGTTGTTTTTAAAAGCAGTTATAAAATCCCGATCTCCCCCTCCTTTTTCCTCTTTCCCTTTGCAGCAAAGGAACACTGCTTGAAATAAATTGCTGCTTAACTCTGAACAACCCTTGTCCATAAGGTAAATTTGTTTTCTAAACTACCTAGCAAAATATAGAAATGTATTCTCCCCTCAGCACGAGCACATGTAATTTCCATCAGCATCAACAGGAGTTACATGTACTTAATGAGGAGAAAAAGTGTGCCACACTGGGCACTTCACAGGAGAATCTCTAAACCAGTTTATGTTACATCTGCTGAACTGAAAACGCTATTAAAACAGCCTCTGATAAATTTTCCTAGAGCAGCTGAAAATAATAAGCATAAAGAGGCTAGTTATACCTTTATGTTTCTAACATTTCTGACCTGAAAAAAAGATTTCAAGAGTTGAAGACACCAAACAGTTTTTTTAGCAGCTTTCTTACAAGTGTTTCCCAAGAAGCTTTGAAAAGGGAAAAACACATTTCATTCAGCAACAAACAAGCACAGAAGAAGAAAGAAATGAATGGGTGAAGACAAGGGAGATCATATATGCTTGCAGCTGAGATTAAGTTGGACAGAATGTCTATGAGGTGCAGGGATACTGCAGAGAAAAGATACAGAGGCTGCAAGAGAAAGGATTGGCATACTAGCAGCAGTAAGACTGTGCAGGTGGAAAAGAGAGACCAGTATTGATGGGTAGGATAGGAAGTGGAGAAGGGTTTGGGGAGGAAGAGAGAGAAATTGGAATTCTATGCAGTAAATTAAATCAAAAGCATGATGGCTTTCAATGTAAAAATGATGTGTAGATTACACCTTGCTACCACCTTGGGAGAGTTTTAAAACATAACACTGATACTTATATTCACTAAAAACTATATGCAATCAGAATGAAATGTACCAGAGGGTACACTGAAGAAAGTGGAGACATTATCTAGCAGAGGTTAAAATAAGCTACAGTTTCTATATGGTAAACTTGCTGTGCCCGGTATTGGCACTGGCAAGCATGTCATGCTGCTGTGCACAAATTGCCTCCTAACTGGGAGCAGCATGGCAGCAGGGGTAAGGAAATTAGTATGGAGATAAGGAAATAGTCAGTGTCATTCAGCAGTGCCAACTAGCTCAGCTGAAATGGATGGACATAGCTATTCTGCTCCTGGTTTAGAAAGCAGTCCTTACAGAGACCATGGCATGCTTAATGGCATTGCTGCAAAGCATGATAAATTTACATTGTAGATGTGGCCTGAGTACCACAATCAATGTATTAAACATATTGCATTCTATTCTATTATATATGTGCACCAGCAATCAAAGAAAAAGAAAAGTTTTAGACTGTGCACCATGCAAACTATCTGATATCACAAAAGAAGAGCTTCACATTATTTTCAAAGCTAATTAATTGTAGCATGTCATCAAAAACATTAATTGGTCTATTTCTTGAAAACAGTTAAATTAGTGTGATGGGCTAGCTGGCAGTGACCTGGCGCAGGGGTTTTGAAGGGGTAAAAGATGATTGGAGGACTTGGGATTCCCTTTCTGCACCAATCAGGCCCCAGAGACTCAACCCCCCCCCCCTTCCACCCCGGTGTCCTGATTGGCCCCTTGGGTCACCTGGAGGGGGATGAAAGGGTCAGCGTGGGCTGACTCAGGAGAGAGACCAGCAAGGGACAATAAGGAAGGGGTTTCATAGAGTTGGTAAGAGCTGAGCCAGTGGGGCAGGAGCAGGGACCTGGAAGAGCCTGAATGAGCAGGACCTGCAGGCAGCAGTGGGACCCTCAGCAGCGCGATGTGCAGCCGGCAGGAGAGGCCCCCCCGCTGGGCTCCAGGATCCCCTGGGACAGGCTGCAGCCAGCAGGAGAGACTCCCCCTCCTCCCCCAGCTCCTGGCAGGATCTGAGCAGCGACCTGAGAGGTTCCCAGCTCTGCTTCCAGCTCCTTCAATCAGAGGCCAGGCAGCTTGATGTAAGACAGGGGCTCTGGGAAGGTCAAGACCCCTAGCAGGCTAGCCTAATGCTGCCAGTTGTGGCTGTGTAGTAGTATTTCTACCCATGGGAGAACTGGGTTCAAGTCCCAACTGAGGTGACTTTGGGTGAGTGAAATAACAAGAAGCAAATTTTCTTGCAGTAGAAAGGGGCCATTGTGTCTTCCCCGCTTTCTCCCCTTCCAGGTACCAAGGCCCTATGTTTCCTTGTCATTTGACATTTTGCACCTTTTTATATTTCACCAACCTGTATTGTTTGTTCTGCTGTTTGTGTTTTATATTTTGTTAACCCTGTCCTTTGTCAATGATTGTAAATGTCTAACCATTGTTGAATCCTGCCCCCTTGGGGCCTTGCAGTGTCCACTATACCCTCTGATTTTATGCCTGTTATGTTCCCAGTATTAAAAGGTGTATGGCTCAGTCCCCATTGGTGGTCTGGCTCTGCTCTCTAGGGGGAGGAGAGTCCCTACACCTCCCACAGTGCTTGTGTACCTGCTTTGATCCCTTCCATTTGCGAGGGAGTACCTCTTGGATTACTGCCCAGGTTACATTAGGTTGATTATCTATAATCTAGATTAACTAAAGGGACCTAGATGTTGTGACCTTGAGCATTGCAATGCTTAGAAATGCCCTGCCACTGAGCAATATTTACATCCAAAGGTTAGGTACTCAGGTTCCCTCATGCAATACAAGGCCCCTAAGAAAGTGGATTCACAGAAGCCACCACAGTGAATGAGGTTCTAACTAATCAAGCCAATTTCTTATGCCAAGGGAAGGTCTTTGGATTAAGCCCCCTCCTTTAAAGCTATCTAGACATGATGCATTCTGTGTCCAGATGAGCAGGGGCCCTTTGTTGCGGACCATGCCCAGCTCCTCCTGGCTTCTGGGCAGGCTCCATGTGCTGCAGGTCAGGGGCTGTCTGGGGCACAGGGTGCTTCAGTGCAGGGATAGCCCTGCAGGCAGCCCCTGTACTGAGGTGCCCTGCACCCCAGCTGGCTGGAATATGGGAACCTGGGGTGTCTGCTCCCTGCACTAAGGCACATTATGCCCCAGCCAGCCACTCAATGTGGAGCCCCTATGCTGAGGCAAGCACCAGCCCAAGGCTGCCTACTCCCCCATCTTGAGGCATACTGCACCCCAGCTAGCTACTCTGTAGCTGGCTGGCTGGGGTGCATTGTGCCTCCATGTGAGGGCTCTGCAATGTGCAGAGATGTGGGAGCTAGCAGCTCTGGGCTGCCTGCTCCCTCATGTTCACATTTGTCCCAGAGTACACTATTTCCACGTGCTTTGTGCCACAATTTTTCTCAGGTTTTTTTGCTACCAGAAAATCCCAGTAGCAAATTTTGCCCCTGCACTGCAAATCAGCAGCTCCATGCATAGTTTTATGTGCAGTACATCTGGTTTGTGGTGCCACAAACCACATGTACCTGCATGTCTGGAAGTGTTCCTTGTGCCTGGTGGCAGCACTCAAACATACCGTGCTGCTTTGCATAGGCAGTCCCCAAACTAGAAGCAGTGTTACTGTATCCTCCAGTGGGCTTTTAGTGTGGGAGAAGATTAACTGGCACTATCACTCAATAGTCATAATTAGCCCACCCAAAGCACTGGGTTGACCTCTTGTTTAGGAGTCAGCTCGCCTATGTTAGTGCAGTGCTTAAGGCCACTGCCATTGGGGAGGGTAAGTTTATTATACAGTTATAGTCTAAGAAATATAGGCACCTAACTCCAAGCTACAGATGGGTTGACTTCTTCCACTTGGGATTCACAACTGTGAATCTGGCCCTGGAATCTGGTGCCTTATCTAGTAAGCTCTTTCTTATAGAAAGACTGAGAAGGAGGCACATACCCACTCTAGCATCTAGGATCTCAGTGGTGAGAACAGTCATCTGTCACACAGGAGACCCAGGTTCATATACCTTATCTATCAGATTTATTACAAAAAGACTTTGGCTGTGTCTCCTGCCTTCCACAAGAGTGCTCTAAACCAGCCGTTCCCAATCTGTGGTATGCATACCACCAGTGGTATGCAGACAACGTGTCAGTGGTACGCGTTAACAGATTTATTGTAATTACTTTATATGATAAAAATGTGTTGGTGGTACTTAAGGTTGTATTGTTTTAAATTGGTGGTGAACAATCTGTCAGAGTTTGGGAACTGCTGCTCTAACCATTGGGCTACTGCATACTCCAGTGTGTGTCTTTGTTAGGGGAAAACTCATGCTTTCCTGTTGAAACTGTATCATTCACTTTGTCTAAATCACTTCAATATTCATTGGCCCCAAAAATAAATCTCTGTAAACAGGAGGCTATGGCACTTATATAAGCATTGTGAAAGGAAGCTCAATCCCTAGGCCAAGAAATACGTAATTATATGGGATAGCAGTAGGGAACCATCTTCTGACACTGTTCCGTGGGGTGCTAGGCTCACTCAGACCATGTCCAGATGAGTACGGCTGTGTGGTATGGAGTGCTGTAGACATGTCTGCGATACCACATGTTTGGCTGTTTGTGCAAAAAAAGTGGAGCAGTGCATGGGGGGCAGCATATGCTGCTCAAAAGTGGAGCTGGGCTGCCTGGAGCCATGCTCCGGCAGCCGGCCAGGCTCTGAGAAGCAGGATAGCCACTGATGCAGCCCCAGGAAGCCCCCAGAACTCCAGATAAGGCTGCTGGGCCAGCCTCCCCTACCCCACCCAGGGTAACCTACTGCATGCCAGAGGGCATGTGGCACAGGTGTTGCCCAGAGACAACTAGCAGCGTCACAAGGTGCACCACTGCTAGCTGTCCCTGGGGAACTAAACGTCTATGCTTGTGTGGATGCAGCCTCAGAATCTAACAGATCAGGATCTGCAGTAAATTGGGTATGGTGAGTATCTAGTTTGTGAGTCTTGTCACAAACCACTTGGTGCTGTCGAGATTTATCCAGTTCTGTGGCCCATATGAATTTAGACACATAGGGGACTTCACAAGCAGAAATGTAGGTGCTAAAAGACTTTGGGTGCTCATTTCATGCCTAAGTGGCCTGGGGATTTTGTGACTGCCCATGGTGCCTACATGTGAGACCGAGTTCTCCTTACAAATGTAGCACTGGGTGACTAATATTTTACACAGTTTTGTTGTAAAATAATTAGAAAGAAATTATACAGCATATATGGCTAGAGGTATACTATGGCACCACCGGGTCTGGCTCACACATAATGAGGTATTCTTTCTTCCTAGAGTACCTGCAAATAACTCTCTTTAAGATTAATGGGTGTGAAACATGGAGATATGTTATTCTCAGCAATTACAAAACTGATTAATTAGTTAATATTTATAAAGTGCTTTGGAAGTGGGAAGTGTCATAACAGTGCTTTGTGTTATTGTCACTAAGCTCTTAGCTAACAATCAAAAATATTTAAGATAATACTCAGAGCATCCATCAAGCTCCACACAAAAGGAGCGGTGCAGGGGAGATTTATGCACAGGGCCCTATTTAGTGTTAATAGGAATTGTTCTAGTAAATCCCCTGTGGGCTAGTGGAAGACAAGATCCTTTGTTGGGTAATATACCAACAACGATAATTAATTGCTTGCAAAATGATTAGGAAAATGAATAGTCTGGACTCATTTTGACACTACAGAAAGAAAAGGCCTGTACGCCTTAGCTCAAAACAGTCTCTGGGTCCTGAGCTGAGTTGCGTTTTGCTGGAGCTCAATATTACACCTCTCAGAACAGATCTTGATCAGAGCACTATGGGGATGTCTCCTCTCCCTAGGCCAGTTTTCATCTGCATTTGGAAGGCATGATTTCAGGGAAGTTATATTGTCCCATATCTTCCTCTTCATTCTGCCATCTCTTGCCCACTCCTGCCTATCAGTACTCTAGAAGGGACATTGTCTGAGTAGATATTTATGAATTTTAGAAATTGTGTCAAAATTAAGAGGTTTTAGATGCCTATAATATCAGGTTATTTTTTTGTCTCTCTGTAGAAATGTGTTTTAGATTTTTTTTTCTGTCTCTGAGTTGTAGGCCTGGCCTGAGTATGAATGAGTTAAATATTAGTGTAAGGAAATTCTTTGATTTATTTTATTAGTAGCCTGAAGTTTGTTTGGGAATCCAGATAGAATTTGGAGAATTGGGTCTGGAAGTGCAGAAAGAAGTACAGATTCATGGCCCTGCCTCTGATTCCATTTCATGGCTTCAACAGCACAAAGGGGAATTAATGCTACCTCAGACAGTTCAAAATTCTCCTCAACTACTTCTCCACCTTCAAGATGGGGCACGGAAGGAGCATCTCAGTAGCAGGAGGAAGAAAGCACTTTCAGGGTAGTTAAACTTGCCTGAAAATAATTTTAGGAGAACAGGAGAATTGTGCACATCTACATGCTCATTCATGTGCTTTTGCTAATGCATATTAAATTGAGTATCTCCATTGTGAGGTACTAGAAAAAGGCACATTAGCCTATTTTAACACACATTAGACAGAGTGCATAGTTTTTTGGGTACTTTTACATGTGCTCCATGGGTGGGGGAGACGCTTTAATTAGAGTGGCTCTCGGAGCCATGCTAATTAAAGTGCCACCATATCTCATGTATCAGCATCCCTGCACTTAAAAAATGGCAGCAGGGGCACTTGAACTAAAGCTTGTTTGTCAGGCTTTAGTTCAAGTGCCCCTGCTGCCATTTTTTAAGTGCAGGGATGCTGATACACAAGATGCAGGATGCGTGGTGCTCCACAAGATGCGTGGTGCTCCAGCAGATTTGCTTAACTGAGTCTGCTCTGACACGCTGGAATTCCAGTGTCAGAACAGCCTCACTGCTCGTATATAGGCACCCTTTGTGATGTTTTAATACACATTAAAATAGGCTAATATGCATTAAAGCACATGTGTAGACACACTCAGAGTCTTCTCTGAACCTCTTTAGTTGCAACGAATGTTTTGGTTAAGTACTAACATGCATCTTCAGCATAAGAAACAACTGACTCCAATTTAGATTCACTAATATTTGGTCTGATTTATTTCTTGGGAAAAACGCGTGAAGCTGTTTCTTCAGTGCCCCCATATACTCTTAGTCCTGTACACTTACCTGGACTATGGGCTCCTACACACATGAGTGTGTGCCTGCTCCAATGCACAGGAAATTCAGCACATTGGAGCAGACTTGATTAATCGTGTCTGCTGGAGCACAGAAATTGATGTACTCCAGCAGCCTGACGTGTCATGTGTATCAGTGTCGCTGTGCATCTCCAAGCTGACAAAATGATTCCCACCCTAGCATCATTTGAAATAAAATGCATCCAATGAACTTTAGTTCAAAGTGCCCCACCACCATTTTTTCAGTGCAGGGATGTGCAGTGATGCTGATACATGTGACACGCAGGCCTTTTTAATTAGTGTAGCTTGCTGATTTAAAGCACCCGGTGCCACACCAGCAACACATGTAAAAATGCCCAAAGTGACTAATGTAACAAAGGAACACTGTAACTTAACGAAGGAATTTGTTAAAAGAAGTGCATAAACTCTTCCCACTCCTCAGAAGTTGGCAGGGAGGTTACATGCTGATTTTTGAGTCCACAGGTTATTACCTTGCCATTGGCTTGTCCATGTTCTAGGACAGGAGTAGCCAACCTGCACTACAGATGCCAGAAGGGGCATGGGCAGCCTCTGTGTGTGGCACATGGGAGATTGGGGAGGGGACAGGCAGGACAGTGGCAGATAAGACAGGAAGCAGAGAGCAAAGCAACACATTGGACAGGGGGCACAGGGCTGGGAGCAGAAAAATCAGGCAGAGGAAGAGGACTGGAGTGGCACTTGAGGAGGGTGTGGGGTAATTTTTGGCATGCCTGCCAACAAGCTTAGCCCCCACTGTTATAGTTTCATAGTTTCTTAGTGCTTAGGGTTGGAAGGGACCTAAACAGATCATCAGCTCTGACCCCCTGCCCTGAGCAGAAACGAGTGCTGAGGTCACAACACCCCAGCCAAATATCTATCCAGCCTCCTTTTGAAGACATCCAAGGTAGGAGAGAGCACCACCTCACTTGGGAGTCCATTCCAGAGCCTGCTGGCCCTAACTGTAAAGTAATATCTCCTGATGTCCAGCCTGAACCTTCTCTCTAAAAGAGGAAAAAGTATCTGTATGCATGATACTTATGTCCCTCTTCCTAACTTGTATGGAGTAGAACAGTGTTTCTCAACCCATGGTACGTGTACCCCTGGGGGTACGCGATTTACAGGCAGGGGGTATGTGGGTGCTGTGTTTTGGTCTTTGCCTGCTCAGACCAGAAGTTCCAGCCGCCGCCTCTCCCAACACGTCCGGTGCACCGGGGCTTTCACTCCCCAGCGTCAGTGTGCTGGGGGATAGGGAGGGAGGCTCTGCACAGGCTACTTTTCCCTGGGCCACAGTGGAACAAATGGGACTTGGCTTGCGGTGGTAAAACTGGAAGTGCTACAGTGGGACTTCCAGTTTCACTTTTGCCACGTCAATTGGGAGGGGGCACATAAGGTACCAAAGGTCGAGAACCACTGCTGTAGAATCATAGGGCTGGAAGGGACCCCAAAGGATTTCATAGATTTCATAGACATTAGGGCTGGAAGGGACCTCAAAAGATCATCGAGTCCAGCCCCCCGCCCAAAGGGCAGGAAGTCTGTTGGGGTCATAGGATCCCATCAAGATAAGCATCCAATTTGCTCTTGAAGGTGTTCAATGTGGGTGCTTGAACCACCTGAAATGGCAGGCTGTTCCAGACCTCGGGGGTTGGAAAGTAAAGAAATCTTCCTTGTGTCCAGCCTGAAACTGTCTCGCAGTAGTTTATGACCATTCGACCTCATCATGCCTTGGGGCACTCTGGTGAACAAACGTTCCCCCAGATACTGGTGGTCACCCCTGATAAAGTTATAGGTGGCCATCAGATCACCCCTGAGCCTGCGCTTTTCCAGGTTAAAGAGCCCCATGGCTCTCAGCCTGTTGTTGTAAGGTCTGTTTTCCTGACCTCTGATCATGTGTGTGGCTCTTCTCTGGACTCTCTCAAGCTTCTCCACATCCTTTTTGAATTG
>NW_017729025.1:59782562-59788189 GCF_001723915.1 Gavialis gangeticus
TCTTCCAGTCTTCGGGCACTACACCAGAGCACCAGGAGTTCTCAAAGATCCATGCCAGGGGCTGGGCTATGATGCTCACCAGCTCCTTGAGTACTCTGGCGTGTAGATTGCCAGGGCCGGCTGACTTGAAGGTGTCCAGCTTCTCAAAATGTTCCTTCACGAAGTCAGCATTTATGGAGGACAGGGGATCTTCCCCCACCCGGACATCCCTGTCCCATAGCGGGCATGGGCGTCCCATGGGACTGATGAAAGACCAACACAAAATACCCATTTAATAGGTTGGCTTTTTCCTGGGCGTCAGTTGTCAGTTGCCCCATCTGGTTCAGCAGGGGTCCAGTGTTGCTCTTGCTTTTCCTTCGGCTCCCCACATATCTGAAAAAGGACTTTTTATTGTCCTTGATGCTCGAAGCTAGTTGGAGTTCAGTTGCAGCTTTGGCTTTCCAGGTATGCTCCCTGCAGGACCGTACCATCGGGTCCAGCCCCCTGCATGAGCAGGAAAGACATCTAGGGTCAACTGACCTCAACCAGGTGACCATCCAGTCTTCTCCTGAAGACCTCTAGGGTAGATGATTGCACCACCTCGGCGGGGGGGGGAGCTTGTTCCATAGTCTGGACACCCTAGTTGTGAAGTTTTTCCTAATGTTCAGACTGAAACTGTCTTCCAGGAGTTTGTGACCATTGTTTCTAGTTTTCCCCCAGGGTGCCCTGGTGAACAGTTGTTCACCGAGCCCCTGATGTACTCCTCTGAGATAATGGTAAGCTGCAATCGGGTCCCTTCTCAGCCTTCTTTTCTTTGGTTGATAAGTCCAAGATCCCTCAGGCTCTCCTCATATGGCTTGCCGTGCAAGTCTCTGATCACAAAGATCAGATGTATGTATGGTGTATAAAGCTATAAACCCATGTATTGGCATATAAATATATATCTAACATGTTTATTCCCTCCTGAGAAGATGCAAATGGGACTGCAGCCAGTGAGCCACATTCTTTGACTACTTGTGTGTTACAAAGCGCTGCATTTTTAATGACCAGTGGAGCTTCCATACATGTCTGTTTTACTCTTTTTTATTGGTTAAGTTCACAGAAAACCCACATAATTATTGCATAATACCTTCATGAATCAAGCTCTTAGTGTGCAATTCAAGTTGCAGTAAAATAAGTGTGCTTCATATGTTCACAATTATGGGCTAGATTTATAAAAGCATTACACATTGTTTATATTGGCTTTACCAAGTATTTTATTCATAAAAGAGTGTTTAATGCACCTAAAATAAATCCACCTCCCTCTGAAACTCTTTAAAACTGTCTCTGTGCGGATGATTCTCTTGCTATTATGTATCTTAGGAATGTAACATGTAAAACCTGGATGGAGTTCCTGTTCAGACTCTCTGAACCTCAACCCTTTCATTTTTCAGAAGAAATAATCAGGTGCATGGGTAAGATATTTATTTGATTTATATGGTGCCCTTTCCTTAAAAGGCTCATGGTGGCTAACAGTAAAAAAGCAACATAACTTAAAAGCAGATAAAACATTAATTAAGATGTATACTTACATAACAAAAACTCCCCATGCAACCTCCAGTTTAACCTTACATGTGATACCCTGGTCTACATTGTGTTTCATTTGCAAGATTTCAAGCTAGGGTGGTAAGAATCATTTGAAGTGAGCTTGATCCTCCTGTAGGTCAGTGAATCTACAATGATGTACAGCTTGTGGCGGGTGCAGAGATCCCACCTCAGGAAAACAGCTGGGTATTCATATCCCACCACTATTTCCACCACATGAGGCGGGCCAGTAGGGGGCGCTCCTGCGTTGAGCCACCCACCTCCCTGCGCCCGACCACCTTCCAGGCTCCGAATGCCTCCCTAGGGGCGCCTTATGTCTGGCCGACCCCTCTCCCGGAGCACACTCGCCAGTCTGGGGGTAACGTGCCGCCACCACCCCGAGAGTGGACTGTCTCGGCCCTGTGTCCTCGGGGAAACACAGGCCTATTAGTCCTACGGGTACTCGACCCAGTACAGGCACTTGGGGTACTTCCCCAAGTCTGGGGGCAAAAAGTAAAGTCTCCCTTAGTCCACAGACCTAAGGGGTCTCTTAGGCATAATTTAGACCCACCCCTCAATAAGTCTCCCACACCAGTCAAAAAGGAGAACTTTATTGATTACAGGGGGTAGGGTAAACTAGGGTACAGGATAGAGCAATATCTAGAAATCCTAAAGAGCAAACAGTCTGGCTGTGGTAGCCTTTTGATTACGCATCTGTGATACTTCCAGCTAAATATCTAATCAGATTGAGTAGCTTACTCACAAGCATCTTCCAAAGGCAGGTGAAGTTTCCCTTTGGAGGCAGGCGGTTCCTAGCTCGTGAGTTTGGGGGGAGAGAGCCAGTTTCAGATGTTAAGGCTTCTCTGTCCCCTGCCTGGCTGCTGCGTCACCTCATGGCCGGAGAGGAGAGCCCACCTCCTTCCCCGTCCTAACTTATATAGCCCCTGTGACCTCATTCACCTGGGCCAGCGGAGGTCAGCCCCAGTTGGCTGTCAGCCAACCAATCTGAAATGCATCACCTGTTACCGGGCAGATTCCAGCTCCCCAGGTAGAAACCCCTTACCCAGGTAAGTGATGCAAGTCACGTAGGCAGAGGGAGCAGGTTTCCCCCTCCCTCAGGAATGCAGCCAGCTCAAGTTCCCTAAAAAGACAGGCTGAGGGTGTGGTCCCCTGTGTGCTGGGCCCATCCTAATTGAATGGTCACAGCACAGAGATTTAAATCACAGTGTCACAGGGCAGAGATTTTTGGGGAGAGACCAAGGTGGCTTTCTGCCACACAGCTTGCCCATTAGGTGCAAGTCAAGACAGGATTTGGCCCATTAAGAGAATCAAAAACACTAATTAAATTCCATCAACTTTCCCATATGCTCCCCATTGACTTCAGTGGGTCTGAATTTCTGTTGTTTACAACTGTAACTTCCTTAAAGTCAATTGAGTTGTAACAGTATACACTCAGCAGAAGAAGAGACTCCAGACCATTGTGTTTATACTTGGTGCACCTTAACAGGGAATTTGTCTCATTGGTCCAAAAGAAGGTGTGCAAAGAATACGGGATTAGGCTCTACCTATTTTTGGTATTATAGCTCACATGCAGCATGTGGATGGAAACACATAATAGTTCTTTTGCAATATTGAGTTCCTTCTTGAAATAATCTTGAAATGACGTGCTACTTCATAGACATTTTCTCATTGTACACAAAATTGTGTTTATTTTTTCTTTAGCATTGTACAGACTGTTATAGAATATAATATTTAAAAAGGCATGGTGAAGAGCTCTGCTCTGGAAGGAAAAGCTGGGGTACCAGAGGGTTTTGGCACTAGCACATCAGAATCTGCTTTTGTGTTAGCCTTGTGCTGAGCATTCATGGAAATAGAAATGTCCTTTAGTGAGGATCTTGGGAAGTTCCTGAGGTGAGCATGTGATCATTTTGAGAGAACTACATATTTTCATGCCATCATATTTCCTGACCTAGTATAACTTTGCCTTTGGCAAAACCTGCACCACAAATCGTAACCAATTAAAACTTCAATTTTTCCTTCATAAACCAGGCACTTTAGTTTTCTACATGAAAGTTCTAAAAGTAGGCGGGTATGTAAATGTGCATGTTTTGTTATGTCATTCATATTAACTAAGCCCTGTGGGTATCTGTGAACCACATTTTTTATAATTTATTTTAGAAAAATATTTCTTTCTTTTTGGAGTCACCCCCAGACATAGAAGTATAAGTTCAACCTTTGTGCCCAAAAGTAATTTCATTCTCCCATTCATAGCTTGGACCAGCATGTAATGTCAATTCACTTCTTACAGCAAGTGCTGAAGGAAAGGACTCAAATACTAATTCTGTATTAGAGAAGAAATAAATTATTATTTGAAGGTAGCAATTCTCCTTCAGATTGTCAGTATTTGTTTGTTAGGTGTAAAAACATGAAGCAAATTTTGCTTGATTAGGTCAAAGTCAGTGAAGTGTTTCGATCCAAGTCTGGCTGTGATTTACGTCACTACTGAATATGAAGCAAAAGTTACATTTAAGAAAATACTATACATCCTGCTCAAACTGGTGCAACAAGCTCGTAATTTATAATTCAGATGAACTAGGGTTCTATCCTGATCAGTGTCATGCTCCAGGTCCCAGGGAATGCCTTAAATCAAAGCACTAATATCTGATGTGGAGGTACATTGTGGGCACATCTAGAGTAAACTGTCCCAGACATGTATATACACATGCAGGGATGCAGGAGCAGATTTGCTGCTCATAGTAGCAGACTGTTCCTGTTCCCTGCAGCTGCCAAGGGGAGCTCTTGGCTCCCCCTGAGTGTTAGCCCAGGGGCTGGCAGAGAACATGGGACCAGGTGATTGCTCCCTGCTCCCAGAAGCTCTCTGTCCCCAGATTGCTCCCTGCTCCCAGAAGCTCCCTGCCTCCCTTGCAGCAGGGAGCTCCAAGCCCCCACTTCCAACTCCCAGCCCCCACTTCTTATCATCCAGCCTGAGCTCTACAGCTGCAGGGCCCTGGCTGGGAGATTCTTATCTCCCAGTGCCAGCTCCTCAACTGTGAAGCTCATCAGCAGCCCAGTGCCAGCCCCATGACTACAGAGCTGGGGCTGGGAGACAAGAATCTCTGGGCCCCCCACTCCCTGATGGCATTTGGGAAGTGGGGGCTAAGAGCTCCCTGCTGCCAGGGCACAGGGACACTGTCCCCACCCAGGCTCTGGTGGTGGAGCCTGCCCTGGCAGCAGGCAGCTCCCAGGGACAGGGAACAAACTCCTGCCCCCTGCTGCCCAACTGACTAGGAGCACATTTGCACCCAGTCAGCTATCTACATGTGCAGTATGGCACAGTAAATAATCAAGAGTAAACTTGCTGCTTGGATTTACAGGAAGCAAATTTACACGCAATTAGAGCTAATTACTACACAGTAAGCATCTGCACTTGTTGATGGTGACAATTACAGTGCAGTAATTAGCTCTAGTCTTGAGTAAAGCAACTCATGTAGACATGCCTTATATGTGTAATGTAGAAACTTGCACCAATACACAAAAGCAAAGATTGGCAGTGGCTTCAATGGACCGTGTGTTAGGTCCTATATTTTCCAACTCCTATTCTGGCATGCTGTGCATCCAAAACCTAGGGACAGTCTCTTTTTTGGTTGTCCCAAAATGATAGATAAGAAATTTGGAGGGACTAGCCCTAAACTCTAATAGTTTCTTCTGAATGTTCCCTGCTGTGCAGAGGGATTAAGGACTGGATGGAACAATAATGAGGCAGGAAATGCCACCTCTCAGAGCCTAGAGGTTAGTGGAGAGTCAAGTTCCACAGAGAGGTAGTTAAAAAAAACCAACATGGACTGTAAAGAGCAAGATTCGGTGGTATGTCTCTTCTCAGACCTACCTTGCTTCTACTGCTGTAAGAACTTTTGGGGGAGTGGGGGAAGCAGTTATAATTCTCACAGGTTCCGACTGAACTGAAAGTCCTTCTTAAAGTAATTTGAAATAGCAACTTCTGGTAAATATCCAGAATGTTTCATTATGTCTGGGAACACGTAACATTTCTTGTAGACCAACTAGACTGTCACATTCATGCTCCAGGA
>NW_017729025.1:59793189-59804135 GCF_001723915.1 Gavialis gangeticus
TGCTTTGCCATATCAACTGTGATTGTTTTGATAGAAGGGCAACAGAGGACATGTCCAGAATGTGTCCAGGGTATGTCTCACTGGTACTTGCCACAGGATTCACACTGTATTTGATACTAGGAGACACTGGAGACTAAGTGTGGGGACAATGGTGTTGACAAGTGCGTGAGAGTCCCAATCATGGATCAGAATCCCATTATGGCAGGCACTGTACAACCTTCAAACAAGAATAAAGTCCTTGCCCCAGAGAAGTTACTGTAACCCTATAATTTCAAAGAATCTGTAATGAAGTGCTGTCTAAAACCTGTGCTCTCTCTTTCTGCTTCCGACTGGCCTAACTGGACTTCTCCTTACCATGGCGGCAGCATGTCCCAATGAGGACAGAACTAAGTTCACCCCACCCTCCCAAATCTGTAGATAAGCTCAAGATCTGGAAGTTTGCCAGTGAGGTTGCTCCAAACACATGTTAGTTCCTGCTCTTGAGCCTGTGTTTTCTAGTGTATTTTAGTGGCTGATGGGGCTGGACCAGCCTCACTGGCAAATTTTCATGTCTGGCACACAGTCTGTCCCTTCCTGCTCCTGACTAGGAACTCTCTTCGGACATAGTTTTAATGACACTACTGATTGGCGTCACTTTATCTGTGCCCCAGGCATAAAGCAGTTGATGATGATGCAAGTAGTATTAACTTACTCTTAATGTGTAATACACACTATTTTCCTATGGGGGAAAAATCATGACAGCAGCTGTTTGCTAGGTCTTCACCTCTCTCTGGATGCACTGCCTTTTTCAAGATAGTACATTGGTCCTGCACATATTTTGCAGACAGGAAAGTAACAGTTAACACCAGTGATTCTGTCCCTGGTTTACAAAACTATTTTACTTTTCTTCTGAGCATTATCTCCTGTTTTCACTGCATAGCTGAGAAGAATGTAAGGGTCAATGCAAATTGCAATACTTTGTTCTTTTTCTTCCCCACCATGATTTTGCATAACTTCTAATATTAGTGCAAAATATGGACTTGATCCACTGTCCACTGAAATAAGCTGAAAGTTTATCATTGATTTCAGTGCGTGTTGGAGCAGGACCCACGAGCCAACACTTTGCATTGAGTCAAAGACCTTAAAAAAGGGAGAAATGTAAAAGGTTCTGGGGCTGATTTTTTCCTTAATTTTTCTGGCATTAGGTCATCCATACTTCTACTGAGTTCAGAGTTACCTGCAATGTAAAACAGTGTGAAAAATTTAAATCAGACCCAGTGTTCTCAAAAATATACAAAAGTGACTGCATGTTCAAAAAAACCCCCAAGGGGTGTGTCTAGACAACTGCTAATTTGCAGCGCAGCAGGTTTTTTTGACACCAGATCCCTGTGCCAAAAAAACCCGTGGCTGAAAGAAGCAGGGCAGCACATGTGGCAGCATTGTGCACTGCCCAAAACTTGAGCCTGGCTGGCCAGAGCCACACTCTGGTTGCTGACCACGCTCCACATGCTGGATTGCTACACCTGGAGCCCTGGGAAGCCCCCAGGACTCCAGATAAGGCTGCTGGGGCCAACCCAGGTATTGGGCCTAGCCTTCCCTACTCCACCCAGAGCATTTTCCCCTGCACTAATCCCATGTGCAAGGGCATGCACTGGGGCAAAAAGCAGTGGCATGAATTTGTGCTGCTCCTGTTTTTCCCGTGGCAACCGCATGTTCCTGCTCATGGGGATATGCCCAAAGTGTGCAACCAGTGGCAGGAGTTCTCCAGAGGAGACATGCAGCTCTACATGCCTTTTTTTGCACATGGAGCTGAATATTTGGGTTTAGAAAGTGGGGGTCTACAGCTGAAATATTTTCCGTTATGACCTTGTTACTTTAATTGGCCCAGATATTGGTGATTGTTACATTTGTGCCAGAAATTAATATTGTGTCATGATTCCCTCTCTGATTTCATTACCAACTTTATGTTTGCCCATAAAGGATTGATCTGATTCCAGTGGAAATAAATAATAAAACTAGCATCCATATCAGTGCTGAAGGACCAGGCTGCCCCAGAGGCCTCAGAAAATCATCAAATTTAGCTCAATGTTATGGTGTCTCTGGAAATAACTGCACTCACAAAAAAGGCAAAAAGTCTGTGATGATACAATTTACTCCTTCAAAGAGCTACATTTAGAGAATTAAACATCTTCCATTTATTAATTTATGCTACTGAAGTTTTTGTGTCCACAATGTCCAGACGAGTTTGATGCCGGGTCACACACAGCACATTTCCACTTAAGAACCAAGAACACTGCAGATTGCATAACTTACCTCTGGAGGGCACCAGAGGTAAGTATTATAATAGCTTCTAACAGGGTACCCTCAGTCATGATGGAAATGCCACATCTGTCTGTTTAAATTATTGTCCATATTGACAATATATATATTATTAACAAGTGAAGGCGTCAAACACAGTAAGGATTCCTCACTGCTATAGAAAACATTCGTATTGTTTAATTATGTAAAAAGATTATTATGAAATATAAAAAATAAGGGCCTTTATGAATGTTTTTATATATTTAATACAATTTAGCACTAAATCAGGAGATATATTTCCCACTGCTTTGACCTTGTCAAATCCATTAGACCTATTCAAAATGGGTGTATAAAATACTACCAGAGCAGAACAGTAATATTTCTTTATACCTGCTTTGCAAAGGTATAAATAGCTCTAGAAGTGGAAAGTACTAAATAAGGAATATGCAATTTTTGTAAAGTAAATAAATCTAGACTGAGGATGCTACTTGTAAGAGAGTTATATCACAGTTACTTTAGACCAAGAAAGTGTTTTTATTTATGAAAGGGATGCTTCAGACTTTTACCTCTAGAGGGGGATCTATGACCTGTATTCTACTTTCAGTATGTTGCAGTTTCAGGAAGTCCTGGAGGGTTAAGCTATGTTTTTCAAGTTCCCTTTCAGTATTTTTGATTTACCCTGTAATTACAAACATCAAATGTTATCTTAGAAAGAAACACTTGATGGTGGCAACGCATTATAATGGCCATTTGCAGTGCATTCAAGAATGTAATAGTGTTGTAGCAACTGTGATGTAGCCATGAACATGCAAGAAGCAGGATTTGTTTTTTGAAAACAGTGACATTGCCTTTATCTTGAAAGGAACTAGTACATTTGGATCATTATAGATTTTATTTAATGCATGACTATACATTTTAAAAGTGTATAAAGTTAAAAAAAGGAGCTATTACATCCGTTATGCATTTCAGTAGTGTGATTAACAAGTATGGTCATCAAATATAATAGAAATTCCATGTATATTTTATTTGACTAAGCTGTCAGTATATGAGCCATTTTGCTCAAAAATCTAATAGTTTCTCCTTTTTTATGAATCCAGGGACAATATCAGGAATTCTGCTGTGTGTTCACCTCTCTCCAGCCTTTCTCCAGTGGTTCTTGCTCTACAGGGACTGGAATGGGAAGGTGGCCAGTGGAGGTTTCAGGACAGGCGGGAAGAAGGATAAAGTGATGCCTACTCCCCATGGGAATGTCTGTCCTTTACTCTGATAGAGATTTTGTGTATAAATAACCCTAATGCACATCCATTTATTTTGACTCATTGTGCCTTCTGCATTTCTGCCTGCTATTCAAGAGATAAATGGCCATTCTGAGAGCCTGTGTGGTCATGGCTGGTGGGGTAGAAAGACACCAGATCTATCCAGTGATTGACCTGACACAGTTATGACAATCTTCTAGCCTTTATAACATGGGATGCAAAACTGATCCATAGTTTCTTGCTAGGTGCTAGTAGATAGTCACAACTCATTCTAGGTTTATGGTATTTACTATGCATTACACGAATATAATATATTTTCAACAGCTACTTTACAATATGTTTCCTCTGTGTACAGTACTTATATGTTAAGCTAATGTGCTAATGCAAATCAGTTTTGCTTCAGATTTTTTCACAAGAGAAGGCTGAGGGGGGACCTGGTGACCATCTATAAACTCATTAGGGGGACCAGAAGGGTTTGGGAGAGACCTTGTTTCCCCTAGCGCCCCCGGGCATAACAAGGAATAACAGCCATAAGTTGTTGGAGTGTAGGTTTAGATTAGACATCCGTAAGAACTACTTCACAGTCAGGGCGGCTGGGATCTGGAACCAGCTTCCAAGGAAAGTGGTCCACGCTCCTACCCTGGGGGTCTTTAAGAAGAGGCTTGATACCTACTGGGCTGGAGTCATCTGAGCCCAGTTTTAGTCCTGCCAGACAGGGGGTCGGGCTTGAAGATCTACAAGGTCCCTTCCGACCCTACTCCCTACTTCTATGATTTTTACATTTCCATTGTTTGGAGCTTTTTTTTTTGCTTGACTACTTTTTCCCCATTCTCCAGGTTGTTGGGTTTTTTGCTCATAGTCACACTGTCTGACCATAATGATGATTGATGAGACTAGAAGACCAGTCACTGGTTTACAAGTGGTGTTATTGGGATAAAAACTAAGCATATGAGGATATGTCTTATACTAATACAGAGGCCTTTGTATATGACCGTTATATCATGTGAGAACCATATTTGGTTGGGCTTTTTGTTCAGTTTGTTTTGGTTGGTTTTTTTGAGGGGGAGATAGAATTTGACAGAAGAGGAGGATTTTGAAACAGTGGTTTCTTAACAGTGACCCAAAGGTCCATTGTTGTTGCAGCTTCTGCCTTGATTCATTTTACAAAGCCTTTGAACTGCTTCTAGGTATGCCAGACACATCTGTGACTACCTTGATTCCTTGGTTCTTGTTTTGCTTTGACATGAAACGCGATTATAAAGAATGTAATGGCTCCTTTGCAGAAATTCTTAACAAATCTCTCTTAAGCATATTTTTGTGATCTTGCAAGGCCATAAGTACAGACTGTTCTAAGTAATGACAAAGAGTTCTAGGTAGTACTAAACTTCTGAATGGAAAATAAAGAGGTAAAAAGAGAATAAAGTATTTCCAAAGTCACTTTAGAATTATGTGTATTTCAGTCATATTACATGCATTTCAGTCATACCAAACTTTGAAAGGTAAAGTTTCTTGAAATAAATATCAATTAAACCAAAGATAAGTACAATCCAGTTTATTTAAAGTGAGGGTTTCTCCTATTGAAGCTATAGCTCTAGCTATATTACTTATTATTGGAGCTATAGCACTGCATCAGTATGAAATTTAAGAAAGGTAGCTAGCCATGTTAGTCAGACAGAAGCCAGGGCAGGATGAGTAAGTCCTTAAAGGTACCACCCTGTCTTAGCTCCTGTATAAAATTAAAAATAGTTGAAACACCTGTAGAAAAAGGATACCTTTTCTTCCACTCTTCTGTAACACAGCTGTTTGACCCTCCAAAGGTTTGGGGAGTGGGAGGAGGAAAATGGTCTGACAACCCTGTTGACTTATCAGAATCAGATGAAAAGAAGCTAGGCAGTATCTAGAAGGAGCTGAGAATGCTCAATTGGTAAAAGGAGAAGGCTGGCTGGCCTCTGGGCTCCTGGCAATAGCATTAGTTAAGGGAAGAGGAGAAGTATTTTGGTCACTTTGTGAGTTATTTGATTGAATTAATAAATTGTACCATGAGGGAAGGATATGAAAGAAATTGTGGTACTCTACTAGTTCCTTCCTGTTTTGGGCCAAGATCAATAAAATAACCCATGCACAAATCTTCACCTGATTTAAAAAATAACCAAAGAGTGGCTTGGGTTTATCTTTCTGAAATAAACTATGGCTTATAGTGGTGATATGAGCTAGTGTCACATAGCTAAAGGATGACAGAATACCCTTATAAATTAAAGTGCCTGGATTACATTGTTTATTAATACTTAAATCTTTCTGGCCTAAAAAAAACTTTAGCTAAAAGGACTCTCTCATAATGTGGTTTATGGATTTGAGCTCAATATTCTTCCCATTAAGGTGGATGTAAGGTATCAGTTTCTGCCCATACACAGGCTGAATGGGAGGTGAGGACCAGGTTATATTTAATACTTTATGCCAGAAGTCAGCAAGCTATGGCCCATCGGCTGGATCTGGACTGCAGAACCATTGGAGCCAACCTGCAGAGGAGGGACTTTGGCAGCAGGTACTTTGCCTGCACCACACTGCACTGCTTGACACCCTGGCAGCAGAGAGAAGCAGCTGCTGGTCTTAACAGCAGCCATCCTTTGACCCAAGCTCAATCATTGTCCCACTGCTGGAAAAAGGTACCCACCCCTGCTTTATGTTATTGCGATGTTTCAGCTTTACAGAACCTGAATGCAAAATGCAATCAGAGATGCAATATTCACACTAAAGAGGGTAAAATACTTGACTGATATGTTGTTCCATGATAGGACCATGTCAGGCCATGTATATAACTATGTTTAATGATGCAACTCAAGACCATACTGTGTGTGTATGTGTATATTTATATGTGTGTGTGTGTGTGTGTGTATGTGTATATTTATATGTGTGTGTGTATGTATATATATGTGGACTTTGACTGGAATTATTTTCACTAATACTCATAAAATTTCTGCCCCCAGGAAATTCTGATGTTTTGAAATTCCCTTTTTGAGCAAAACAAATAGTCACAATTTCAAGGGACAAGAGGTTGTGATCTCTGTTTGAGTACCTTATTAAAATCACTGTGTATTAGTATTATCATTTCCATGATTGTATTTAACTGTATTTTATTATAAAATTAAAAACCGTGCAGTTGAAGCGTTTTGACCGCAGTGAAATACACTACTTCTGCTTTATGAAAATGGAACATTCTAATAATTTTCCTGAAAAATATTTGCATTTTGTTGATTCAGCATTCAACAGATTGAATGTGTTATGTTAAAGGAGACTATAGGCTATGTAGTTAACAATGCAGTTTCCAGGATGCCATTTATGGAGAAGACAAGATAGGGTACATTTTTTAGATAGTGTTAGGAATATTAAACTCAGTAACAGTTTGGAAAACCAGGAAATTTCAATAAAATATGAAACAGTCTTCATACCAGTTTGACTTCTGATGTGTTATTATCCACTGATGATTGGCATTTACCTGACCCTCTTTACGATTTACTTTAGTATATTAACATTCAGGTCCTGGAGGAAAGCTACATTTGACCAAAGTGCCGCTGAATTGTGGCCACACTGTAAGTGAGGTAAATTGTCTTACCAGCAATGCTCTCAAGGAATGCAGTTTTCAGCTCCTAAAAGATATTTAGAACCAATCAAATAATTAAAAAAAAAAAGATGGAAATATACAGATAAGGTAAAATTCAGCTAGCTCATTATTTTCCACTCTCTAAAACTGACCTAAACCAAGGATGGGCAGAATCTACCTGTTGCTTCCATGTCTTACCCTTCTTTCACACTTGTGATCACTGATGAGTATCACAGTATATAGGTGGTGTGTGACAGGCAGTTCCTTTTTCACTTCAGGTTTGCTCACTTTGTTCATGAAACATCTCACTTGTCCAAACCAAACAAAGCCTCAGCTTCCCCTTTGTTAATCTGTCCCTGGTTGCCCAGTCTGAGTGCTGTAGTGCTTGTCAGAAACCTGCCAGGAAACGTGGGAACAGAGATGAGGGTGACGGGTATTGAGGTTCTAGGCAAATAACCAACACACAACTGACCCTGGTCTTCTGCACATTCCTCCAGATTCAAAACATCACTGGGTTTCTCCTGGATGTGGATGGGTAACTATAGTTCCATGTGAAGGCAAATCCTTTGCCCCTAATGGCACAGTTACAGGACTCTAGGATAAGAACTTCATGGGGTAATGGGACAATGGAAGCCCTGATTTGGGGTTGAACAGGACTGGACTCTGGATTCATAATCCTAACTAATAACTCCTCCAACTAATACAAGAATGAGCACTGAACTCCTGTACTTTCTTTAATGGATGGATGACATCCATGTTTGGGAGATTTAGAAGGAAAATAGATGGAAAAAATGTTGAGATTGCCCTAACTCAAAATGGGGCTAGAGGCCCCTGTGTGGGGATGGAAAAGAATTAGATACTTTAAGAGTAATCTTTCTTAAGATAACAATTCTTTAATTGCCCTTACTTAGAGCTACTACTTCAATCCAATAAAAATAGGAGAAATGCAATCAAGGTGTAAAGATGCCTCAGGTCCTGCATTGTCCACATCCCACCTGCTTGGTTATTTTTTTTGTAAGGAACATAATTTTGGTGTGATGCTAGGGCTTACGCCAGGCCGACAGCCCTACAAAATGTGATCCTTTATCCACAGAGCAAGTACATTGCAGCTCAGTGGCAACACAAATTTTCCACAAAGGCTCTAAGCCTGACATGAGGAATTATTAAGTGATACAATTCATTGTTTGAGTCTACTGCTGAGACTTCTGTGAACTGCACCTAACTGTGGCAAATTTGCTCACAGCTCTTGTGATGTCAGCAGCTGTTGACCGAGGAATGGGCTGTTACTGTCAGGTCCTTAGGGCTTGGGCCCCAAACTGCCATTAACTGGTAGCATTGTTGAATCACTGTTACACTGCACTGGATTCAAACTAATGACCTACTGATGAAAAAGTTGTGTATCCCATGGACAGCTTTAAATCATTTTATAACTCAAGTCATAACAGTTTACCTTTACAGTCAGTCTGTAGCTGGCACCTATGGTGGTATGTAGTAGGAAGGTGACAGTGCATGAAACCTACATCCTCATCTCATGCCCTCCCCACAGTCACAGTCACTGCATTCCTGAATTTAGGGACTTTTCTCTGTTAGCATATCTTGAGACACTAACTATTTAACAGTGAGAAGGGGTACCTATATATGTGCTTGGGGTGTTGGGGGGGGGTGTTGTTAATTAGACTCCTGGAGAGCCACTCTAATTAGACTGCTGCAGCCTCACATGTATTAAGCCTTCACATGTTTAAAAATGGCTGTGGGATGCTCTAACTGAAGCTCATTTGAAGCAGCCATTTTTAAAGCCAGAGGGGCTTATATGCAAGAAGCTTTTTAAGAATGAATATATACTGCATATTTTGCCTAAATAGAGATTGAAACCTCTTACCTATGTGTGCATACTAGAATATGGTAGCACTACTCAGTCTCTTATGGACTGTGATATAAACACTCATACAGCACTTTAAGGTAATGATAATTGGGATAATGAGCCATTCCTAACTCAAGACTTGCGCTAAGGCACTGTAGGACTTGCCAAACTATTGTCTCTGCCACATCCAGGGCCTGATTCTTTGCTCTGTTATCCTAGCTTTATGTGAATATAACTTCTCTGCTATAGGTGACATCAAACTGGTGTAACTGAGCACAGAATAAGGCCCTCGTGCTAGAATAATATTCTCAAACCTTGGCACAGTAAAGTGAGATTCTCGTTTAACTCTTAACTTCCTGCTGCACTTTGGCATGTAATCATTTTTCATAATACTATATTAATGTGGTCATAGAAGTTTAATACAGTATTTATTTTATAGCAATATTTTAAAATAATTCTCTCCAAACTTTCAGTAATGGATCTTAATACCCTTGAAAGGGCGATGACTCACTTTTATAAATCCACTTGTTTAAAATTTTCTTCATGTGTACACACTAAGCACATTGTTAACCCCAAGGAGCAGTCAAACACTTAACTAGCACTACAAAACTTCAGCTTGTTTTCAAGTGCTGCAAGGCTGCTTTCTCTGTGTATGTCCTGTAAGCTTGTTATGGGAATGAAATAAAGAAGGGAATAAAATAAATAACCCAATCCCTGACTGCTTTAAATCTGCACATCTTTAAAAATTACTTAATATGTCCAGATTTACATGAATTGTGAATGTGGCCCTACCCTAAAAATCCCTAACTTTCAAAATTCACTTTCTTTCACAGGTTTAACCTATTCTGTTTTTTCTCTCTATTATTTGTTCCTACTAATATTACTTTTTCAAAAGTCAATTTAAATAATGATTTTTGTGTGAGTAAAAACTTCTCATAGCAATACGATTTATTATAATTAACATATTAGAGATCTTACCAGCCCATCATTTGTATATTCTCACATAACTTTGACAAAAAATCCCAGCTATGATACATTGCTATGTTGGTCTGTTTTTACACCAGTGCAGCTCTGTTGATTTCAGTGGAGAAGCATTAAATTTAAAATCAAAGACGAAATGAGGCCATTTTTGTTAGGTGAGATAAACATGTGAACTGTAGAGCTACATTTTGGGCATAATGGGTGAAATTTGGATCTCAACATTTCTGCAATGAGAAGAACAAATTAAGCACTGCAGTAGTGGTATCGCACAAATGATAATTTAAGAAGAGCTAGTGAGGGTGAAAAAGAGATAGGAGGGGCTAGAATGAAACTGCTCCTCATGCAGAAATTAAGTGAAATAAAAGGGTTTTTTTTCCTAAAAACCCTGAAAAAGGAAGATTCAGGCAATCAAATGCAGGACATGTTAGAAAAAAATGTTGTTAACACTAAAGGCAGAGGATATTGTGGCTGCAGCTGCAATACAGCTGTCATATCCATATCCAAAACAAATTAAATCCCTCTAAGAGTAAAAAAAAACCCACAATAAACTGTAACAAATTAAATGAATCAATATTTTTTCTCAGTATTCCAAAAACTCTTGTTTGGAGCAGCCTGGGACTGCCCAGAAGCACAAAGGGTCTTCACAGGCCAGGGAAATCTCAGATCCAGTTTTGTCTATGTTAAAAATTGCAGTGTCTCCCTCTGTTGCTGCTGAGATATAACTATGATTTTTTTTCTCTATTTCTGTCATTATTTCAGGGCTTCTGATCCCAGATAGCAACTTGAAGGAAAACCCTGGATATTTGTGTCAACGCAAGACATTACACTGCACATACTAGCTTCTAACACTGACTGTCACAATACTTGCTGACAGGCCAATTTGTTTGATTTGTAGGATTACAAATGGTACTGTATTAATAGAGCAGCTTGGATTCTGACTGCTGCAGGGAGATGTGATTTTGTGACCCCCTCC
>NW_017729025.1:59804146-59809612 GCF_001723915.1 Gavialis gangeticus
AGTCTTATCCCAGTTGTACTTGGTTACCAAGAAAGTCTTGCATTCGTTATAAGGTGCTTATGCTGATTTACAAAGCCATTCAAACGGGGTCCAAGTTACCTTTCTGAGCTAGTGACTCTTTACTCTGCTGGTCACAGGCTGAGGTCAACTGATACAGGTCTCTGTGCATCTTCAATACCAAAATGTGTCACTTTGGGTGGTCGCTCTTTCAGCCATTGTGCACGTGGAGCTCATTGGCAACTGACATTAGCAGTGTCGCTACCTTCCTTGTGTTTATAGTCTAAACTCAAGACACATTTGTTTTCCTTGGCCATTAACTGGTTGCAACTAATTATAAATGTTGAAGGATGGACTTTTTTATTATTTCTTTTATCGCTACTGTAAAATGCCCTGAACTACATGTGTATAATAAGACACTAAAAAGATTAAGCATTTCCCCTTTCATTTCATTTTGGTTTAACAAATGCCATTTACAAATGCAATCATCCAGAGATACAGCAGGACAGAATGTACAGTGTAATTATTCAAATACTGACAGACTACTTTCTCCCCTGTGTAAATATGTGATAGACTGAATACTGAAAGGCTCTACAAGGCAATTCTTAAATTACATTCGGAAAAAAAAACAGTTCATGTTTTTACAGCAAGCATAAATTATTATACCAAATGCAAAAGGGATCAGCAAAGCCTGTACAGAATATTTGAATGTATAAGCCAAATCAAATGATGAAAGTTTAGTCAGTCAGGAACTATCCTATTCCTAAGAAAGGAGTAAGTATTTTAAATAATTAATTATTATTACTGTTGTTGTCATTATGCGTTATTTTAAACACCGAAAGAATGCAATCTCCCAGATACAAAGCATGACAAAGTCCCTGCCTAAAGATATTGTACTGTAACTGCATTGATTGTCAATAAATTGGTTATTGATTGGAAAAGGGAAATATTCCATATTAAAAAGACAACCCAAATAAACCAAACTCAAGTATAAAGGAGCTTAGCTGCACTCCACTGTAAAAAATTCTATAACACAAAAATGATTACAAAAAGTTTACTCATTATTAAAGGTATGATAATAAATAAGTCAAAGCAATCAACTGTCACCACAGGATGGATACTTCTGCATTAAATAGTCTCAAAAAAGTCTCAGTCCAACTTTCATTCATCAGCAGAAGGCTGGCATGAATGTTCTGTTTTAGTCTATCTGATGCTCTTTCTCATTCATATCACTATGGATAGGCAGTGCAATTTATGACTATCCATAGCGGAATTGTTCATGGTGGAATTGATCATGGAATTGTTTCCATACTAAAAAAGTATCTAAGATGAAAGGCATGAGTGGATGATCCTAACCCTGTCTTACAATATGTGGAGTTTGAGCCAGAACCTTCACATTGCTGCATTATTCTGATAAGTATGTCATCTTCATATTCATCAAGGAAATAGCCAAAAAATACTTCAAGTGGGTACCAATGGCCTTTTGAAATACAAAGCAATTATTAAGAAAATTAGAAGATCTTTTAATTCAAAGGACAAATATTTTAACTTAGAAAGGATGGCTGCATACAAACAATTAGCAAATAATCCACAAGACAACTGAGCTGAGTTCAGAGCTATGAAAGATGAACTTACTAAAATCCTAAACAACACAGCTTCTGTACAATGGATAGGACACTGACTTACCAACATCAACAAGCAGAATGGCAAACGAAGAGCATGGATCAACAGTAATTTATTTGCTTTTAATTCATGTGTGTTCTTTTCCAATTTCTGACTTGTTATCCTATCAGTTTCAATTAGTTTATTTAATTATTTGGGGCTGACCACTTACCTGCTCCTAATGAAGCCATAAGGAGATCTGCCATTTATTTCTATAGAAGGTTTAGACTTTGGCATGATGTTACACATACAAGGATAAAAATGTAGCCCTCGGCAAGCCTTTGCTTAACCCCAGCAAAGTTGGAGAGATTGCACAGCTATAAATCAACAGGGAATGAAGTTCACCAATATAGAGAATGCGTTTTAAAAAAATATTATACAGAGAGTGTGTATGAATGTTTAACTTGTCACAAATGAATGCAGTCTGTGTTAAACAGCTGATCAATGGTCTTGGTACTTGCAACTGGAGAAGCACTTGGTGTAAAGCATAATTGTCAGTGCTTTAGGAGAGAATGGGAATTAGTACAGCCTGTTAATTTATATATATCAGCAAAAATCACAAAAAAGTCATTTAAATCACATACATTTTTATGCCTTTTTCCTTTTAAATAATATTACTTTTTAATGAAAAATTGTATGAGGCATTATCCTTGGATCATTGATTTGATTGCCTACAGTTCATTTACACACTATTTTGGCTGTGAGTGACTGGGTATCTAAGCCCAGAAAGTGGCATTTCATTTTCTTAGCTTTTTCTACATTTAAAACCTTTTCTATTCAATGACCTTAAGCAAGCACACAAAGGGAAATGCATGTCCTACTGAAGTTAAGAGCAAAAGTCTCATTGACTTCAGTGGTTCAGAATCAGGCCTGAGTCCATTATAAGCCACCTGCCCAGGCAGCTTTATTTCAATACTTCACATTTTATCCATTCAAAGCACTGTTACAAATACCAAATTGTCCTTACAGCATCTATGTGATATGGGAGGAGAGGGGGTAGATTAGTATAATTATTCCTATTTCATAGACAGGGAAACAAATCCAGCAAGGTGATAGAGCTTGCTCAAGGCCACACAACAAACTAGAGGTAGAATCAAAAACCTCCTTGATCTTGATTCTCAGGACTGTGGTTGTTCCTCAAGCGCACACTGCTCTTTTTAAAATTAAATCTGGATTTCAGTAATTCAAGTGCAAAACAACTGCCATGATGAAATATCTGAGCTATCTGCTTTCTCACCACTTTACAAGTAGCTGCAGTTTGGTTTGCAAATGTTCAAAAGAAATAAAACTACATATTCTCTCCTGAATCAAACCATGTGTGTCATACTTCAGCTCTTCACAAATTGTAGGTCTTGTAATATTTGGCAGCAGAATCAGATCTAGTCATTGCAATAGCTGCTTTGATCACAAGTCCAAAATTCTTCTTTTGTAAAAATATCTTTTCAGATAGTCTTATAATCAATTATTCTAATCTGGGGAATTATTTAGGCCTATTGGACACCCACCTCCTTGGTTTTGACTATTACCACCATTAAAAACATAGGCTCTGTTATATCTTTTTAGACAGCATGCTTAAAATACAGTGACACTTGTAATAGGATTGTAAAATTGTTGTTCACATTCTTATAATTTCCTCCTAACTTCAGTGTAAGTCTGATCAAGGCCATGATCAGGGCTTGTACAATGTATTAAGTACCAGATATTTGTAGAAGAATGTGACCCCAACGGAGATTTAAATTCCAGACAACTGAAAAGGTGAAGAGTGGATGGAGGGAATGAGAAATGGGGGCAGAACAAGAGGGAAGAAAAACCACAGAAGGTTAATGGGGAGATCTGAAATACAGCAAAAGGAATGGAAGATGAAATATATACACTGAGAGAAAAATCTTTTAAACCATGTATATCAGTTAAATAATATATCCAGAAATTATGTATATAAAATAAGGCTGAAATCTAGTCCACATTTCTAGTTCCATCTTAGTTTGGTGTAAACTGAATATAAAAATATCCTAGATTATTCTACTGTATTTCTATGGACAAAAAAAGAGTGACAGAATATGGAGTTGGGTCCAAGCTGCAAATTCAGATGCAGATTTTGAACTCCCCAAATGTAAAGGATCATTTGGGTAGAGGGTTTGGCTACAGTCAAGAGTAAAAAGAGCAGCTTTGTTGTTCAGATGGTTAGGTGACTGTTTCCTCTAGCCACCCTATAAACAGTAATAGCTTGGCTGGTATTTCATTACAGTTAACAACACTGTTATTTATCATGGAGACTTCTGAGAATAGCATGTGCTGCATTACCCTGTGATGTTACTACTGTCTCAGTGATGTTGCTGCCAATTTACTCTGTTCAATAATAGTAGAATCAAGACCAATGACTGCAACAGCCCCTGATCCCAATGTGAAAATCCACTTTTTGTGAGAATTACTCAGAACCAAATCTTCCAGTCTGGGGAATGTCTGTAGGTTCACCAAACACCTCCTTCCTTAGGTTGTAACCTGGCAGCAATTTGTACCTTTTTATTGTCTAGTATCTTGTACAATAATACAGAAACATTCTTGAACATTAGAACTCTGTCACTTAGTTGAACAGCCGAGGAAGCTGAATTCTAAGTAATTTGAGAACCCTGAGATCAAAGCCTGGCTTATCCTGCAGGGTACAGTGGCAGGCATTGTCCTTGCAGCATATGCAAAATATTGTCAGAACGAAATGACAAATCCTGGTTTAGTTAAAATCTTAGGAAATAAATATAGAGAAAAGAATTTGAGCATGTGTCCTGCTGTGAAGAAGTAGGCTTTTTAATACCAAAATCATAGTTTTCAGTCCAAACAGACATTGCCTATCAGGATTTAATGACATAATTTGAACAGGCTAAAATAATTAAACAGTGCAGAGTTTTCATTTGACTTCAGCAGATCTGTAGTTTCACTGTATCCAAATTCATTCTTTGTGAATTCCATTGTGATTTGCTGTGCAATAGGAAACAGTAAATAACAGTTCACTAGAAAAGTAATTTGTTTCTAAAATCCTAACATGGAACTCAGGTAAGAGAGCTGCCTTTCTTTTTCTTATATGAAATGTGCTTGATCTTACTCCGATTTCATTCAGCTCTCCTAATTCAGAGTGTCATGATGTTTGTTGTTTTCCCTAATGCCCAGTCTCCTTTATTGCATGAAGATCTCCATCTTCATTATCAAAAGAAGTAAATTACTGGCAAGCCTAGAGCAAAGAAAAATCTTCATTAAGGATCAAAACCAGGAACCAAATAGAAAGAATCCCAACTTCATTACTTCTATAATCTCTTGATTTTTAAGCCAATCTCATTATGTTTAGTAATCTAACTCATGATTTTTGAAAAGTGTAAGAATGTACTGCTATCTTAATAATACACTGCTGTCATCCAAAACATAATTTTACATTTTCATTAAGGAAACTCTTAATAGAAGCTGCCCCAGTATAGTGTAAATTATGGTGTTCTTAGGTTTAGCACAGTCTTTCCCTAAGCAAAATTCCCATTGAGATCATTCCTACTGTAGTATGACTTATAGTATTTATAGGCCATATTTACACAGTAAGTTTACCAGGCTCAGCAGTGTATTATTAAGATAGCAGTACATTCTTACACTTTTCAAAAATCATGAGTTAGATTACTAAACATAATGAGATTGGCTTAAAAATCAAGAGATTATAGAAGTAATGAAGTTGGGATTCTTTCTATTTGGTTCCTGGTTTTGATCCTTAATGAAGATTTTTCTTTGCTCTAGGCTTGCCAGTAATTTACTTCTTTTGATAATGAAGATGGAGAT
>NW_017729025.1:59814612-59818518 GCF_001723915.1 Gavialis gangeticus
GCTCAGCAGTGATGATCTCAAGCAAGTTGAACAGCTTCAGGCAGGTGGCCTCCTATACCAGAAGCAATGTAGCTACACCTGTGAAGTGCATTGGCACCTAACTAGCTAATTAGCCAGTGACTCAACAGGCTAATTAACTTGTCCCTAGGGTCCTGTAGATGGGGATATACTGCTTTTGGTTTACATGTGCTCAGAGATGCTGCTGCTGAGCCTTAGTAAATTCACTATGTCAACTTAGCTCACAATACATTTATAGTGAAACTCCTCTTCTGCAGAAGCAGAAGAAAAAGCCCCAGTCTCTTCATTGTACTGCAGCATGCAAACTGCAGTTTGGATTAAGGTGGAAAGTATGATTGTGACTATAGCTGTTGCTCACTGTTTCACAGCAGGACACATGTCCAGAGCATTTGTTTTAAACTTTTATTTAACAGATTTTCAACCAAATGAGAATTCTAGTTTAGCCCTTCAGATAATATTAACCATGTGTCAAGCATAAACAATGGGAGTTTTGCTTAAATCATGGCTAAAGAAGGACTTTGGGTTTAAGTCCTTTCTTTTTGTTTTTATGATAAGTACATCTGTTCTCAGGTCTTCCTAGCTGTATAGAGTGGTCTTTCTTTCCTCACTTTGTGTGGTTTTCATTGATTTTTAGCATGTTTCACTTTCTGACACTGCTTAGCACCCTATTCTGTCAGGGTAAGTGATCTGGCCTCTCCTACGCTGTAGCCATGTAAAGAGATGTAGTTAATTACAGCCCTTCATCTTGCTGCCTCTGCAGCCCAGTGAGAAGGGAAAGATTGGAACAGAAAGCAGTGCAACTCAAGGGACATGGAATTAATTTATAGAAGCCTTTTGTCCTTCAAGCAACTCTGCACATTTCACTGAGAGGCATTATTTTGCTTTTTCGCATATACACCAGATCATTTTTTGACATGAGTACCTGGCTTTCTGGAATAGTAAAGGCTGGAGTCCTTAGGCCTGGTATAACAATCCTGACACTCCTCTCACTGTTACCCCAGGCCCCTGGCTTTTACCTGATAGAGTAACGGAGACAATGTCATATTCCCAATTTCTGCCTCTGACATGTCGTCTTGGGTGGTTCATTGTTGCCAGCAGAGCTAGTGACCCTTTCTTTAACTTTTATACTCAGGGTACACATCTACATGTGCTATTAAGGCAAAGGAATACATTCTAGTGCTTATCATGCCAGAGTTTATTGCTCCCAGGTGCACTGTTTGAACGTGTGCCCAGGACCCCAGCATGCTGAGCTGGGTTGAAGCAGGAAGTCTAGGGATCAGCTCCAACCCAGCTCAACATACTGCAGAAGGGTGTTCCAGTACAGGGCTAGCTGGCAGCCCCTGCACTGAATCACCCTCATGCCCCAGCCAGCTGTCAGCATCTACAAATGTGCTGCTCCTGAGTAAAAAACTCCACAGTGGGATAGTACTGGTATTTACAAGGGCTGCACATGTATACATGAGATATATACTACTGAGCTAATTAGTCTACCCTGCAGTAGACATCTCATGTAGACATGTCCAAGGAGTGCTAACTTGAACATGAAGGCTATCATTTCTATGAGAGCATTATCGGGTGTGTGAAGGATCCTGCAAGTTCATGTGCTACAACTGTCAATTTGGCAACAGAGCTTGCCATGTTCTTGTTATGCTTTGTTTTTCATTGAAAAACAAAAACAGATCCTGAGCTCCAGAAACGTAACAGGGCTGTTCTATACCCTAAGCAGTGGTAGTGCATGGGGCAGTGGTGCAGCCAGCCATCAGAAGTGGCAGCTGTTATTTTTGTTCCCTCTCTGTGAGTCAGCATCCAGGGCTGCCACACCGGTCATGTTACATTACCACTGAGATCTATGTACAGCCCAGGCAAGCGTGAGCACAAGTTTCAGTCAGGGGATAGATACAATATTTATTCCAGGCCATGGTAGTGGAACCACTTCTTAGCAGCTATTACAGCTTTAAGACTAAAGTAATCCCGAAGACCGCTTCTTCCCAGTTGCTCAAGGAGCATGCATTGTCCAGATAAGGTGAAATACACAGCTGTTGATAAGCCCTAAGTAGAAAGAGCATAAGTGGAGCAGAGCACTAGGGTTGTGGACCTGCTTCTTATGTCCTTACAACTTCCCAAGGCAGAACCATACCAGTTCTAGTCTGAACACGGCTTTTTGGTGCATTCAATTTGCAATCCATCTGAAAGATATAACTTCTCCAGAAAATAAATGGTAGGTCCAATCCTGTGTTCCTTACCCATGAAAGTTTCCCTTTACAACTACTCATTTAAATGCAGAATCAAGCTCTAAAATCTAAAGCTGTGGGTTTCAGAAAGATGAGAGCCTGGAGACAACCCAGCTTCCTAAATATAATCTTGATCTGATTTTTTCTCCAGTGATCAGCAAAGTGATTGTGCTTCAAAGCCCTCCTTTTGGAGGTGGCCTGGAAGGAAAAGGTAAAGAAAATAAGAGTCCTGAAACTCACCATAATAGAAAGAAATGTATTCCTCAGTTATGGCTTTGGGGCTTCTTATGATTATGTTGAACTGAACAAGTGTGCACATATGTGTATGCAGGAGCATGTTTACATTGCAAAGTCTTTAAAACAAGAATTAAAAACAGAGAGTAAGGGACAAAATGAAAAAGAGAACTGGAGAAGTGGCAATACCATTATATATCTGTTTGTTTGATGGTTATTATCTATTTATCTACCTCCTCTAAGTACTATTTATACCAGATAAAAGTGGCATTCTTCCCAATAAATATATTTTACACTGTATAAAACACCATCCATTCCTTATCACTATATATTTAACAGAGGCAGTAAAGCTAAAGAGACAATGGAGTGCTTAATGTATAATTTAAAGATAGAGAGTGAACTGTTGAGAGAGAGAGATTTATGAAGCAATAGAAGTAAAATAATCTGAGTTTACAGAGAGTTGCAGGATGGAAACAGTGGGGCTGAGTATGATTTGGTTTTATATAGCATCTCTCATGCTGAAGGAGTGAAATCCTGCCCCCTCCTTAACCTCAAAAACAAAACTCCCATTGATATCAATAGGGCAAGGATTTCATCCACAGCTTTTGAAGGCATCATAGTAATAACTGTTAATGAATAGACTGTCTTAGCAAAGAGAGCAGTTGTTGTGCACTCAACAATATGTCACATGCAGCTTTGAACATTAAAATCTGTCATAGCTGTTGAGAGCATGGATTTGAACAGAAGATCAATAGATCTGGACCCAATTGCTGGCTCTGCAACAGACTTCCTTTGTCACCTTAGCCAGGTCACACTGCTTCTCTGTGCCTTGGTTCCCCATCCCTCAAGTGGGGTGATAACACTTTCTTTCACTTACTAGAGGATAAGTTCTCTGAGGCAGAGACTGTGTGTGTTACCCTGTGTAAGTACACACCTAGCCTAAGAGGCCCATGACTAAAATAAATAAAGAAGCACAGAGTACTGTGTTCAAATGCCAGATAAGGGTGTTTGCAGCACTGGCCATGGGAGTCGCATCAGGAAAGCATCAGAAGTGGGAAAGATCCTCAAATAAAGGTCTGTCCCAGTGACATTGATGAAGCGTTCCTGAGATGGGAGTGGATCTCTCCTAGGTGGTGTCTCCCTGGGTGCTTAACCAGCCTCGCTCTACATTATGTAAGTTTATTTGGGCTGCGACCCTGATGGAAAGTCTCCCAAAAGATGAGTTTCTGGTCAGATTTCCATCCTGTCTATTTCTCTCTTGGCCAGGACTACTGAACTCTCAGCATTAACAATGGGAATATTTCAGCTTGAACCAAAGTAACATTCATGTTGATTTAATCCTTTCACTCCTCCCCCACCCATCCCCCCCCCCCCCCACGGCAAAACAACCCCCAAATACTTTGGAAAAACAGTATTCCTCCCC
>NW_017729025.1:59823518-59825064 GCF_001723915.1 Gavialis gangeticus
CCCCCCCCCCCCCCCCCCCCCCCCCCCCCCAAGGTAAAGACACGACCAACTACTTTGGAAAATCGTGATTTCACCATCCCAGATGTACTGATTTGGTCAATCTGCTTTGCAATACTCCACTGAGCAAAATAAATGGCTTCATTCAAAAAAAGGAAAGCAGCCCATATTTTCTCAGGTGGTCTGAATAATTTTTAAACATGGTTTTGTAAGACTGGAAGCCAGGTGCCTAGGCCTGGCCAGTGCACTGCTTGCTTGCCACGAAAGTGTAGAAAGGAAACGTGTGTGTATGTGAGAAGGAGAGAGAGAGAGGCTGAAAAAAATGTTTTTATAACAGCCCTGTTAAGAGTCTTCGTTAGCTTCGCATTTACCCGCGGCTCTGTCTGCCTCCATCGGCATCAGCCCGAATACGGGCTTAAATGGCGAGGAGCGGCGGAGGAGTGGAGGGCGCACGGAGCCCGCGGTGCTGCTCCCTGGTCCTCTCGAAGGGGCAAAGGGTAAAGCGAGACAGGCCGTGGCGCGGCTGCCCTGACGGCCCGGCCCGAGGCGAGGCGGCCTGAGCCCAGAGCTGCGCCGTCCGCACGGCACGGGCTTGAGCTTCAGTCACAGCCGCACGGAGCTGAGCCGAGCCAGCCTCGCCCGCCTCGCCCATCGCACCGCAGGCCCGCGCCGTCGGGGGGCGAGCCCTTTCCCTCCCACCCCGGGCCAGAATGCATCCCCCTACCCCAATGGTTTCACGCTAGATGTCGGGTGCGGCCTGGTGCTGGCGACGGAGAAACCGAGGACGCAGCCTGGGCTGCCCTGCCCCAGCACCGCCGCCGGCCCGGCCCTGCCACCGCCCCCGGCTTCGGCTCCGGGTCCAGTCAGACACGCGCCTCGCGCCTTCCAAGCAGGACGAACTTCAAAAGAGCTCCGATTTTTTTTAAGATAGAAAAAAAGATCCCTCAGTCCAGGGGGACCCCCTCGAAACCAACATATTAAGACTGGGGCTGGGGGCGCAAGAACAGCTGGGTTAGGGGATAATCATACAGCCTCGGGGCAAATGGCCTGGGGGCGCAGCGGTGCAGCTGAACCGCTGTCTGGGAAGCGCGGCGCCCACGCGGGACTGCTGCTCTGCCCCTGCCCCGCTCCGCGCCGCGCTGTTCCGGGAGAAACCCCTGCGGGGCGTGGGGGGGTTTCAGTCACTCAAACGACCAGCGAAATGTGGGCGCCGATGCCAAGGGGTGCTTTTCCGCTACTGTTTGTTCAGAACAAGATCTCTCCCTAGTCTCTTCCCCTGGAAACGAGCCAGCGAGAAGTCCGGTCCCGTCCGGAGAGGGGTGATGTTGCGGGCCCGGCTGGAAAGCAACGCAAACGTGTAGCCGGGCCCGAGGGGCCGGACGCGGCGGTCACTCCAGGGCATGTGCGGGGGGAGAGAAAGCCCCGGGAGGCCGGCGCGGCCTCACGCAGGGGCGTCGCGGCTCGTAGGACCTGCGAGCCAAGCGGCTTGCGCTCTGCCCGCCACGGGCCAGGTCCGGCCACGGCCCTGGGCTGCGGCAGGAAACCCCAC
>NW_017729025.1:59825075-59826289 GCF_001723915.1 Gavialis gangeticus
ACGGCCCTGGGCTGCGGCAGGAAACCCCACGTCCTGTGCAGCACGCCCCGGCCTCAGCACCGGGGAGGAGCGGGCCGGGCCGGGCCGCCGGGGAGGGGCCGGCGGGGGGCGCGGGCCTGCCTTTCACAGCCCCGCGGGACGGCAGCGCTTCTGCTGCTCTTGGGGAAAAACTCTAAGAGTAAAAGCAAATATTTGACGCTGAAGAGCTCTTAAGGCCTCAAGAGTACCATTTACTTATTTCCACACAGCGCTGCGGGCTTAGGATGTTAAATAGATTAAAAGGCTAAGAGAGGTCACTGGAGTAGAGCCTCTCTTTCTCCCCTCCTGACTCTTGTTCCCTTGATAAAATTGGGATGTAAAAAAACTAAACTAAAGTAAAGAAAACACGAGCACCCCGCTTTCTCTGCAGCGTCCCGGGCGCATGTGTCCTGGGAGCAGTCCCCGGGCCTCAGGGCCCCTCCGTCCCAATGGGCCCCTGGCTCCCGGGCGCGGCGGGCGGGGCAGTGCCCAGTGCCCACCTCGGGGCCCGCACCTCTGCCGAGATGGACATGATTATGAGATGGGGGGAGGCACCCAGCCAGGCCGGAGCTGGTGCCTGAAGGGAAAGCGAGTCTCTTCCATTTAATCTCATTTAAAAAGACATAACTAATAAATTTGTATGGCCGAGGCCGCAGTAGACGTAAAGCAGAGTCGATAGTGGTTCAAATCCCATTGAACCCTATTGAAAACCATGACAACAAGAAACAAGCTCCGATTTATCCCGGGGAGTTAAAGCACATTGTGAGGAGGCGTCAATCACCTATTATTCCCCATCTGAACAAATGCAAAATCTTGACTGGAACAAATGCTTCCAACAGGTCCGGGACATAGGGCTACATTTCCCCTTTGTCCTCAGGCTAGCAGTTGGCATGTATTTGTGTTCCCCTCAGTCCGACCACCCAGGAAGGTTGGGAGGCTGGGCCCGGCCGGGGAGATAACTACTGTCACCAGGCACGCTTGATAGGTGGCTCTAGTAATCATGGCCTGGGAATCTTTTATATGGAGCCTGTCCAGTCTCCGAGAAATATGCAGGAAGTTGGCCAAGTAGAGCCTTGTGTCCTGTTCATCGAGGCCCCGGAGCTGTCAGATATAAATCGTCCCCTTTCCCTGTCATTATCGCTCTATTTACATTTTCACTCTCCAGGGGAAGCGCTTCCAGAAGCCCCCCCCCCCCC
>NW_017729025.1:59826357-59828070 GCF_001723915.1 Gavialis gangeticus
CCCCCCCCCCCCCGCGCCATCTCCCCTCGGAGCAGAGGCCCAGGGCGGGGAGCCGCGCACAATGGGGACGGGACTCTATCTGGGCAGGATGCACATGAAAGGGCTCCAGGCCGCGAGATGCGCGCCCGTCATTCAAAGGCATAAAAGGTGGCTCGGGTGGGAGCCGGTTTGCCAGGCCGCTTTGGGCAGGGCTGTCTATCTTCTAAGGGGGTGCCCTGTTCAGGCAGGACAAGGAGGTCCCGCCGCCCCCTGCCAGGCCGGGCCGGCGGGAGCGCGGGGAGGCTGCAGCCGCGCGGGGCTTCGCGGAGCCGGGCACTTTGATTCCAGCCGCACAATAATAGACTGAAACGCGGGGAATCCTCCCACTCATTTAAAATCAAATCACGGGCGTTCCCCGGCATAAATAGGTGCCACCGGTGATCATCAATCTTTTGCGACTCAGTGATGCAGTCAGAGGCGACGGGTTCCCACCTATTAATATTCATTTCATATCTGAAAAGCGAATTCGGGAGGCTGAGGCAGTGCCCGGCGGTACCTGCTGGACACGGCGTGACACGGGGCCCCTTGGGGGAGGCACCTGCCGCGGGACACAGAGGCTGAAAGGAGGTGGCTCCCCCCTAGGGCCGCGCAAACACGTTTCGGCCTCGATCCTGCTCCCCTTGGGGTTCATTGCAAAGCTGCCCCGCAGGGCGCAGGTCGGGGCCGGCGCCAGGCGGGCTGAGCCGGGCTGTCCGAGCGGGGCGCCGCATTGTTGGTGCCTCGCTCCGCGGCTCGCTTGCCGGGTGGCTCTTGCCGCGGGCGACCGCGATTTCGTTTGGAGCAGTCGCTCGCGCCCGGCTGCAGCGAGAGACACGAGCGGCCCTAGCAGTCGCCGCCTCTTCCCTCGCCCTCTCGGGAACCTGCCCCGCGCTTGCAGCCGGGCCCGGGCAGCACCGGGCATGGTCCGGCGGCGGGGGCAGCGGGAACAATGGGCGCATTCCTGGCCGGGGAGCGCAGAGAAAGGCGCGGGGCGCGCCCGGGGGATGCGGCGCGGAAGAGTCACGTTGTCTGTGGCTCGCAGGGCCGCGGTGGCTTCGGCGGTGGGTGGAGGGGGGCGCTTGCTGGTCACCGCATGCCACCCAAGATGTTATTCAGCGCTAACAATTACCATTATCTGTCCCACTTGGGGCTAATCAGGCAGGATCTGTCACGCCGAAGCCTGCTTCCTGCCGCCCTCGGGAGGCACCGGCCGAGCCCCCGGCGGGGGTCGCACCTACTCCCATTAGAGCCCGGGCACTTGACTCATTCAGGTACTTAGCATCCCCCAGACAGGGACGGTCCGGGCGGGCGGGCGGCCCGCGGGGAGGACTGTTTATATAAACAGGACACCTCTGTAAGCGACACTAGTACCGGGGCGAGGCGGGGATGGAGTGAGCGGAGCCGCCGGGCGCAGGGAGGCAGGTTGCGGCGGCCGGCGCGCCATGGCCACCCAGGGCAGGGCCAGCTTCACCGTGAGGAGCCTCCTGGACCTGCCCGAGCAGGAGGCGAGCAGCATCCCGCGGGGCGCCGAGCCGCCCGCCCCGGAGTCCTACGGCGAATGGCTGGAGGCGGACCGGAGCCACTACCCGTGTGAGTATGCGAGCGGCGCCTCGCCATCTTAGCCGAGCCGCGCTCCCGGGGGAGGAGGAGCAGCCAAGCGGCCCCGGCAGAGCGCGGCGCACCCGGCCCGCGGCC
>NW_017729025.1:59829073-59834563 GCF_001723915.1 Gavialis gangeticus
AGCCGGCTCGGGCCGGTCGAGGGAGACACAGACCACCCCCACCCCCCGACTGTACTGGCCTCCGGCTGGACCGGCTGCACCCGCGGTCCCTGGCCCCGCGGCAGCTGCCCTCGCGGGCTGGGAAAGGCGCCGAAGCAGCTCCCGGCCAGGGCGGCAGCCCCTAGTGGCGGCCTGTGCTCCGCAGGCCTTGAGCAGAGGCCTGAGCCTGCCCCGGGACGCGCGCTCCGAGCTGTCGGCCTTGCCCTCCCACCTGCAGGGAGCGGCCGGCTGAGCGGCGTCTCCCTCTCCGGGGAGCGGGATCAGGCCCCCAGCCGGGCACAGAGCCCCGCTCCTTGGACCTGGGGTAGGGAAAGAGGGCCGGGATGGGCCTGTCCTGTCACCTGTTTCCTCCCCCCTTCCTCACCCCGATTCCTTGTGTTTTGTCTCAGCTGCTAGCCACCTTGTCTTCCATATGGATGGGGTTATCTTAGAAGAATCTCCCAGAGAATCGCTCCTTAAACCTCCTTTTGTCTTGAGAGTTGAAAAGAGCATTGTTGTGCTTGAAAAGGACCTAGACAAAATCTGCACTGTTTCAATTCAGGACTGTTTAATCAGTCCCTAGTGACAATTTTATGGGTTTTAGGCGGTACAATGGTATCTTTTAAAACCTTGTGGCCTTCATGAAAACAAAGGCCTTGAATTTTATGGGCTTACAACTCTAATTAGAACAGTGCCAATGTGTATGGGAGATTATCAAATTTGTATCATAAAACCCCTTTATAATAAATGATTGCTGTTAGGGGGCAGTGGCTTCAAGCAATAGACTTTGTCCATCCTAGGTTTGCAACTGCACATGCTGCTTTACATTTTAACTCATTGAGATGGGACTTGTTAAAATGATCAGATGTGGAATGGAAGTAGTTATCCAAAATGAAAAAAAAAAAAATCAGCAAAATGAAGTAATCTAGCCCAGAATGCATTTATTTCCTAGCTAGGGCTTTCCTCAATTTCAGTGCTCTAACTAATGTGGACCCCACATATTCATTAGTTATTTGCTGATGTGTATTATATTACTACTAATAACTTGAAAAGCTGTTACGTTCTTCTAGCACCAATATCCAGTAGCAAAGTGGATTACTTTATTAAAATTAATTAATTGTATTAATTTCTCTCCCATTTCTTTGTGTCAGAGATATAGGTTCCAGAAAAGTCCTTTAAATTATTTAATCATCTTCAGTGTTCACCAGTGGTCCATAACAGAAATATCTATTCTTCAGAATGCTTATATAAAAAAGGCTCAAAGTCCCCTTGACTGCATAAGCTATAGCATTAATAAGGAATGCTTGCATGATTTGTGAGAAAAATTTAAAGGCAAAATTCAATGTACTGGTAATGAAAACAGTCCCTCTAATTGTTACATCAAATGCAAAGGAAAAATGCACTCCCCTCTCCCCCCACCAAAAAAAGGAAAAGAAGAAATAGGCATGTTAAATCAAATGAAGAATAATATGAAGAAATAAAGTCACTGATTTGACTAAAGAACAAACTAGAATTGGTAATACTGAATTTTCTAATAAAAAAAGAAATCAAAGTCAAGTATTTCAGGATCAGTGGGAAAAAAATTCTATATAGCTTAAATTGCTAATTTATTTATGGTTAATATGTCTTTTCTGTACATAGGAAGCTAGATAAATCAATATCTCATTCCAGTTGCTTTGAACTCTTTTGCCTGCCTTTTTCTAATAAGAAAGTAAATTATTTCAGTCTTATTTTGCATCAAAATTGACCTCCACTGAGGGCTGTCATTAAAATGGCAGCTCACTATGCAGAGAAAGACACCAGATCTTTCTCCTCTCACCCTAAACAGGCCTGGAGTCCCAATGTTCCCTATAAGTAAGAGGTCTAGTTGACTTTCGAACCAATGAAAAATACTCCTAAAACCTCACAACTCCAGGTCCCATCTTGTAGATTTATCTGTAGTAATTATTTCTTTAGTAGTCCAAACCAAAGGATAACTAACTCACTTCTGCTACAACTGAAATCAGTTACAATAAACTCTCTTACTAAGACTCGGAACTAGGACCTGATGTCTTAGGAATTTGCTTTCAAAGAATGTATGAAAATTTTGAATGTACATAGATACATGTATATTCATTCTGTGGTACATGCTGATTTGTATAAGTTCGTACATAAATATAGAATTCTGGAAGTATTTATCTGATAATCAGAATCCAACAATCTCTCAATACCTTCACAATACACTTGCAACCTCACAAAAGATAGTAAAAAATGACAAAGGTCACCCCCAAACTAGAACTCCTAAAGGCTGCAATAGAAACTTGCCCTCATCATTTATTCAGGAAAGGCTGCTGTGCATACGTAACAAACTCAGACTTTGTAAGTGCAGTAAATTCCAGACCTGCAGGTTTTCCACTAACTTCTATGTCCCAGCTCCTTAAAGCTCAAATCTGAGCACTGAATGTCCTACCTGACTTCAGTTACTATGATGGTGGTACAGGGATAGAGCAGCACTTGAGAATGCTTCCAGAACTAAACTGATAACTAGGGATCCTGTTTTTCTCTGATAAAAAAAATCCCCAATTTTCAGATTAAAAAAGTAACCAAAATCCACATTTTTTTCATGATTAAAGTGAAACAACATTATATATAACATATGTTAAAATGAAACGTCACTAATATATATATATAAATGAAATGCCACACACACACACACACACACACACACACATATTAGTGGCATTTCATTTTAATCATGAGAAAATGTGTATTTGGGTCTACTTTGTAAATTGGGGATTTTTTTTTTTAAATCAGAGAAAACCAGGATCCCTGCTGATAACCAGCAAAGTGCATGGAGGAGCCCAAGTTATATATCTCACATACAAAATGCCATACATGGAACAGTGTTTTGCAATATCTTAAATTTCTACCAGGGTGGAAGTTATGTTGAGTCATTACACTGAATATAATGAAACAGCTAATTGTGATGAGAGTCTTATCTAAGAGGAAAGGTAAAAAAGGAAATAGAGTCACACTGAAAGAGCATGCTCCTTGCAAATGCAGGAACTGAGGAACCCCCAAAATTCCAGACTATGAATCCATTTAGTAACTGGGAAAGGAGATTGAATTTTATTAGTAGATGTTAGGAATCATGAACTAAAAAGGTGACAAAGCCAGAAGGGAAATACAAAGTGCCCGAGCAAGGGACTAACATAAGAGGGATGGGATTGAGGGGAACACAAGTAGGTTACAGAAAATACAATGTTAGCCAACTAACCCTGGGGGTGGGGGACATTATCCTTCTATTCTAGATGTTTTTCTTCTAGAAACTTTAATTACTTCTAGTACTCACTAAGCCTTAGGTAGACAGAATGGGTCAACAACATACATAGATACATGGTATTGAAAGCTGCTTTCAGATTTAATGGATTCCATAGGGACAAATAAGCTCTGTCCTAAGCATTGACCTCTGGGACCAGGATAGCCTCCTTACCAAAGAATAGACCCACATGAGTTAAGGAAATCAGAAGTGTATAGGTAGATGACAGTGGCAGGTTTGCCACTACTATATATCATCTCCTCCTCTTTGAAAAAAAAAAAAAAAGGCTAAGGAATCTGCTAAAAGTGCTTCCAGGATCAAGAGATGGATTCTTGACTTAAAAAGGATATACCTCTCATTTGTGTGAAGCTAGAACCTTTCCCCAGGGTCATTAAAAGTCTTATCCAACAATAGTTTCCACACTTCTCTGTTTACTTTCATTAGTATTGTGAGAAATTAGTCCATTTCACAAACTGTAGCTTGCAGTTCTCACACCTATCTTCTTGAACAAAACTAGGCAAACCCATTTAGAGAAGTTACTTTATTTGTGAATCCTCCAGACATGGTTGTTCTCATAAGATTTGTGTAATTTACCCAGGTGTGATTGATTTTGTCCATGGACAAAAAGACACCAAGGAGATAAGTATTTAAAAAACAAACAAAAAAATCCCCCCAAAATCAGAGAAGAGAAAAAAAGTAGAAGACAGTGATGGGTAGGCAAGAGACAGCATCTCAATGTGAGCCAATCTGGAGGGGCCAGAAGAGGGAGGTCAGTAGGACAAACCCCAATTCTGGCATTGCTCAGAGTGAGAAAATGTTGACTGCTTATGGGCAGAAATCCAGGTAACCAAAAATTACCCATAGCTCAGAACCACTCTAGTGATTATTACTTCACCACTTATGGTGTGGAGAAGAAATCTTCCCTGGCCTTCACTACAGCCATGGCTCTTGAAACTGGATACAAAGTATTTCATGATAACACAAGATGTTAGACTCTGTGTGTTTTACTGCAGAGTAGAAAAATTAGCTCTGCAGTAAGATGTTGCCATCAACATGTGCACCCGTATTAGGGCGCAGTAAATTAATTAACTCCACCATAAAATAGTATGGCACCATAAAACTATCTTATGGTGGAGCCAGTTACTGTACTGAAATGCACATATAGATGATAATAGGGGCTGACTGGGGCATGAGGATGCCAAACTGTGAGGGCTGCCTGTCAGCTAGCCACACAGCTCTGCAAGTCCTGCACCCCACATGCCCCAGCCAGCCCCTTTACCATCTGACACTGCCACCAGAAGCCCGGGGCTGACTTCCTGGGCTTTCTGCCTGCCCAGCTCCAAGTGCACGTGTAGACATTGTGCCTGGGAGTAGTTGACTCCATCTGAAACTGTTCACTGGAGGTTATTGAGTCACATTAATTTCATATGTAGATGCACTCTGTGTGTAGCAAAAGCTCTTCTCACTTAAATATTTCACTTCTGTTGTAGGTAATCTGTATTCAAAGATGACATGGGTGGGTGGCAAAAAGGGATAGGTTAGATGCAAATTTAGGGAAAAAGTTGATTTAAAATTTTACTAAGCAATTAATAAACTGGCCCTCTATTATTATACCTGATAGATTATAACTTTCCTTATTACTGAAGTGTAAGTGTAATTTGTGATGCTAACCCTAACAAAAATTATACAAAGTCATCATAAATACACATGATACAGTTTCATTTTCACACAAAACAGTATCTGTATGAAGCTCACTCTATTAGAAAACACATTTATAGAATTACATGGTTTATCTGAGCTCTATTGGAAATTAGTCATGGTATATAAATCTTGTAATGTCAAAATAATGAATATCCTTCTCATACCATGAAAATAACAGAAAAAAACCCACAATCTGGTATTATTATTTTTTTTTTTTATATTAAGATAGTGACCAGATGCTCTGGAAGGTACCTTTGGAAGGTAGCAAATGTGGTCCCCATCTTCAAGAAGGGGAAGAGGGAGGACCCGGGTAACTATAGGCCCGTCAGTCTTACCTCAATCCTGGGGAAACTCTTTGAGAAGATCATCAAGGAGCACATTTGTGAGGGGCCGGCATCAGAAATGATGCTCAGGGGCAATCAGCATGGATTTATTAGGGGGAGATCATGTCAGACCAACCTGATTGCCTTCTA